>NW_017728947.1:69187195-69281481 GCF_001723895.1 Crocodylus porosus | reverse complement strand
CAGATTGTCAGGGCCGGCTGACTTGAAGGTATCCAGCTTCTCAAGGTGTTCCTTCACGAGGTCAGCATTGATGGAGGGTAGGGGATCCCCATCACCCAGATCTCCCTGTCCCATAGCAGGCATGGGCGTCCCATGGGACTGATGAAAGGCTGACGCAAAGTACCTATTTAATAGGTTCCTGGGTGTCAGTTGTCAGTTGCCCCATCTGGTGTAGCAGGGGTCCAACGTTGCCCTTGCTTTTCCTGAATGTCGGTTCATGGCCCTAATTATGGGGTTGCCTGAATTACATTTTTTAAATAATTTGTTCATAATCAAACTGATCACTAATTTGGAAATCACAAATTCACTTGCTTGTCTCAAATAAATATAAAACTACCAACTAACCAAACAACCCCCCTCCACCAAAAAAAGCTTTATTTTAAAGCACTGCACTTGGCACATCTACACCTCTGCATGGGAAATATTTACATTGCTTTCTTTGAAGCAAACTGATTAGAAATGATATTATTTACTACACATATATGTAAATGGCATACACAATATGTTTTTTACTGATTTTCAGCCTAGACATTTATACTATAGCTTATATTGATATTATTTATATTATAATTTATATTATTTATGTTATAGTTTAAATTTATTTTATAATTTATATTATAGTATTATAGTCCAAGTGATCACAAGTGTGCAGTCACTCTTGAAGAGGTATTAACTTGTTTTTGCAATCTTTTAGTCCTTAGGATCTGCTTGTTTCATATCATACAGCACATTTATTGCCTCTACAAAATTTTGATTTCACATGCAAGTTGAACACAGATCAACACACATTTCTTGCAGTAAAAACTCTCTTAACTTTACAACTTGTCATCTATGTAGCAGTTTATATGATGTTAAAGCTAATCTAAAATTCAAACAACAATACAGCAGATACACTTAACAGTAGAAAGGCAGCTGAATATGAATTAATTATGGAAACTGTATATAGCTACCAATGAATACATGTACTGATCAGAACATCCTGTTGGGAATACATCTACTCTTATCTGGTTTTACAAGATAAACTAGTTGGAACTGGCTGGTACGCTAAGATTTCCAAAGAAAAATGGCTCTGTAGTACATAGACTACTGTCTACAGACCCCCCAAAAAGGACTAAACGTAATAAGTGAAAGCAGATTTTTCTTTAGCTTGACAAATAGCCCCCTTCTCTTGAAAACAGAAGTTCCTGGTTAAATTTATTTCTGAAATGGATTCTTCATCAACAAGAATAATCTTTCACTGGATGTTTGCTTACTTTGGGGTCTTTCTTCTGTATTCTGCACTGTCCACATCAGGCTTTGCACTTGCTCTTTTAATTCATTCTTGCCAGAATAAATTAGCTGTTTTTATTTTAGTTATGGTTGAGGTGACACTTTCATTCTAAACCCCTATTGTGGGTGACTGATAACTTTCCAAAACAATTACCTTATGAAATAAAATTTCCCATGATTGTTTTCAGCCTAGAGGTGAATTCTTTTGGAAAGTTTAAAGAAAATAATTTCAGTGGTTTTGAGGATGGAGTTGCAAATGAAGATAAGTAGAGTAATTATTTTCTCGTTTTCTCTATTTAAAATTGTTGTTTATTTCAATTATATACACAAAAAGCTACGTTAAGTGCTCAAAAAGTCAGGGAATTCCAAAGATTAGGCTTTCACATGGAACCTAAACTCTGAAACCGTCTTCATATGCATTAAAATAGAATATTTAATTATATGAGCAAATGCTATTTCTCAAACAACAAATAGCATTGTGCCAATTTGCCTAAAATTTTGGCTGCACATGTGAAATCTTATAATTTTTTCTGAATATTTTAACAGAAGGCAAAGTAAAAAGATTGGGGGGTAGGGGAGAGAAGGGCAGGAGGGCAGTAGGGGGAAGTGAGGAAACAAAAAACCTATATATTATACAACTGAAGTTACTGACTAGGACAAATTTGACATTAGTTTGTGGAGACTCCTCATTTCCAAATCTTAGGCACAACACAGCTGGGGAAGGCAAGCAGAAGAGCCCATGTCCCTTGGATACCTTACAAAATGTACAGCAGACTCCTTGATTTCTTTGCTTCTCACTCACAATGTTCAAAAGACTCCTCCGTCAAGACATCTACACTTTCAGAACAGGTTTTTTTCAGAGTAAGCTAACTTGTCCCCATTTAGACACGCAGATGATACTGCTGCTTTTAGCTGTACACACTGAGTTTATTAATGAATTCTGTACAGTATAGCCAATGCAGCATGCCTTCCAAAGGTTCATTGTAAAAATATAATACGAAAAAATCTCCACCCCTTTAATAGAAGCCTAAACCTAAAGTATAGAGACAGAGGGGACTGTTGTAATGAATAACTCTTGGGTGGTCATACAAAGGCAGTGGTTCTCAGCCAGGCTACTGCAGCACGGTGAGGTGCTGTGAGAACCTTTCAGGAGTGCCGTGGTGCAGGTAACTGCTGCTATTACAACTGTCTTGTGTGCCTCATGTGAATCCAGACCAGGAACAAAGGTCTCTGGCCCCATTGACTTCCCTTTGCTGCTCCCACTGCCCAGTCAGGGGAGTTAAACATTTTCAGGGTCAGGAAACCTCTTCCTGGGGCAGAGACAGTGGAAATAAGGATAACAGTGTGGCAGGGAAAAGGAGGGAAAGACTGAAGCAAGGAAAAAGGAGACATTAAAAGAAGATAAAGTGGGGAACAGATCCTGGCTAGAGCTGGGACACTATCTTGTGTCGCTGTGACCTCTATTATCCCCATATTCTTCTTCACAAATGTTGTCAGAGTTTTCACCTTGAAAATAGGATCCCCCTTAAAAAATAAGCTATTCTTATTTTTAAACACAACTGCCATCTTCAACTATTGTAAACACTTGAGGCAATTCAGGCAGCTCAGTGTCAGATGGATCTTTCTGATTTCTTGTGTGTATGAATTCATCTATCATGGTGTTGTACTTAAGGCTTTTTTCATTCATGTTCCACTGATATCACTGCAAATCTAGAGAGGCTTTGAAAACCTCAAGCAGGTATTGATCAGTTTAAGTTTCAAAAATCTACGCTCTGCAAAAACTGTCCAGAAAATGTGAAGTGCAACACAGACAGTTACGTAAATGGGTTGCATTTACTTCTAAAATTAAGTTTTTTAGTAGTGATAAAGGTGTAGCTTTGTACCATATCAGCAAAATGCGTAGTTTTGTTGCTAACTGTTAATCAAAGTCAGAGCACTTACTTGTTTTGGCTCTTAAAATATTTTGAGATCAGCTAAACAATTTTGGCATTTCAGACTGACCTAGGAAACATTGTTTGCTGCCCCACACACATGCAAAGGAGTCTTCATATAGAGGCTGCCTGCTATTATGGATCCCATGATGATCACAGTTCTATCAGAAGTACATGAGGTGGCACCTTGCATTTGTGAACTGAAGCAATTCCTTTCCAAAAATCTAGGAATACAGTACCACTGGATATAATGGAACTGAGAACAATGTGATCTTTAGGAACAATCAATGACAAGTTTCATCCCTAATGATTAGCTTTCAGGTTCACATTTTCAAAGCTATCTTCATAATAAAAAGGGGTAGAAAAATAATTTATTAAAGAAAGCGGAGTCTTCCCAAATAAAGAGTAATGGGCCTGGCAACAGATACTACAGAACCTCAAAGACTGGCTCTACATGTCAGCATGAAATGTTCTCTGTTATAAAGGTCACCATGTAATACAAATGGGTAATCAGTGACAATACAAATCAATGAAAATACGTTTTATTTCTTGTTAAACCTACATGTTTGAATGACCTTATTCTGTAGTGGAAAAAGACAAGACACTGGATAATGGCTGTTATTGTGTGAGGAAGGAAGGGCATGGTGAGGTTGTTCTCTATAAAAGCTTGTAGTGATTAGAGAGTCATCTGAGTACTCTGAACCTACATCAGAGTAAGAAAGATCAGAATCGGTTCCTTGTACTGTTCTACTGTCAAAAGTAGTTCTTGATTCAGGAACATGGTAGGAAATAATTAGTAGGGAATAACGTTTATAAGCACTGTTTTAAATACTAAATGTAGGAAGCACTGCAAGCACTGATACTTTTGATATGAAAGATGTTACTGTAAGCAAATTTCTCCATGGTAAAATAATAGAAAGTATAACAAATGTAATTGAATTTGAACTCTGAGGCTGTGTCCAGATATGCATGGATGTTTGGTTCCTCAGGGACAACTAGCAGCAGTGCACCTTGTGCCACCACTAGTTGTCCCTGGGGAATGCCTATGCCATGTGCGTAAGTTACCCCGTATGGGATAGGAGAGGCTGGGGCCGGCACTGGGCTGGTCCCAGCAGCTTTACTGGGGTCCTGGGTGGCTCCAGGGGCTGTAGCAGTGGCAATCTTGTTGTGAGGAGTTTGGCTGGCAACGGAGTATAGCTCCAGCTGGCCAGCCTCCAGTTTTGGGCGGCACATGCTGCCGCTGCATGAGCCACTCCACTTTTTTTTTTCTGCAAGTATTTTTGACCCCTGAATATCCAGGGGTCAAAAAAAACCCCTGCACTGTTCTCTTGTAGAGTGGAGAACAACTGAATATGCGGCCCCACATACCTCACAGACAGTCATCTGGATGTGGCCTGAAAGGGTTCTAACTTTCATTATCTCCCTTCTCTGCAGAACTGTAAAACTCAACTGAATGGAACTACCCACAATATTATATTTAAGCAGATGCATTGCAGAATGTGGGCACTATTCAGCAGTGTTATATATACACTTTACACTTAAGCTTGTCTAAACGGATGGTTTGCACTAGTACAAACCTGGCTGTATTGATATGGAAAGCTATACATCCACCTGACCCAACTCTTCTAACTTGCATAGGCAGTTAGTTCTGTTTCTACAATTCATACATTAACTAAAATGATTTATGGTAGTACACGGCAAATTGTTCTAGAGCTTTTAGTTCTCCTAAAATCCGGAGTAGTTGCATATAAGAAAAAGTTACATGGTGGCAATGTTTGTGTGGTCACAGCTGTGCTCCTAAGCATTTTGGTGGTCCTTAAGCTGCTTTCCCATACTGTTTTTGGCCTGCTTTGATTGGTCACCCTTATTGTAAGGCTAGGGTGACTGGACATCACCTCCCTTTTTAAATTACAGTGTGCAGACAAGTTCTGCTTCTCTGTGCTAATATGTTCCAGGCACCAACAATTCAACAAGTGCATATAGCATAGTTTTTTGTCTGCATGCCATTCCTCATTGTTATGCTTCCAACTGGACTGTACTTAAGTCAGAGATTTCCTCATTCACTGGGAAAAAGTGAAGGTACATGAAACCCTGGTATCCAGAAATAAAAACTATGATACATTTGAGAACACTGGCATGGTGATAACCAAGTGGGGTCACAATCATGAAATGCCATATTAGAACCACCAGGGAAGGTAGTCCATGAGGCTTAAGGGCAAAAACAAAACCTCTGGCAATGCTTCAGCTTTCTATCTGTATGTCCAAGAGCTGGACACCACTCTTCATCTTGCATAAACCAGTGAATGAGAGGACACTGAGGAGTGGAGGACTGATTACTCTTTCCATGAAGATGCCTCTGACAGCTTTGAAGTGCAGCCACCTGACAGAGAATTGTACAGATGAACCTTGACACCAAGGCAACTATCCCCATTGCCTTTTAGCCTTCTGCCCTTCAGAACTCTCAGGCTGCCAGAGCATTCAGATGATACTGGCAGGTATCATTATATTTGCTTTTATTATAAGTGATTGGTATTGCTTGCCAAGATTTATAGATGGAATTTGTTTTTAGTTCTGGTGCTGGATGCTGCCATGTTGGACAAATATGTTCTTGTCCCCCTTTCTGAGTTCTGTTCCTCCTCCTGAGTAACAACACATGTATGTTCTCAAAATGGTGACTACCATAAGCTGGATTTTTGGACAGATGGTCCTCCAGTCCCACCTACCATTCATGTGATCACCTCCTGGCTGTGCCAAATTTTAAAACATACCTCAACATGGTTGTGTGTTTATGGATATATGCCGAAATATATGCCGATTTGTGGTCATGAAAGAAATTCATTCAGTTCATCAGTACATGTTTAATATCAGTAAAAAATGTGTAAGGATTTTTTAAAATCAACATCTAGCTTAGGCTTTTTATATCAGCTAGATCTTTATCAATGTATTTTTTTCAGTCTACTAAAATAACTGTATTGCAACCATATACATACTGCATGTAGGTGGTACATAGCACACTGTAATTTATCAGAATCACAGAATCATAGATGAAGCAGATTGAAGCAGAGGTCCTCTAACTGAACACCCTGACTGAGACAAGATCGTCCCCATTCAAACCATACTATACACATTTTTGGGCCTCGGTACATATTGTGCTTTGAGCTGCTCCAATGTTGATTGGTGTTAGTGCTAGCTTGAGTTTGGAGCAGTCACACCTTATGGCTGAAAACCTTCTCTGACTGTTCTCCACCTGCACAGCTGTGACCTACTAGAGGGCAGGTGAGCAGCTGTGAGTTGGCACTATCGGGCTGGTAAGCCAGTGCAGGCTTCTATCCCTGCTCTAGGTGAGGATATGTGAGAGATGAGTGGGGGAGTAGTGGGGATAGACATGAAACTGGGAAGCAGAGAGATAATAGGATGGGGGTGCAAATGAAATAGGAGGTGGAAAGGAAATGGGGATTGGAGAAAGGTGGTGAAATGAAGGGAATTAGCCACTGAATGATAAAGTAAAAAGAAGTCAAAGAAACAAGAATATAAAAAGAAATAAAGAGGAAGTAAATTAAAGAAGGGCTTATGTTTCAATAAATTGGAATTTGGGATTGGGATGTGGCGGGTGGTGGTTATGATTCCCAGGGTGGCTGGGAGGTGGGAGCAGTGAGAGAAGGTGCTTTTGGGGGAGCTATTGACCCTGCCTCAGGAAGGAAGTCCCAGCTTATGGGGACCCTGATCCAGCCCTCCCCCCCCCGTTCTCCCTTCCCTCCCCCCAGACCCCGCTCCTGGACCTGTCTGTGCCCTATGATCTGGCTGACTGGCATGTACTCTTCAGGCTTTTTCCCAGGAGTGGGAGGGGGAGTTGGCTTGGTGTGCAAACCACACCCTGGGCTGTAGAGTTCAGGGGGCATATCTACACATTCATATCAATGTGCAGCAATAAACTCCAGTGCATACTGTGCCATAGTTTGTTGCTCCCATGTGCTGTGGTTACACATGCACCCAGAACTGCAACATAATGAGCCAGGTTGGAGCTGGCTGGTAGGGGCCCAGCGGTTCAGTGTGCCAGCCCAGGGCTGCTATCCTTGGCTCAATGTGTTGCAGAGGGGCTGGCTGGGGCATGAGGGTGCTCCAGTGTGGGGCTAGCTGGCAGGCAGTACTACTTACAAGTACTAACCTGCTGTGGAGTTTATTAGTGTTCTGCTACCTCATAAAACTGCATGTGTAAATGTTGAGGTAACTGCAGTAAACAATTCATGTAGACATGCATAGGATGTGAAAAGTTTGTCCACACAGGAGACACTGCATCCTGGGATGCTACAGAACTGCACCTTGGGCAGTTCATTTGTGAGGAATGGCCACACATTCATGAAACACAAGCTTAGTAACACAGATCAGAGATAAACCTGTCCTGGAGTGGCATAACTGTAAGCCACCTGAAGTGGGCTTAAAACTAGTTTCAGGTGTTAATGTGTGGACAATCCAGGGGTTAGCAGATCCAGGAGCCACCTAAAAATAATGTGTAACAAATCTCTACTATGAAAGCTACACATTCAACCCTGTCGCATGACCACAAGCAATAGCACCCTAACAGCAGGTAAAGCAGGGGGACAATGGCATCCAATATTTTGCTGCTGTAAAGGCTGTTAATATATGTTCAAGAGGGCCATACCCCCTGCTTCATAGGAAGACAAAACTCCCACAGTCCATACCAATATGAACATGGGATAAAATTTCTTCTTGCCTCCAAATATATTGATTGGTCTGGCCTTGAGTGGATGGGCAAGACACTCTAGCCAGGAAACCCAAGGATTTAGTCCCAGCAGGAGCACTCTCACACCTCAGTCAAAATCTCCAGCCTTAGCTGAAGGAAACACCCAATGAATGCTTCTGGTGAAGGTGCAACCCCCCCCCCCAACCACAACCCTGACACATACAGCGTCAACGGGGGGGGCGGGGAGACTTCCTGGTTTGATGGGGTAACCGGCAAAACCCAAAAGCTTGAAGCTTGTGAAAGACCCACAGTACAGCCTATACTGTAGGCTGTTCCTAAATCATTCCTGACTGACACTTATTCAACTCCATGAACACCTCCAGTGGTGGAGATTCCACAACCTCTTTAGGCAGCCTATTCCACTGCCTCACTGTTCTAACAGTGAAGGAGTTTTTCCTTATTAAGCACCAACACTAGTAATTCCCAATTTGCCTAAAACTTATGGAAAAGGGCATTAATGCATGGAAAATTTTAAACCTGTCCACAAGGGATATGAAATGGAATTTTAAATGTAGAAAGTGATTTATCATTGCAAAACAGATTTGTCTTCTCCCTTGTTTTTGAGTAGAACCTTCATGCAGAAAACCAGGAAGTATGATTCTGTGAACAACAGTAAGACTTGTCTTATTGGGTTCTCCTCGGCCATCCAAAGGGATATATTAATGCACACGTCAGAGACCCATTCTCCAATACCAGGGCTGCCTGCAGAGGCCCAAATAAATTCATTAGTCTAGCCTAAACAGGAGCCCCCACTTGCACCTAATTGTCTTTTCAATGCCCTGATTTGAAACCTGGTCCCATGGGCTCTGGCCCCATTCAACATCCTTAATGTGGAATGAAATCTAGCACATTAGTAATTAGTAATGCTCAGTACAGGGAACTATCACCATCAGCCCAATGGCCTAGTGATTCAAACTGGCCGTGCACTTAAACTAAAGGTAGATAATTTTCAAAATTCATG
Source organism: Crocodylus porosus (assembly GCF_001723895.1). NCBI lineage: Eukaryota > Metazoa > Chordata > Crocodylia > Crocodylidae > Crocodylus > Crocodylus porosus. Next base: position 69,272,519 of record NW_017728947.1, on the reverse strand, counting down.
AGAGAACACAAAATATGCACAAGAAACCCACAGGTTAATAATAAGTAAACCCCAGCTGACTGACTTACACAATTCTACTTAAAATTCATAAGGCAGGCATACAAAAACTCAATACCTCATGGCAAAAAAATACCCAACACAGCTCAGCAGGGCATAGCTCAGCACATATCCAAAACAACATGCCTTGTCCTTCTATTAGGGATGCAATGCATCCCTTCTAACATGACCCGGATAGTTGTCATTTATACTTAGCAAATTGCCCTTTTTTCATTAAGGTAAATAAATGAGAGCTCCTGAGTGCATATTTTGGAGAAATCTTTGTCCTACCTTTACTGTATGTGAAAGCAAAGACTCTCAATGAAGTAAAAAACAACTGTTCGTTTGGATGAAGCTGCTATGCATCAGCTTGTAGAAAACTGTTACATTAAAGAATCACACTTCAAAGTAAATCCCCTTAAGTAGACAAGTACAAGAAGGTAAATTTAAAGCAACTGTTTACTTTCTAACAACTATATCACACATTTCTGAAGTTACACTAATATATACTGAAGTTTAAATACTCTTGCTGTGTTATGGAATAGTATTGTTGTATTTTATTTCTGTCTTGATATCTTTTGATAAACTGAGATCTCATATAATTTAGCTGAATTGAGATTTTGGATAATTTTGTTCTTTAGCATGAAGAAAAGCAACAAAGTAAAAATGTAACAACGACTATTAAAATGATTCCATGGCATAGACAAAATATAGAATGTTTTATACTTAGACTTGCTCATTTGTGATGCATATTAAATATTTTAAGTAACATAAGAATTTTTAAACTTAAAATTTTTCAAATAATGTTTCCAATATATCAGATTTAAACATAAATCCATTCATCAGTTACTTTTAATATGTTTTCTTAATAAACATTAAAAGTGTTTTTCTTGCAGCCAGTCCAACAGGTACAGTCACAGAGTTGATCCATGAGATAAAACATGGGGCTGGAAGCAACCACAAGAAGTCATCCACTTCAATCCCTTGTACTGAGGCAGAATGCATATATAGCTCGTTCTCAAAAGGATTTTCTAACCTTTTTTAAAACCTTACTTACACAACATCTTTGTGCAGCCTGGTCTGTTTAATTATTCTTATAGGTAGAATTTTGCCTAATATCTATCCTGAATATTTGCTGCAAATTAAAGTGTTATTTTTCTTGTCCCTTCTCTTGTGGAGCTGCTGATCCTCTTTATAATAACATTTTATATATGACTGTGATCATATTGGCTTTTCTCACTAATTGGTTTACACCTTAGTGTGGTGTCCAAAACTGGAAACAGGATTCCAACTGAAGCATCCTAGCATGAAGCCTACACAATGGTCTACTGTCTTCATCATGGACAAGGTTGGCCAGCACAGATCTGATTGTTGAAGCAGGCTCTAAAACTGCGAACACCTGGAAGCAGAGTCTTTTTCTTTTGCTGTGTTGGACAGTCAGTAGCATTATGTGGCCCTGATCCTGTTGGAAATCTTTGGATGCTACTGTAATGCCAGTGAGAAAAAATAATGGTATACACAACAGCTGTCACCAAAATACTGAACTAAGCAATTCTGTTACACAGCCTTAACAAAGATACAATCTCACGGTGAATTTACACTGGTATGACTGCCACTCTTTTCAGAAACTTGCACTCTCTGTTAAAATCTAAAATCAGACCTCCCCTGACCAACAGTCTCCCTGCCATTTGATCCTTCATTGAAATGGTCATAGTTTTGATGCTATAGCCATCTCTACAGAACTACACTGTGCTCTTGTAAACATAGGATGTTGACTTCCCTGCAAGATCAAGTGGGAATAGCTATGCTGTAAGGGAGAAAGCAGATATTAAAACACAAAAGATTTAATAGGCGGGTATAAAATCAGGATATTGGTAAAAATGCTGGCTAAGTCCATTTACTTTTCTATAAAAGTTGTTTTTAACATTTAAATACATGAAGAATAAAGTTCTTGCCAAACAATGACCAAATGTTATTAAGGGGACTTGGGAACAATCTAAAACAAAGCCTTATCAGTAATAACATGCAGATGATTATACAACAAGATTGACTTTATAGCAACAGCAGCACCAACAGCTTAAGAGGTGGAAGTATACAGCCATTTTGCATGCATCATAGAACAGGCATGGGCTCTTGCTGCTGAGAGTGTATTTATGGTCCTCAGACAGAGAAGCTTCTGACACCTACTGAGGTCAGGAAAACTGTAAAAAGATAACTGTTTCAAACATAAAATATTTGTATTGCTGAGAGGTCAGCTTCACTGCTGCTGACTTCATGGCAATTTGCATACTATTAAAGCATTACCCATAATATTTGGAAAATTTAATTTTAAAGCTATGCTGTTAAAGTTGTTCACCTGAATGGTAAGCATCTAAGACAGCTGGGAAATTTGTTAAGACTGATAGCATTTCTGCCTAATTTTGGTATCAGGATAAAAAAAACAACACTTCCTCCATTTTACAAGTATATATGATTTTTAATGCAAGGTAAGTTGCTTATAAAAGCAAAATATTTCTTATCAGGGTAGTAATGGAAACAGCTTATTTTTTATTTTCCATATTTTTTAAAGTATTATTTATTAATTTATTTTGTCCTCGAGGTAGGGATTCAACCTTTTTTGTGGACTATAGCTGGGGACTATTCTTTCGTATATTATTGAATCTCTCAGCCCAATAATCACAGGCATTACATTTGTATTTCTCCCATTCATGTCTATGTTATCATTTCCTGAATTCCACAAAAAAAATCTTTATTTACTTCCTGGCAGAAACTGAAAATTAAAGCTGTATGTATAAACTGAAGATACAATCTTTTGCTTCCCTTGCCCTGCTGGACTAGCACTTCACTCCAAGATATACTTTCTCTGGCAAGTGTAGCTATTAACTCAGTTACTGTAGTACATGAACTGCAGTTCCTTTGAAATTTGATAAAAAAGTTGTCCTTAGATGATAATGGAAAGGAAGGAATGAAGAAGGAACAACAAGAATTACTTTACATGCTAATAACAACAATTTAGTTATCAAAACAGTACCAAACAAGCATGCCTTTATAAACTTCTTTAAAAAATTTAGCTTCCTAGGGTTCTAATAGTCTTTTCCTATGGTTCAGGAATGCACAGTAGCACTCAGCCCAGTGCCTATATCCTTATTTCAAAGAGAATCATTCAAACCGACATCCACCCTGTCAAGAATCTTGACTTTGAGCTGCTAATGCAGAATAAAAATCAATATAAATTTTGATCATTTGATGAATATTTACTTCTTTCTTTAGTGCTTGGGGATTTGGAATTGAAAACTGCTGAATCAAGTCATTTTATTTTTTTGTGTTTGTGCCAACACCAATTTACTACCCTCCTGAAAGTTCCTGAACAAGATGTCTCATGTGGCATACATGTTGGTTTTTCCTGTCAATCATAACAGCGTGCCAGTGGGGAACCATAAACATTTCCCTTTCATAGTCTTAGCGTTCCAAAAAGGAATATTTTGATTACTTCCCTGGAAAAGGTAAACTTGTCTTATTTAGACATATTGTAGAATGCCTATGTCTGTTATTCTTGGACTGCTGCTGTGCCTAAATTGATGCTATCTATTAAAAGTTAAACACTTCATTTTTGGCTCCAGTGGCCTCACACAAGAAACTGAGTTTGCAGACAGGATTCATTGCAAGCAAAGCCAGTAATGCCAACAAGACAAAGAGCTATATCGACATTACCATCATTCCCCATGTATGTTCTGAAAATAACAAGAATATTCCAACTGACTGCCATAATCAGCACCAAGATTTCACAATAAAAATAGGCACTAAACTGAGAGGCCCCAAAAGCCTAACGATTAAGGTGTGACTTTACTTTTTAGGTAGTTTAAAAAGAAATACACCTTCATTTTTACTATAATAGACTAATAAAAATATATGTAAAGCTTACAACTCTTACGTTTCCATAGTGATACTTCTGGAGGGAAAAAGATGTTTCTAAATTTGAAAAAGACCTAGATTCATTTTACGAAAACTGTAAATGCAAGCAATTTTCATCTTGCAAAAATTTTTTATACATGACTCATTGGAGAATGGCTTTATATTAAGGAGCAATTTTGTTGGTCTCTTATAAATTAAATAAAAGTGGCAGCAGCTGTCTTTGAGAAGGCTAATATAGTAATGTACAGTCATATGATATTATGTAGACAGATGTTTTAAATAATATAAAATATTTAGATTGGTAGATACCTTGCTAGATACAAAGGCAATTATAGGATGTCTTTGTTAAATTAAATTTCTCATTCTTTTGAGGGGGAAAAAAGGAATTGTCCTGGAAACAGCACCAAAAGGAAATGATCCTATATCTAAAACAGCTGGAGACTGCAACTAATATAAATTTACTTGAAAATAAAAAATGCTGTATGCCTCTAGAGACATGCAGTAACATGCAGTAAAAACAGATGAGATATAAAATTATTTTTAAAAACCTTAGTTTATATCTACATATTGTTCTGAGATGCAAATCCACTTACAAACAATATTCAAGGCTGAGAAAAAAGTAATAGAAAAATTGAAGTCCCAAATTCTAACAAAAATGATACCTCATCTGTTAACATAAAAAACATTTTTTCTGACAATTCCATCTTTTATAAACCAGGTTAGACACCTTACTTTGACAAAGAATATAATGCAATACCACTTTATTATATTACATAGACAAAATCTAATGGAAACCTTTTATCTCTGCACTTTAAGGTAAATTTTGACTTATATCTTCCTGATATATGTCAAAGTTCCAAAAATAACTTTAAAGAGGAATACAACTCAGAAAAGGCAAAACCCAGCAGTTCAAATTATTTTCTTTCTTTTTTTTTATTGGGCCTGATTCTTTGGGTTTCTATTCAGGAAATGCTTGAACTGACTTAAATAGGAATTTTGCCAGAGTACAAACTACACGACTAGGCCTCATGTCAACCCCTATAAAAATATATGTGATGCACTGCAGCACACAAGTATAAAGCCTAATCCAACCAATCTGCCATTCTCAGCCTTGATGGAAATGGAAGAGTTTGATTGACTGAATCAAAGATTCTCTAGAATTACTTTCCCCAAGCACTCAATTACAGCTTGCTATTGCTAAGTGTGTTGGGTCTGATCCTGCACCCAAAACTTGGATAAACCATTTAGAAGGCTGTGCTCACTTGTAAAGCAAGCATTAGGTGAGATGTACAAGTGCCAAAGAAAAAAGATTACTTCAAAGGGATTGGGTAATAGGCACCATAACACAAACCCAAACACTGCAGTATCTTCTTAACCGGTGAATGCCTCTTAGGAATGCTGGGAGACTTAAGGATGATCATCACCTCAGCGAAGGACAGTTTTTATATCTTTGAGTAAATGGTGCACTGTGTATTCTCCAGAATCTTGCCACCAATATTAATTGATCTTATTTGCTCAATTGGTGCTTGTTTCCCAGGAAGTGTGATCATACAGAAAGATATTGTTATGGAGATTTTTTGTGCGCTACTCTGTTTACTATTTATTGAATTAACAGTACAATTTATTATTATTGTCTTTTCCTTTTATATGGCATAACCAAGGTAACCTCAGCAAAACTAACAAAGATCTTTTACACCCTAGTCTAGATGTATATATGGTGTCTATTACCCAATCTCTTTATGATGTAAGTGGTAAATGTTTCTTTTCCCGATGACTCCAACTGAATCTCTTTTTCTTTTTCAATAGGCTTAATTGGCTAAGTGCCTTTGAGCCAGCTGACATCCAGAGAGACCTAAATTCAGTAATCTTGTAAATGCACTGGTTTCAACAGATCTTTACCAAAACTATCAAAGTTATAAGAGCTACTGTCAGCCTTTCTTCAAGGCTGTATAATTTCTCATTCAACATGAAGTCAGTATTATTGAACTGGTACAAACTTCATGGTGACAGCATTCTATCCAGTCATAAACATCACAAATGTGATGTTTGTCTGTCTTTACTTTGATTGATTAGATATTCATAAAGGCCATGTAGAGGCATTATATTTCTACTGGGAGAACTGTCATACTCCCAGTAGAAACTGCAAGTGTATAAGTGTTCATTCTCTCAGAGGAAACATGCTCCTTCCAGGATAAAGCTCTTACATTTGTCAGCCTTTCAAGAGGAACTCTCTTGCAAGAATGAATGCTCCATGGGTTCCTTGTCTGGTCCAGGAGGGGATGGGGGAAGTGAGGCAAGGCTCCTGCTTCTCTCCCAGATTGGGAATGGCCTGCTTTCTGCTGTTTTGCCCTGCTGGTTTTTTCACCACTCCAAGAGGGGAGGGGAGCAGCCACTGTTGCTCCTTGTCTCTTCCACAGATTGGGGACAGTCTGATTTGGGTAATGGGCTGGGGGTTTTACCCTGCTGCTCCCCTCCTCAGCAGGACCAGTCTCCGAAAGGAAGGGAGCAGCTGCCGTGGCTCACTGCCTCTCCCCCAAACTGGGGACTGTGACCTGGGCAGCAAGGGCAGGGCTGGGAACTGGGCTGGCAAGCTCTCCCCAAGTCAGGCTGCCAACCCTGTTAACTTCTCACTGGCCCTGCCACCCAGCTGGCAATCAAAGTAGGCAGAAGACAGATCTGAATAAGGGAAGGCTACTGGCATGGTGAATCACAATTGGGAGGTATTGTGTGTATAAGGATGTCAAAAACAAAGAGACTGATGAAGAAGTCAGTGGGCAGATGAGCTGGGTGTTGAAGATGGCAAAATAGGAAGTGTCAGGCTAAAGAGGGTAAGATTCTTTCAGTAAGTGGCTGGTGTACTTGCATTAGATTTTGAAGGTAAAATTGTACATATTACATATGCTGCTTTATACCATGAGAGTCATTTACTAATGAGAAACACACTGTTGAAAGTAAATTAAGTCGTAAATTGGCTGTCATTGTGGACCCCCATTTTCATGGCCATCTGAAATAATTTTCTGTCATTGCTTCTGTCATTACACATTCTTTAGAGATTCTCTCTCCACTTACAACACCAGTATTAATTTCTGCATGTTGTTGCAGTTATAGATGCATTATAAGCAGCCCAAGATGAGCAAATGTTTCACAGCGAATATCTGATAAGTTTAGTCTTGTTTTCTTTCTGTGGCATATCTGCAAGCTGTTTATTACATCTCATTTATTCATTAATCTAGATTATTTCAAAATTTCATTAACATTTATAACGCATTGCAAATATTTCTCAGTTCTCCATGTTTGCTATTTTAGCTGCATTGGCTACTTGTAATTGGTTAGGTGTCTACCCTGGGCACATACTGGTGACTTATAAAAGATTTTATTTATGTATATAATTATATATATATATATATAAATAAATTATATATATTATATAATACAATGTTATATATAATAAAAGGTTTTATTTATACAAATACTTTTTTTTCCTTCCAGTTCCTGTATACAATTTTGGTTTTGTGGCTGATATAAAGGGAGTTATATCTCCTAATGAAATTTCTGTGAATGCAACTCTAAAATATACAGTAGGATGATCAGTTGCCAATGATGATCTTATGGGTGCAGCCAGGAAGCTACCATATCAAATGGTAGTTTTGTAATTTATATTTTTAAAGGTAGGTATTTTAATATCTACCTTATTGCTCATCTCCTCTGTCAAACTGAACATGTTTTCATGGATGTTTGAGTGTTAGTCTTTCCACATAAAGACTTCCGATTTAGATCTGACTTCTTGTTCTACAAAGACTCATTGTTAACCTCTTACCACTTTCCCTTTCTCTCCCTCACTAATGCTCTCAGTGTCTTTTTGGTTAGGTTTTTACTATCTGACACCTAAATCACATGCAGTGTGGAAATAAGAAGCGTTTTGCAGTTTATTTTATTTCTACCAGTTTTGTAAAATCCTGGTCCCTGCCAAATTCTACATAGTCTGATTTATCATATATCTGACAAATCTCTTCCATTGTTACTGTTTTTCTGTCAGATTCTAGGTATTTGATTTGTACAATCTTTTCATAAATGCATCGCATTTATCTGAGTCTGCGTGTTAGCTGTTTATTTGACTAACACGGGTTATCGAGTTACATTAAAAAAATTCATCCTGAAAACACAGGTTACTTCAGTCGCTCCATAAAAAGCCTGAGATGACAATATCATATCAGACCAGAAAATAATCTTCATATCCAGTGTGACCTTGCTGGGTTAAAACCTGGCACAAGAGAATGCTGTACTAATGGAGCATGGGGGTGGACTGTAGGCCGCATCTCATGGGTGGGGTCAGTTCCACAGACCAGATCCACCATGGGGGCAGTCTGCAGGTGCAATCCAGTGTGATGGCTCAGCCCTCATGTTGGATGCGGCTGTGGAGTGACTCTGTGTGCTGGTGCCATCCAACATGCAGGGCCGTGTTATCTGGAACACAGAGTTTCCTACAGGTGTAGGAATTTGGTGGCAGGGAAGCAGTGGAAGAATTAATTGCAAAGGCTTCCAGAGTCCTTCCAGAGCTGTAGCATTTAACAGCCACGACTCCTCTGCTTTCAAATTTCTGGATCTGTGGGGAGTCCCACTGATGAGATGACAGGGCCTCATGGGCTAGAGGCTGAGAAACACTGTACTATATACATCTGATGCCTTCAGCAGCCAAAAGAAGGCAAATTCTGTCCCTCAGACTTCAAACTTCAGCCATAATATTCTAAATCTGTCAAGGGCTAGCCATTAAACATGCTTTTTTTCTGTTGGTGCACATGTGCTGAGAAGATGGCAGTGCTTCCTTTAATTATGGCATTAGAGGACTCTAGTATTCATCATGAAACCATGGTTACTTTGGTCATGCAGCTCATGTTAGATGATGATGTCTTTCAAAGTCAGAGGAGAAATATGTTGTTAAAAGCCTCCAGCAACCACATTCTGGCAAAATGTGAAACAAAGTAACAAGAATCATCACATGATCATTGGCCCAAACTCAAGAGATGTAAAGTAGTGATGACTATTTGATAAGTGAAAAGTCAGCACCATTATTTTAAAATAAATATTCATCTGCTGAATTTTGCAAAACCAAACCCCAGGATGGTTTTGATCTTGGTTCCATTTTATCTGAACCATCAAAGTTTTATAGGAGTAGCTTCAGACTCCACTTCTGGGCCATCTCTAATAATTACCATATAAAGTTGTGTGGAGCAGGACATTATGGTCTTGTTTATGGAGCTTGGATAGAATTTCCAATCAGCATGATTACATCTATTTCTAGTGCTTTGCTAATCATTTCCTGAAGCTGCTCATTAAAAGCTCCCATGTCAACACATAATGCTGTGATGCTCAAGACAGAGATCTGGAATATGATCATATCACTAGACTTGGCCAAATAGAATTGCAATATTGTTTGCTTTATCACAATAGCAACATTTCTGTTTGATAAAATGACTTAACATCTCATGTAACACCAGTCATTTGTTTCAGAAAGACTAGGTACATCATCATTAAATTCCATATGTGAATAAATGTAACTCTTTTTTTTTTCTCTGACAATTGAAGTGTAGCAAGACCTATGTACTGAAATTTAACATCTCTGTTGCAACAGCCACAGAAGCGATGGCAGGCCTAGGCAATAATCACATGCCAATACTGGAGCGCTTACCTACAAACTGTGAAAGCTCTCACAGTCCTAGTCAATAATTGAACCCACCAATTCCACTGTGCTGCATGTGATTGGTGATATTATCCCTTTAAGTGTGTTATTTAAGTTTGCAATGCAGTTAATTGAAACCCTACTAGATGCAAATCAAAAGTTTCAGCCTTAATTGAGATATTTTGAAAATTGAACCCATTGCTTCAGGCAGGTGCTACATGAGATTCCATTAATATAGGTAATTAACATTAGCCTCTGCTTTAATTAACATGCACACTTTAATTAGTAAAGCATTAACCAACATTAAAAAATCTGATCTTCATGCATCACAAAAACTGCAAAGTTATGACTATGTTATTTTTTTCCAAGACACTAAATCACACAACACATCAACATTTTTTTTAAAATGCATCAAATTTAAAACATTTTATTTACACTCTAGATATAAATCTCAAACTATTCAATGTGTCATCTAAAATTAAAAATGTTTGGAAGCCTTTTTACTGTATTAAAAATGAAAACCTCAACATAATACTGCAAATTTCTGAGGTTTTTAATGCATATTAAAAAAATTAATTTAAAAATCAAGCCTGCTGTTCACTGTTAACCCTATGTTGGATACCAGGACTCACAACCAACAGATGACAGTTTTAACCACAATAGTCCTGGCTACACTGAATGCTAAATCATGCTTAACATCATGTTTTTTAACATATTTTTTAACAGGGTAGTGTTTCCCAACGTTGATAAGCCAGCATTGTTGAAATATGACCTGACTGTAACTGGTTCAGTTAAATCTTCTTGAGTTGCCAGAGAGCCTAATGCAATAGCTTCAAGAATTGTGACATGCCTTTTTCATTTAACAGATTAACTCTGAATCCCACTAACCTGAATGGGTCCCTCACTTATGTCGCATGATCAGAGAATTGGTGGGGAATTCTTAAGGGAGATTTCAGGTATAGCCACAGTAATGAAACTGCACACATATAAGGCTACCCTTTTGTGGTACAAATCACAATTTACTGGTTTACTTGAGTGTGCTGTGTGTTCGCTAAAGGCTAAATTCCATTTCACCTTGATGCTTCTAGGTAATGCATAAGTTCAATTTTTTATACTTGTGCAGTTTGGATTCTATTTCTACCTGTGATGGAACTTCACATGTACCTGCCAGAAGCAAAATGGAGGAAGAGGAAGACCTTTAAGCACAACAGTCTCTTAGCCAGGTAACCCACCCAGGGAATGGGAGACCTGGGTTTTTAATCACCCGACCATGGGTAGGCACTGGGCAGAACATTCTGCAGCCCTTCTCTTGAAACTAGTCCACTGGGCAGCCAGGAGGGGGACCAAAGATTAAAGGAAAGGTAGCACAGTGAGAAGGATGCTGCCCTGGAAAGGAAGTGACCCTAGTTCCTGGTTAGGGTGACCACGTCCTGTTTTAGTCAGGTTTCCACAGTGTCCCGGATTTCCCAGATGATGTCCCAGATTTCTTGGATTTCTGTATGGTCAGCCTGTTCGTGATCCCCAATGGCTTTTCTGTACTTCCCATTTAATATTCATGGGATAAAATAAACAGTAGTGGAACAGTTTCTACACCATTATGTGGAGCCTCCCTCCTTTCCACAGTAGCATCCATGACACTGCCACCCTCTTCAGAGCACATTGCTGTGAAGTGGATGACATTGGTTCAAATAGACTTTGGATGAGGGGGATCTAGAAGCAGGGCAAGTGCTCTAGCTTACAGCCTATTGGGCTAGAAGATGAAAACCTCCCCTTTTCCTGCCTCCACCTTCCTTCGTAGTCATAGGTATTCTGTGACAAAAGTTTCCAGACTTCTATGCTATTACGCATGTACTCAAGCAAGTCTATTCTACCTACAGCCTATGTAGCCAGATTGCAGCCTTCTGAGCATGCTCAGATTGGAAGCACAGGGCAAGCATAGCTACAGAAGTACAAAAAGAATCCAGACTCTACATAGGTGCTAACAATTGCACTTCTATAGCTAAGCATAAGGGCACCTATACACGTGTTCTGGAGTTGGGGAGGAGTGTTTTAATTAGAGCAACCCTTGGGAGCTGCTCTAATTACAAAGCCCACAGTGTCTCATGTATTCAGAGTTCTGCATTTCAAAATGGGCAGGAGGGGTGGGTTCCCTTTATGCAAATTCAAGTTATGTGCCATTTCCCAGGAATGAATGCATGTACAGCATAAAGCAAGGGAAACCTGTATGGGAGATGAGAATCAAGTCCCAAACTCTGGAATGTCTCAATCTATGCTGGAAGCTGTCCCTAATTTTTCTTATAGCAGGAACTAGTAAACACTAGTGAAAATTTAAAGTCATGCAAGATTTAAACAGAAATATTTACCCTGTCTTTTGCTATTAATGCTTTTTGCTTAAGGTTCTGAAACACAAACAGAAACTCTAATATCACAGCTTTTATTGACTGATCCTACAAGGAAGTCAATCCTGTTTTTATTATATGATGGTATTCAGCTATGGAAATTAACAAAGGTTATAATTCAGCATGTTGACTTCACTGGAGACTGAGATTTAAGAGTTGCAAGTCCTGCAAACTGTTGTGTTAAAATTCACACGTGAAAATTCACAAAAGATATGAGGTAAATTGTGAAAAACAGATATGCTCAGTGATCAACTTTGATATATTTTGATGTTTTCTTCAGTGTAAAAAACCATGCTTAAATAAATGTTAATCTGCTTTCACATATATTTCTAAACATGCAAAGTTACCTTCATTTGCCTAGTGGTATTTACTCACTCAATCTTGATTGTTCTTGCTTTTAATGTGTTGATGGGCTTCATCCCTTAAAAGTATTTCATTATCTTGATAAAAGATTTCTGGTCCATACATTTGATATCCCTTGTGTCTCTTACCTACATAATGGTGGCATATGTAGCTGTTGTTTAACATTATGAAGAAATGTTCATAATAAGGTGTTGGATGCAATTGTTTTGATAAAGCCATCCCTTGAGACCAACCCCTGCAATTATTGCACATTCAGAACTCCCGCTGTATTTGGCAGTGAAAGGCCTGCAGGATTTTAAAGGGATATAATTGCCACTTAGAATGTATGCATAATACCTGGTAATGTTAGAGAGACCTGTGCACACACACTGAAGACAGACTCTTTTAGATTAGAGTTTTCATGGTCTCTATAAGGCTCACATGAGGGTTTCACTTATTTTGAGCTTTATTTTGCTAAAATTAATTCTCAGTTGAAATGAGATGGTACATCCATGAGACAGAGACAATAAAAACCTGTCTACTTTAAAACTGGAAAGATTTTTTTAAAATTGCTTTAATGCACATAATCAAATATATGTATTTTTCCATGGGACTAAGTCCTACACCGTGTTTCATATTCATAACACATACATACATATACTTGTCTTCTCAAATGTAAAACTTTCCAGACACTGAATCTACAATGCTGTCAATGAAAGAATGCTGGATCCCTTTGGTGCAATTTGCTACAGTTTGGAGGATACTGCAGGATGTTTTGTGGAGTTTTGAGAGTTCTCTATGAATGTAAAAGAACACTTTTTTGAGTGCTTTATGGAGTGTGCAATTGAATGCACCAGAGTTCTAATCTTACAAAACCATAGACTGGAGTAAAAATACACAATAAGTCAAAATGTATTCCTGACCAATACAGAGGAATCCACAAATTATTGATTCTATAGGGTAATATATTTTTTAAGAGATTATATATATGATCTCATGGAACTGTCACAACAGTCAATCAAATGTGTTATCTTCTATCATATTCATTTGGTTTAATTTACTAATAATTAACCAAACACTTTCTTGTCATGCAAGAGGAGGAAAATAAATTAACAAGGAAAAAGGCTTGAAAAAAACTCTGTGGACAACAATGCTGGGGAACTGACAGGCTATCAAACATAAGGAACTCAGGGAACCACAGAAACTCCTTGTCTCAACTCTGCAGAATTTGGAATCTCCAGGCAAAAAAGGTCAGTTCCTATACGATCCTTATCCCCTCAGAGCTTGCTGATTATGCTGCCATTGGTTCTTTCACCTGTATCTTCACATTCCCTGTTCCTGAGGAGAATGGAGATCACCAATCAGAAGATAAAGCTGCAGTGAAAATCATAGTTTTTTTAGATAAATATGTTGTAAATAGCATGCAAAATGCTGCTTGCTCCTCTGACCAGTTACTCCAGCTATAACATTTCTATGAAATAAGAATTCTGTACGGCTGGAGTCAGAGTGAGGCACATAATACAAGCTATTGTATCCATTACTAACAGTGTTATGCTCAATAGCATAATGGACTGTGGGGAACCAGGGCACCAGCCCTGGGTGCTCATTTAGAGGGGGGTGCATGAATGCCAGTGGCTGCTGCTGTTGGCCTAGCTGCCACCCCTGGCCTCATCCCTGATGCTGCTGCCACCAGGACACACACCCTAGCTGTTAGGCCTCTGGTTATACATAGGCCTGTGCAAAGCAACTATTATTCATTTCAGATTTGGCTGATTTGGGTAATGGTGATTCGATTCGGTGATTCAAATCACTGCCTTAAATAGATTTGGCTGAATCTGATTGGGAGATTTGGCTGCAGCTGAATCGGCTGAATTGCCAAATTGGCCCCATCCTCCACCCACCGTCCCAGCCCCTTCAATGGCTGCCCCACCCGACCCCAGCTCCCCACTCTTTGGAAAACAAAGCCTGCATTCACTGGCTGCTGCCAGGAGTGGGGGAGAATGATCTCCACTGCCCCACGCTGTGCTGGGGGGCTCTGCCATGAGCCCTCATCCCCTGCCCACTCTCCTGGCCCCAGCTCCTGGCTCTTAAAAAAAAAACCCAGCCCCAACTCATCAGCTCCTGCCAAGCAAGGAGATATCCCCACTGCTCCATGTTGCACGGGGGCTCTACCATGAGCCCCCAGAAGCCCCAAGGCTGCTGCAGCAGCCAGTAAGTGGGGACTTTTTCATCTGTTTAAAGAGCTGGGGCCAGGCGGGACAGCCAGGGGGGAACTAAGAGAGTGGAGGGGAGGCGGGGGGGGCTCATGGCAGAGCCCCCAATGCAGCATAGGGCAGTGGGAGGCAGCAGAGATTTCCCCCCCACCTGGGAGCAGCCAGTGAGTAGGGGCTTTTTTTTAAAGAACGGGGAGCTGGGGCTGAGCAGGGCAGCCATGGGGCGGGGAGGAGGCTGGAAGAGCAGGCAGGGTGGGCAGGGGGCATTCAGGGTGGCTGGGGGAGCAGGCAGGGGTCCCCCCATGGCCCTCTTCCCCCTCCTCCAGCCCCTCTCTCCTGTCCCCTACTTACCAGTACAGAGTCGAGGTCCAGCTCCCTGCGGCAACAAGCAGGGACCACCCAAATCTTCGAAGCTCTCCGTATCTTTTCAGAATCAATTCTGAGAGCTTCAAATCAATTCAGATCTTTTAATTGGTCTCCTGATTCGATTTAGAGATTTGGCCACCAAATCAGGCCAAATCTCCTCTGAATTGAATCGGTACCCAAAGCTTTGCACAGCCTAGTTATACTGCCAGCATGAATATGTTGCCATTTCTCCCCACAGCAAAAGAGGAGAGTTGACCCAGAAACTATATATATTATAGAATTCCCAATTACCTGTGGGGGTACTACCACTCTCTCTCCAATCTCTCAGTCCTGATCCTCAAAGGAAACTTACAAAACACTTCCCAGAGATGAGCCTATGAACTCCACTTCATCAACCTCCTGGATACTAAAAATCATGGACTAAATATAGACATTGGATTTATGACACATTATAACCTGCCTGACACCTGACTCCCCAGGTATCTCTCCACTATTCATCCTCCTTCTCTCCCCCCCAACCCAACCCGTCTCTCACGCATTGACTCCTCAATCTACATCTTTACTGACTGCCTATCTTGTATGCAGACCAGACCAGCCTCTGGCTTCTTTACTTTTCATTCCATCCAGGAAGAGCACACACCAACTGCTTAAACTTCCTTAGCCTGACAAAGGGTTTTTGAACCCGAAAGCTTGCTTAAAAATTGTTTTCCAGCTATTTAAGTTGATCTAATAAAAGATATCAGATTCACCCAAAGAACCTTGTCTGCCTATGTATTATAAGTAATTCATCATTTGCCCCTTGTAGCCAGAATTCTTAAGTCTGTAAATACTTGTCATATCTTATGTAAAATATTTCAGTGTTCAGAATGATTCTTTTTTCCCAAATTATTTTCCCCTTCCCCCATTTGGGAAAAAACACACCCCTCATCCAACTCACAGGAAATAATGTAATACTAAATGGAACCAAATCTGCAAGCAGATGTTTTATTTGATTGACGACTGTGTAAGTTCCATAAAAACAATGATTCACAATGTGCTAAAACCACTGGGCTTTTTTACATAAGAAAACCAACATCTCAAACTGGCCAACACAGTGTGCATGGCATGTTTCTGTAGTAAACTGTTTTATGTGTGTGTGAGGCAAGTTTTAGAATTTGCATTTTAAGATGATATTTGGATTATCACCATAAAGGAGATAGTGTATCAGGTAGATAACATTTTCTTGCTTAAAGAAAGATCTTGCATGTAAAAATATTTCCCATAAAGACCAATGCTATCTAAACCTCTAGGAATAAAGAGTAAATTTGGAAAACTAGGGACCAATTCTGCTCCATCAAACTTAATGGCAAATATCTCCATTACCTCATAAAAGCAAAATAAGTCCCTAAGAGTTATGGAGGAGAACTATATATAAATATAACATTTCAAGGATACAGATATTTTAAATCTATATTTTATTAATTTTAATGTAGCAAATGTATAATGATGGAGCAATGCTCCTCTCTAGTATATACGTTGCCACCACTACACTAAAACCATAAACAGAATTGGACCAAAGTATTTGATATTAAAATGAACACAGGATTCTGTCCTGACTAAAAGAAATTTGTGTGCATGTGATGCACAGTATTTGGTATTGTAACGGTAATCAAAAACAATGACCTTTCTTAGGATATGGAAATATGTAGCTCTCCTTCATGAGCTATAAGGAGTCTCATATGGAAGTGTATGAATAATTTGGCAAACCATGGCGTAAAAACTTTTGAAACTGATGCATGCAGGAATACGACTCAAAGTTAACTCATTAAATCCATTCTAAAAGGCTCCATTCATCTTTCATTGTACCAGTGTACTATATAAGAACTGGAATATTATAAGCAGTCACCAAATGCATCACACTACGTAAGAAATATGGCTATTTAAATGACAAGATAGCTGAAGGAATTTACCTTAACCTGTATATTTTCAAATTACAGGGTGTATACTTTCAACATGTTTCTGTAACACCAATTAGCAATAATAAATTCTAACATGATATAATTTACTTCCTTTTAAAATAAAATGTTGATAAATCATAAAATGGGAACACTAATTTTTGTGCTGTTTGTTTTTTCTATTCTCCAAGATACTTGAAGATAGTACCTAATCTCATCTGATTTTGCTATTTGAAAAATATTGTATTTTCTTCCCTTAGTGTTTTCAGTGAACCTTTTGTTTCCTAATGTGTTGCTTCATCACTGCAGCTGATGCAGTGTACTTTTTGGAGTGGTACGGACAGTTTGCCATAGTGCCAGCAGGGGGACCCCTCTTTTTTTTTTTTTTTGGTATACAAAATACATATGGTAAGACGTTCTCTTAAAGAAGGGATAATTTTTAAATAATCTCTCTCATAATTGGAAAGTTCCTCAGCCAGTATCTTTTTATAGGTCAAGCTCTGTGTTAAAAATTAGCATTTCTTTTATTAGTAGGAATATCATCATTTACAACATAATGGGCTATATTCATTCTGAGAGTAAATTCAGTGAAGTTAATGGAATTACACCAAGACTAATTTGGCCCCATATCATTTGATTATAGTTAAGTTCCTTTTTTGAAGGAGCAGAAGAAATTATTGAAACTTAGTGAGAACTTTGGAGCAAAATTAAATGTAAGGTAAGTTTTTGATCATGTATTTCTCCTTGCCAATTGGCATACAAAATAGAAAAATGGTAGAGAATAGGTTAAACAGTCTAAAAGGATTTTAACCTTAAATTTGACAGAAGCTAAATGGCTGTGACATTGGGTTCTTCTACTTTATTCCAGCTAGTAATCCACCTTCAAAGTTCCTGTCAGGTAAATGACCTTGTATTTCATTAACTGATAATTAAATGGATTTATTCCACTAACGGTTTTAATTAAAATGCTAGAAATATTGATTACCCCTCTCATCCTTATTCCCCCAGATGAAAAAAAGGTTTTAGGAATGTTTATTTAGAGAAGACAGAGAATTAAATTAGATTGAATCTCTATGAGACCCGAAGACTGGTTCTTTCATTTCTGCTGCTCAAGCAGAAAAAGGTTTCAATTTTTTGATGTTTGATTAATTATTTTGAAATCCATTTATGCTTACCTTGGTGTTTAATTAAAAATGTCATTTTTAGCATAATTTAATTGGCTATCTGTGGAAGACTAACTTCAAACTTATATTTAAAAAATGTTTTTTTTTTAATTTAGGGTAAAAGAAACTTTTTACTTATTTGCTTTTGCTGTAAAGGTATCATCTCATGAATGAAGAACTAAGAAGGGCTGAAGCTTAATTGGATTTTCTATATTTGAATATGAGGAATATGACTAATGCAGGTTTATTTGGCTATACACTTGAATCCATTATCTATTCATTCAGGAACATTAATCTAACAAACATGGAGTATACTTCTCCAAATATGCTGGATTTGATGCTGTATATATTTGCAGTGAATATATCACGAAACTGTCTTCAGTATGTTCATTTATACTTAGGGAATATGAACCTCTTACAAATGACTGATTTACAACATATGACACTATCACAGTATATCCAGACAATTTATAATCAGTTGTTTTCACTAAATATTAAAACTGATAAAGATACAGAATAAACTATAATAAATTAAAAAGGAAATACTAGGTTATATTGGTTTTAGATATACACTCAAAATGTACCTATTGATTTTTGCTCATGCAAAGATTATGTATGTTATGTAAAATTCCACTGATTCCTCAAACAATTATATTCTTAAATATCTAAATTTGACTTTCCACATAGCCAACAGTCCTCTAAGAAACAGATTTTTTATGATAAAGAATTATATTAATCTGTGATGTTTGTACCAAATTAACTAGTTGTTGTGACCTTATAAAATATACATTCACATTTTGTATTATTGCCTACCCCAAAAAGTTTGTTCTTACATAATGTGTATACACATCTATAACACTTCAGTCATAAAAGTTAAAGCCAAAATTCAGTAAAGCTCACAAACATGTGGCTGGCTTTAAGCATGAGTCATTTTGTTGAAGGTAAGCAACTGCTTAAGTGTTTTGCTGTCTCAGCACTTTAATTCTTAGAGCTGTTGTGTACTTGTAAACTGGAGGTACACATAAATCTGAGTTTATAATTCTCACAAAGTATTAGATGCTAGGATGGAAAAATATTTATTATTGTAGGTCCTTCATTCAATTTCTCAAGTGAAATAAAGTAAGATTTAATTATTTAGGCAAATATGACCTTGGAATCTCCATTTACTTTTCAGAAATATATCACTTATATCTTTTATGTAAACAACATACATTATAGTTTCATTTCATTTTTCCTTCAAGCATTTAATGAAGAAAGATTTTAGAGCCTAGTTTGAAGCATGCTGAAGTCAATGAAACAATCCCTAGTAAAACGGCTTACCTGTAGAACTATAGCTAGGGATCTCCATAAATCACACCAGAAGTGCCCCCTGCAGCAGATCCTTTAATGTTTTTTTCAATTTGCCACTTGTCCGTCCCCCTACACCTGATTGGTGGAGGTTTTAGATATGCCACAGTTTTTGCTTACTCGGCAATCAGCGGCAAATGGCCTGGCTGGCAGGGCCCCTCATCCAATCGGGGCGGGGGGCAAAATGAAAAACATAAAAGGACCTGTTGCGGGGAGACTTCCAGCATGATTTATGGAGATCCCTAACTATAGCATCTGATGAAGTGAGTACTTGCTCACAAAAGTTTATGCATCTCTGAGATGTGTCTGTACCCTGCCTTCCACTTCTTTAGTATTGTCTTAGAATGGCAAATGTCTGTACAATAAATCATCATGCCTTTAACATGGTTTGATGATGGTACGTTATTTTTACAATTACTTTTAAATGTAGTGATTCAAATATTTTAGTAGCTCCCTGAGATTCGGTTCAGAAACCTACAAAACAACCCTTGCCTTTAAACCAATAACTATATTGCTCTGCAGTGCTGTGTAAACTGCAGAACAGTTAAACAGTTTACCTACAGTAATGTCAAATTCCTTTATGGCTGCTTTCCCAGATTGGAGGAAGATCACTTTGTGCCTGACAGCATGTCTAACATCAGCTATATGGCTGTCCAATAAAGGATGTCATCAAAAAATCCTTGTCCATCACAATTTTTTTCTGTACTCATTATGTAAGCGCATTTTCAAAGAACAGCATGTGTTGTCAGTCATGGAGTTTTTGCCCATGAAAATAAGAGTCCAAAAAACCGCACTCCATATAGGGTCTAATCTCTTAAACATTATACCCAGGTGAGTAGTTTTTACTCACATAAGAGTTTTAACTGAATTCAGCGGGACTACTCCTGTGACTATAGGTATTCATGGGCATATATATTTGCAGCGCCAGGCTCTTAATGCCTTGCAAGCATATTCTTCTGTGATAATAAGGCTGGAGGGATTGGATCTATTGTCTCCCACAAGTTATCCTGTAAACAACTATCAAGGCTCTGCCTCTTCGCAATTCATGCTGCCACAGTATATCTTTGGCATCTCTCAGGGTGGAACTGAAATCTTTGGTGATAGAATTTTAATTCTGAGTTATTTTGTTGTTACAGCTGTCATATTTATGATTTGTGGCTCTTGGGAAAAGAATTGTAATAGTCCATGGGCAGATCTAGGAATTTGAAAAGAGGGGAGCATATGATGTGGTGCATCACCACATATAACACAGCACATATTTCTCTCCCATTAAAGAGAAACTAGACATTTTGATAATATGACTAGGGGCCTAGCACTATATTATTCACTTTAAGAATGAGTTCTTCTGTGCTGTCTGAACAGAAACGTCAAAATCCCTCCTGGCAGGCAGTTTTAAGGTTGTTTTTACATGTGATTTGGGGTTGGAGGAGGGAGGAGGCGTTTTAATTAGAGCGGCTCCAAGAGCCATTCTAATTAAAGTGCTGCTGCATCTTGTGTATCGGCATCTGTGCTTAAAAATGGCAGCAGGGGCACTTGAACTAAAGCTTGTTTGTCAAGCTCTAGATCAAGTGTCCTTGCTGCCATTTTTAAGCATGGGCATTCTGATGCATGGGACACAGGAGGCTGCTGGAGCGCAGCAACTGCCTTGCTCCAACACACTTGATTAATCGGGTCTGCTTCGACGTGCTTAAATTCCAAAGCATTGGGTTAGCTTCTGTACTTGCGTATAGGTGCCCAAAGTTGTGGTGGAGCAGGAATCAAAGGGAGATGCCACTGTACCCCCACTGAATCTGTCCCTGTAACGGTCTTTTCATTTAATTTGCTGCTGTTGGTTTGTGCACAAATTGTACATTTTGTCTTATTTGCTTATGCTTTCTATTTTCCTATTTCATTTTGTGCATTTACTCCTGGACTGCAGCAGCATGTGTTGTCAAGAAATTAAATTCTGATCTTAGTGATGTAATAGGTGGTTTTCATGTCTGCTTTCAATAATTCCATCTAACACTGTGGAAAGGAAGAAAAAGTTTAAAATATTATTGTTGTATTAATAACTCAGATGGCCACAGACAAAGCAGACTGAAGGCACAGGGAAGATGTTCAGTAAAGATCCATCAGTATTCAGAAATGGAAAAATAATGCAAGCACACCCATATAAATGTACTACCTTTACTATTGCTGCCATTGGGAGCCATGAAGTTGGTTTGTTTTTGGAAATGTGTGAAATAATTTTTAAAGGTACACATTGCATAGTTTTACTGCCTTTTCTCTGAACTTTGAGAAAATAGCCAAGATGAATAACTTTATTTTTAACACTGATATATGACACATTTTAACCTGTCTACATACAAAAGTAGTGCTGTTAACAATTGCAACTTTCTTCAAGTATGCTATGAATCACTGTATTCCTTTTCCCTTTTTTCATGCACCATTGCCACTATCTTACCTTCAGCGGTTTTGCTAGATTTCAATGAAGACGGAACCAGAGGGCACACATTAGAATTTTATATCAGTTCAAGAAGGGGAGAGAAGAAAGACATATGAAGCTAGAATGACATTCATTGAAGGTTCCCTAGGGAAGATAACACATGTTTTTGTCTTTCACCTGCTAGGCATGCTAAATCAGTGCAATGATAAGCTAATTTATGAAATATATTTCATTGAAACCTGGACATCTTTACTGTTCTAGTTCAGCTATTAGATTTTTCAGAAATAATGGATGCCTAATTTTAAAAAATGTTAAAAGACTTTGATTTTCTTAGATAATGCTTACAATATATCTTTTCTAGGGCTCTGGGTTTCAGCCTGCAGTGAACAGTTTCAGAGGCAGATTAGCCAAAAGTTAAAATATACTTTCATTATTCCTACAGCCAAAGTCACCCTGATGCTACTTGCTACTATCAAAACTGGGAGAAGGCTTTTTACCCAAACATTTATTTTTAATATAGTAAGTCACAGAATATTCTCTGTAGCTGAACCTATCCTCAGAATGATGAAAAATATTATCAAAACAATGGCTTAACCTTGTTCCATAAATGCTACACAGAGATCCAAAATTGACCAACGTACTTGTTGAGGAAGAATCATGCTGCTTCATCGTCCCTCAGACAGCATTGTACACAGAAGCTGATTTTTCTTCTCAAGGGAGATCTACAGGGTGCTTCAGTTCAGGGAGAATACTCTAGACAATTTCAACCCTCTGTTTGGGTTGCAGAAGAGGTTGCTCTACATCACTGATACAACAGAGTTGTATGACAGAGCTGTTCAGGACTGATGCCATGCTCTCCATACCCATCAGAATGAATGCCTTTATTATGCTCCCATCTATTTCAGTGGATACAATATCCTTAAACACTATTTGAACAGTTCCAAAACCAAAACCAAATAGAATTAAATTATAGCTCAGCCATACAACTATATGCAGGTGCTAATCTAAAATGGGTTCATTTATTAATTTAAGTTTACGAAAGTGAGTAGTCAAGTTGACTTAAAGAGTATACCTGCATAAATTCTAGCAGGATTTGGGACCACAGACAGCATGTAAGCACAAAACCAAACAGGATTTTATATTTATTGGACTTAATTTCCAAAGCTGTGGGTGTTTTTAACCCTGGAGTTTTAGGGGTGTTATAGCACCATTTTTTTGATTTGATGTTCTAGGCACTGTTTAAAGAAAAGAATATAGGTAGAAATACTGGGCACAAGGATCTTGTACACATACCTCCTTGCCCTAACATTCTAGAGCAAATGGGCTTGTAGAGATTGGAAACCGTAGCAGCTGTACCACAGGGCATAATAAACATAACTCTCCAGTTATTCCCACTTCACTGACTTGCCAAAGACATTTTCTCAATTCTCTCGCCTAAGCAGCTAGTATTATAGGCCCCAATTCACGGAGCTACATAAGAACTTGCTTCAATTTAAGCACATAAGCAGCTCTAGTGTAAGCAATGGGTCTACTCACACACTTAACATTAGGCACATGCTTTGCAGAATTGGGACTGTAGTTCTCTGTTGGAGTAGGACAAGGAAAAACAGAGTTGAAATTAACCCCTTGTTACTGGGAGTGAAGTAGCACAGTTTTCATCCCTGGTTTCAACTTTCAGAGGTGGCTCAAAAGTAAAAATATATTTTTTCAAGCTCAAAAATAGCTAAACATTAGTCAAAATTTCCCTCCTTGTAATTTAGTTCCCAAAAGCAAAGTTCCAGAAAATTGTGAAAGACTCAAAGCAACAAGAAATAATTTTATTCAGATTCCAGCCTTATAACTTGTTGTATAGAGGTGAACCCTCCCCACCCCTCTTGTACATGATCAGAGCCTCTTTAAATCAATGGCGCCTCTGTGTGTGTGTGTGTGGGGGGGGGGGGGGGGGGGTGAATTAGAGAGGTTCCTGGAGAGCTCCTCTAGTCAAAATACCTCAACATCATATTTATTAAGCCCCCATGGGTTTAAAAATGGCTACAGGATGCTTTTCTATGAAATCATAGAATCATAGAAGATTAGGGTTGGAAGGGACATCAGGAGGTCATTTAGTCCAACCCCTGATCAAAGCAGGACTGTCCCCAACTAGATCATTCCAGCCAAAGCTTTGTTGAGCAGGGCCTTAAAAACCTCCAAGGATAGAGATTCTACCACCTCTCTGGGTAACCTGTGCTTCACCACCACCCTAGTGAGAAAGTTTTTCCTAATATCCAACCTAAACCTCTCTTGCTGCAACCTGAGATCATTGCTCCCTATTTTGTCATGTCACCACTGAGAACAGTCTAGCTCCATCCTCTTTGGAACCAACCTTCAGGTAGTTAAAGGCTGCTATCAAATCCCCACTCATTCTTCTCTTTTTCAGACTAAATAAACCCAGTTCCTTCAGGAATAATTACTTCCTTTGATATGCTGGATTTCTGCTACTGCAGGCCAGTATGCTGTTAGCCTTCCTAGCAACAAAGACCCACTGTTGACTCATATCCAGCTTACTGTCCGCGGTAATCCCCAGGTCTTTTTCTGAAGAGCTGCTGCTTAGCCAGTTGATCCCAAGCCTGTCGTGGTCCATGGGATTCTTCTGTCCTAAGTTCAGGACTTTGTACTTCTCTTTATTGAAGCTTATGAGATTTCTTTTGGTTCAGTCCTCCAATTTGCCTAGGTCTCTCTGAATCCTAGCCCTACCCTCCAGTTTATATACTACACCTCACAGCTTGGTGTCATCTGCAAACTTGCTTAGGGTGCAATCCATCCCATCTTCCAGATTGTTAATGATGATATTGAACAAAACTGGCTTCAGGACTGACCTTTGGGGCACTCCACTTGATACTGGAAGTATCAACAAAGTTTAGATAAAGCACCTTGGTGGCAATTTTTAAACCCACGGGCTTTTATACCCATGACAATGAGGCCACGCTGGAGTGCTCTAATTAGAACATGAACCAGCATATGTACAGACAATCAATGAGCATGTGCACAGTGAGCTGAAAGATTGGAGTTTACATTAGGTGATGTAGTACAAGTGTTACAGGTCAACTTTTCAAGGGTATTTAGATGCTCCAAGAGTCAGACAGGCACCTAGGAGGATGTTTAAAAAATTACCTAGCAGGCACTGATTTCAATAGGTGAATAACTTGTTTAGATACTTTTGAAAAATATACTAGGCTTGTAGCTGGATCTTCTGAAAATCTCAGGTTATTGAACACCTGTACCTCAGTTCTGAGTGATATTTTGGTAAAAAGCTTGAAGCCACATGCTTTAATGTATTTACTCTATCTTTGCTAATTGCCAAGACATTTGCCTGTAAATAGCAAAGGAATCGCCTCTTTCCTACTCCTGTCAGAACCATTGTGTCATAACATCTCTGTTAATCTCATCAGAGGTGACTATAATATATCAGGAGACCATATGTCCTGTTTACACCAGATAAGTCCCACTTTAAATACCTGTCCTGAAGATCCTCTATTTGGTCAAATGAATGATTTCTGGTTTGCAGAGGGATGCCCAAGATGGAACCTTAAAACACAGGTGTACCCCCCACCCCTTCTCTGGTGCTCTACATTTCCCATACCCAGCTCAAATGAGATTAGCGAGTGCCAGAGAATGAGGGAGAAGGTGGTGGTAGGAAGAAGAGTGTCTATTCTCAAATGAGGGAAATATGGTTGTCCTAGTACCACTACAGTAGATTTTGGGACTGCTGCAAAATTTGGGTATAATGGGTTTCATTATTGAGGAAGGACTTTAAAAAAATGTACTGATGAAGAGCAAAGAAAATCTTGAACTTTAAAGTTCAGATCTAGATGCAAATATTCCCAAAATTTAAGGGATTAGGAGAATTGAAGTGTTGTCTGGTGTCTAGGATTCAATTCAGCCCTTTACAGAGATCAGGATCAGTTGCAAAGCTTAGATCCAGACTGGATTTTTCTCCTGGATTGTTTGGATCTGGTGTTTTACTCTTGGTCCCCCTTAAGGAATCAAAAATGTTGGGAAAGGCAATATAGACAATGTTCATGATATTTTAAAAGAACTGACATTTTTTCAACATAAACCTGACTGTGCCTGTTGCTCCTAAATGCCTTATCCACCATTGGTACTTTTAGAAAATTTGCACAGCTTTATACATAGAAATTAATAATGGATTTTTATGATCTAATTATTTTCTATCTGCACATTGAGTCAGAATGGTAGTGACTCCATCTGACCTTTAGAAGGAAGAAAGGTCTTCTAGGAAAGCAAACATTCTTCTTTTATAAGGGAACTGTGTAAACATAAGTAATGTGCCCATGAACATTTTATGGAAAAGATAATAACAAAGGATTGAACTTTAGTATTCACCACACAAAATAAATCTTTAACTGAGATGATGGCTTTGTAACTTCTTTACTTGAACAAGCTAACAGTTACACTAAGGGCACATACAGACATTACACTTTTACCCACATTAAAGATTGGAAACCGGTCTATACTTAGAACAAAACAGAAGTTTGGACACAAAACTAGTTTATACCTGTAACAGAACAGAAGTTCAGCACATATAGACTGGTTTAAAAATGGTGGAACTTGGCCTAAGATTTGTGCTCCCATGAACCAAAGGGCAAATGTGTGTTTTATTTGCTACTGATCTAAACTGCATAATCTGTACCTAATGTAAATACACTTTCAGAACTGGCAGTACCACGAGGTTAACCTTTCCTGTCATCAGGCACTCTTATCTGGCCTCCAAATGAAGTGGCTTACACCAGAGGGAGTGGCAGGTAGATCCTTGTTGAAGAGAATGAGATTATACAAAAGAGGGAATAAAGACAAAAGAGCATAAGTGAATTAAAGAGAAAATGGGGCTGATTGGAAAGAGGGAAGGAATTAAAACTACACTGAAAAAAATTAAACATCCTGTTTAGCAAATGACTGCAAAAGAAGTGTTCAGCAATAATTAGGACTTCTGACCCCAAGAAAACCTGAGCATGGTGGAGGGGATATATCATTTTTCTAAAGGGACAGAGAACACATAGCTTGGAGTACAAGACAAGTGCCACCAGCATCAGTTAAAGGCGTGTATATGCAGCAGTCCTTGTTAGAAAGCAGACAATGGGCTTAAGCCTAGTAAATTTTTAAACCTGGGATACAGCATCCTTGAACTTCTGTACCATCTATTGTTCAAGGCTCACAAACATCTATAATTTAATTTCATACCAAAACTGTAAGGTAGACAATGTATTATCATCTCCATTATAACATGGGTAAATTAGGGCACATAAAGCTACATCATACCCCCTAGATTCAGCAGCATATTCTTGCCACCAATGCCATGAATAATCTACTGAAAAAACGGATACAGCTTGAGGCTGTAATATCATTTCCAAAGAGCCCTGCAGGCACTAGCTGACAGGACAATCCATGTTGAGAGGGAAAAGAAGATGGGCCATAGGCAGTCTGAACATACAGAGCTACTATGTGTCCTAGACTTTGCTTAATCCCCTACGATCTATGTACTGTAACTGCCTTTACCATTTTAATAAGGTGGAGGGAGACCCAGCTCCTGCAATGATGGAAAATGTACAGTTGGCCCAATAAAAGATATCACCCCCCAAAATCCTTGCTTCTTGCATAATTGCTGGACTATCATGACTACGACATCACTCTAACACTACAGAAACATCTAGACGAATTCTATGGGCAGAACCTTCTCTGTTTTTGAGTCCAAAGTTTTTGTACAGGAAGGTCTGCTTGACACAAAGGTATAAAAACACAAATGCTTAGTTTTTGTTGCAAACATTTGACACACAAATAGTATTTATGCATTGAAAACAAACAGTCTGATTTTCAGCCTTTTTGATACATCAGAACTCCTGCTTACTTCTAACAGATTTTAATCAAGCTATTTAGGTACTCAGCACTGAGCATCACCAGAATGACCTTCCTAAGGCAAGCAACATATCAGTGGAAAAAATGGATAAAGAATGATCTTTCCCAGGTTTTATACTCTAACAGCTGGACTTCCTGTGGTTGGCCCAAGCTTCCTTTTAAATATGAAAGTTGTAATTAAGGTCCCAGTCTTCCTAAGACTTAGGCACATGCAGAATTTAATGCACCTGGATAATTTGATAGATAATAAATTTAAAGAAGCATCTGTGCAGGACTAAGGCCACACTGGCTATATAGTTTTAAAAAATTGTTTCTTGAATGCCATTCATTTAACATGCTGCATACAAACCATATATATTTAAATTTATTATCCAAATTTCTGTAATCTCTTAAGAAATGTATTGGGTGATTTTGTGCATCACTAAGAGAACTTATTTCATAAATCTATATTTATTTGTATTTGTATCTGCAAGATTCATGCATATGTGCCTTTCAACTATATTAGCAATTTTCTATTTATTATATTCTACTGTGCTGGTTTTTATAATTATGTAATGATAAAATTGTTACCAATATAATTTGAATGTTTAATTGTATTGGCTATTTTCCAGTGTACTGTATTTCCAGGGAACAGCATTAACACTGATATACTGTAACAATATCTTATAGATGAATTTATACAAGTATTAATGTTTGCTTTAAAACAGAATTTATAGGTTTATAGCTGATAGAAACAAAAATAAATCTTTATGCATCAAGATAAGAATATATTCCAATGTTTACAGATTTAATGGTAGCTGAATTAATGTTTAGGAGAAATTCATTTATATATGAACCCAAGGGCATATAATTTGCTATAATACAACAGTAACTTATATGGATTACAAATGGACCTTGTACCTGCTATTCACAAGACCCATTTTAAAATAAGATGTCTTATTTAAACGATTTTTTCCTGAATTTTTACTAAATAAAATCAACATTATAAAAAAGAAATAGACAGTTGTCAAGGATATATCAGTTCCAAAGTTACCTGAAACAGGGAGGCAAGAAATTATATTAAAATTTTAAACAGAAATGGAAGTTTTCTGCCAATGTAGATAGAAATCTATTAGTGATAAAATTGTTTGGACAAAAAATGTACAAATATAATGCACTGACTGCAAGACTATAACTGAATGGAAGTGGAAAATAAGTGTAACAATCCTGAAAGGGCAGTGCTAAAGTTACACAAAATAGACACAACCATTGCAGTATAATTTTTTTACATTAATTATGTTCTCTTATCTAGCTGAGTATAACAACAAGAACAAGATAGCACTGCAGTTATTTTGCAAACAGGAAGAAACCACAAACAAAATAATACTGATATACCAGTTATTAGACTTACTAGACTTTTATCTTGTGAAATTGTTTCCCTGAACAAAGAGACTATATTAATCATCTCCATTCTTTTCAGTAAATGATATTTCATTTCTGGAAAATGAATGCTAACAGCTTTTTTCTTTAAAAGATATCTACATTTATTTGCAGAGATTATTTTTTTCAATGCTCAGAGTGGTGGAAAGATAGTTAAAAACATTTTTTGGCACAAGTGCCTTACATAAATAGACTGCAAAGTCTTGTTGCAAGTTAAGACTGCATAGTCTTTCCTTCTTATATAGAAAGAGTAGAAACCTCATCATTTCCTTTTCTGGGGTTTCCAGCTGGTCTATGTGTAAGATCATTATCCCTTTTTTTATAGTCTTTAAAAAGAGACAGGAATAAATCAAACTCCTATAAGCAAAGCACCCTTTAATTATACCTGGGTTTTAAAATCAGATCAGAGTGCTCTGAACATTAAAACCAAAAAAGAGAAACAAAACAAAACAATACTCCGTATTGCCATACTATTTTAGACTTATGTACCATAGGCATACACATACAGAACAATGATAATCAGCTGAGTAAATGTATAGTGGTATGAGCATCAATGATGTTACTATTTTCCTTTCCCCAGAGTTCATTGATTTGGACTTGAAATACATCCCTCAGTATAAGATTAAAGCATTCCTGAGAAGATGAGATCTTTAACAGCAATGCAAACGATGAACTGAAGAAAAAGAAATGATCGTTAGTGTCTCAGTCTAGATTATAACAAAGAACCTTGTACCCAACCAAACTGCCTCAGATCCTTCCTAAGACTTCAGGATCTTTAAAAAACAAACAAACTTGTGTCCTGCAGCTATGGATATATCTGCTGCTTTATACTCCTACGTAGATCCACTATACTTTAGCAAACTCATAGGCCTCCTCTACACATTGCACGTATGACATGATTGTGTTGATCATGGCATAAATGGGCAGGGTGTTACATGTACACCCAATTTAAGGTACCATAAAACGGGATACATGACACAGAAATGTTTTGCATAAAACATAGTAGATTTTTATGGCTGCTTTGTGTGGTGTCTTAAATTTAACATACGGCCGGGGCTGACAATCAGGTGATTATCAATCCCATTTTAAGACTTGGGGAGGAGGGTAACCAAAGGGCTTCCCCACATGGGACTTTAAATCCTGCACCTAGCAGCTCTGGTCAGGTGCCAGGCATGAGGCAGCCAGTTGCAGGAGATCGGGACCTCCTGGTAGTGGGGAGTTGAAGGACTTCCCCTGCTGGGCACTTTAAACTATGAGTTTAAAGTGCCCAGCAGGGGAAGTCCTTTGGCTTTCTCCACCAGCAGCCTCTCACCTCCTGCAATTGGCAGTCTGGCCAGAGCTGCTGGATATGGATTTTGACAATTAGCCAATTGCTGGCTCCAGCCCAGACACCCCAGGTCTCAAACCCAAACAGGTCAGCTGATTGTCTGCTTTGACAGCCCAGGATGAACTGGACCTAGGACTGTCTGAGCCCTGGTCCTTTGGCATCTCTTGGTCTCAGACCGGACCCAGGGCTGTCTGACTGAAGCCGACAATCAACTAATTAACAGCCTTGCGTGTGGGGCTGTGGTACCCAGATTTCAATTTGCCAGTTATGGGGAGGTGGGATCTGGGATTATTATCACTGGGTTTGGGAATCAGATCCCATCACATCATTAAATGAATGCGTGTCAGGAGCTTAGTGTAGTTTCTTTCTTATCATATGGTAATCTAGTCTGTTTGCAATGAATGATTTCTATTATAATTTGAATTTATTCTCCTATTCTGTTTTTCCATAGTGGCACTTATGTATTACAAAAATATCAGCAATGCCCTCTGCTGGATGGTTTGGTCACCCTATTGCCTGTTACTGTCAAACAGTAATTATGGATTTATCAAAGATGTAAGCTCTTATATTACTGATAGCTAATGGAAAATGTCTTTCATGTAGTTCATGCCTCTATTGGCAGAGACTACCACATGTATGAAGTAGGACAGACTGTCCATATAATTGCATGCAAGCTTCCAGGGGAAGCTTGAAGAAAGTACAATAACCCCCTTGTCAATTCCTCAATTTGAACAAATACAAAAGTAGGCAGATATAATTCTGCAGACTTTTTAAAATGAGATTATGTATTTTTATGAAAAAGGACCCTTCCTTGAGACTTGATTAGTATAGATGTTTAGGTTTATATTTATGTGGATGTTTAAAGATTGTTACAGCTGAAATTTGATAATTTAAGTTTCTTTTCAAGTGTACAACACTCTACAGAAAAAAGGTGCCAAGGAACTGCTTCAAGCTTTTTAGGTCTTACACAGAAAGAGGAGGGCCTGTTCCTTCCCAAAGCCCCACAATCATTTAAAATGATGAGATTTTTAAAAATGATTTAATATAGTGAGTTGAGCTACATTCCATTAGATATAATTAGATCTAGACAGGAAAGGTAGTTCTGAGAAGCTAATGAAATATTATTCAGATTGAGTCTAAAATTGTTGATTAGGATAAAGCTAACCCTGATTAGTATAAACATGATAGGTGCTAGAGATCTTATTTTTGCTAGATATTTAAATTTTATTTTTGTTGGAATGCAAAGAGCCACAATTTCCCATTTACTGAAAGAGAGGAAAGGTTTAAAGGACATTGCCAAATACATTTTCTCTATCTTTGTCCTAACAAGCTCCCTGTCTTTTCAGATTCCCCATAATTTAAGTCAATGCTTTCATTTCATCATAGATCTCATCCGGCTCCTTCAAGGAAGGAAGGGATGCCCCTCCCAGCCTAATAGCCCATGGGCTACTGTGGTTAAGGCACACCAATTTCTTAGTCAATCAAAGATGAGGGAGTGATATGGCCAGCAAATAATCCTGTTGCCTTTGACGCCCCAGTTTAAGGGAGCAGGTACTCATTTACAGCTAGCTCAACTGTGAGTAGACTTTGATATTAGTCCATAGCAGGACTTGCTCTCATGCCTTCAGCAAGGCACCTTAGTGGCATAAACTGGGACCCAGTGTTTCCCTAGGATCAGGCTGAGGGCAATCCTGGGTCCCCATTCAGACCCAGCAGTCATGTGATTGGGATCTCAGGAATTTATGCCTGAAGTGCATGGCTGGAGCTCTGATTTTTTTAGTGGGGCATAAAATCCTTCAGATCCCACTACTGCCATTATATTAATGTATGCTGGTGTTTTTTTCTGGGAGAAGTGGAGTTTTACTTCTTGCCTTCTCTCCTATCTTGCAATCATGAAGCTATGAAGGCTTCAAGTACAGTTTGTCCAAGAAGTTGCAAGGGACATTCCATCCCATTAGCAATATGCTGTCAAAATACTGTTTTGTTTGCTTTGTTCTAGAAGTGAAATATGGGATCCAAATTTTGGAAAAATTTCTGGAACTTCTGCCATTGAGGAATATATCGATTTTTCTTTAGCTTTACTATTTTTACTATGAAAGGACTGTCTCATTATGTTGTCCTTCTTTTCATGTGATATCTAGTCTTAGGAACGTCTTGGGCAGTGAGTCTACATTTGTAATGCTTAATTTGGAACATTCCTTCCCACAAGTAGACTTGAAATATGAAAGCTGAAAACTGAGATCCAGTTTATATATCCAAAATTACAAAATTATTACCACAACCAGATACTTCAGTTTACCATGAAGAGATAGCAGTGAAATTATATGAACTCCCTGCTTATTGATAAATATACAAATATTTTCCCTCATTTCTCCTGTTTTTTAAACAAATATGCAATGCGAGTCTAAGAAGAAGATATATTTTAAGTATTCTTCATCACCAGGGATCTTGTTTTTCCCTGATAAAAAATATAACAAATTCTCTGCTAAAAAAAAATCACAAATTCTCCGCTAAACCCCCCAAAATCCATGATTAAAATTAAAGGCCCCTCCCACATTCCCCTCCAGCCCTGCTGGTGCCTCTCACTCCCTACCCACAGCCCCCACATCCTTGCTGGTGGCCCTTGCCACTCCAGTCCTGCCAAAGAGGGCCCCAGCTGCTGGGAGTATGGACCCAGGTCTACAGCCCCCTGTCCCCATTTCCCCCCTGCTATGGGCTCAGGAGGGCTGCTCCCCACTGCTGCATTCACTCTCGGAGGGCAGATGAGACCTGCACCCCCAGGTCTGTACCTAGGGAATATGCACGCTGAGGCTGCTGCCCAGCCGGGTGGGGTTTGGGGCCACAATATGTGGCTGCAGGGCCCCGGTTCGGAGCAGAACAGGGCCATGGGTGGCTCATCTGGGGAGCGCTGGCTGCTGCGCACACTCCTAGGGAGCAGGGGTGATCCGTGCCCCCCCAGATCTGTACCCAGAACAGGCACAGTTTTGAGCTCCCACCCTGCTTCCCTCCCCCGGGGCTTCCAGAGCCGGTGGGCATGTCCTGGCGTGGCTGGGAACAACAGGGCCATGTGGGGATTCCTCACCATTGTGAGCTCCCCCCACCCGGCACTGCCCTGGTGATGTGCCTCCAGCACCTGCTGCTGCTTTAAGGGGTGCAGCCCTGTGCTGCTGCCCTCACTCCAGCCCTGCATGCAGGAGGCATGTTGTTGGGGCACTGTGGGTCGGCGAGCAGCAGTGAGGAGGTTTTCTGTGCAGCTCCTCCACTCCCTGCCATGCCAGGATATGGAGTGGGGGGAAGCAGGGTGGCAGGGAACAGCAGGCCCCCTTGCTCACCACTGTTTCCTGCCACTGCTTTTCCCCTCCTGCGACCCAGCACAGCAAGGAGCAGACAAGCTGCACATAAAACCTCACCGCTTCTTCCCCCTCCACTGCCCTGGCAACATGCCATATGCATGCAGGGCTACAATGACGGCAATGGCATGGGCTGTGCCCCTCAAAGCAGTGACAGGCACTGGAGGCATGACCTCAGGGCTGTGGGGGGAAGCTCACAACAGCAAGGAATGCCTGCACAGTCCCGTTATCCCCAGCCATGCCAGGCCATGCCCACAGGCTCCAGAGGCCCCGGGGGAGGGAAGCAGGGTGGAGCTTGAGCCCACAGCCTGTGCCTGCCCCAGGTACTGATCTAGGGGGTGTGGGTCTCCCCTGCCCCCTGGGAATGTGCATGGCAGTGGGGAACCAGCCCTTCCCCTCTCTCTCCCCTGGATGAGCCACACATAGCCCTGTCCTGCTCACCATTAGGGCCTTGCAGCCATGTATTGCGGCCCCAGGCCCCAAGCCCCACCTGGTTGGGCAGCAGCCCCTGCCCAGTTCCCTCCCTACTGGGACCTCAATCCCCCTCCCAAGTCACCTGCTGGAGATGCTCTGCAGGCTACCTGGAGCCACGTACATGTCTATGCACATGGCGTCCCCTGTCTTTCTGCCCTCCTCCTGCTCCCTACCAGCTCCCTGCAGGCTGGAACTCTGCCAGCCTGCAGGGAGCTCATTGCAAAATGGCAAAATCTGCTGGTTTCTCTGGTAAAATGAGAAATCTATGTTTGCCTCTGGTAAAAGGCAACATCTGTGGTTTACTCTGTTTTTTCATGGGAAACTGAAAACCCGCATCCCTGTTCATCACTCTGGCCCATTTAAAAACATTACAAATGCTAACTGCAGGTGCTTTTGATTATTTTCACCCATATATTTTTTGAGGAAAAATGTGGATTGGAGTACAGCTATTTTCCATAACCCACTTTTCACTGTTGTATAAAAAGCTTTGATGACACCTTATTCCTGATTTAGAATAGAAGTTACCTTGGGTTTATCAGACACAATGTCTATCAATGTTCTTTCAGATTGTGTTTTAATTCATTCCTCTAATCCATCTACAATACCTTTCCTAGCCTAATAGTCACAACTAATTTACCCTAATACAGCTCTGTTATAGGAAGTACTTGCTAAAATAACTCAGATTTTAATTAATCTCTATTATATGTTATGTCCAGATTTTTGAAGTGACAGATATGCAAATAAAAATAGACAATGAAATACAAATATATTGTATTTAAATACAAATATTTAAATACAAAGCTTCACCTTTTATGTGGGACACATATACTATTTATATTTTGTAATGCCCTAAGGCACAGGATTTTACACTTGCCGTCTCTCACATACCAACACCTCAATAATTCCTTTTTCTTCATATTGCAGACTGACAGTCCACCCTCCCCACCTAAAACAAATTCACTACCATAGTTTCCTGGAACAGCTGAACTTTTATTTTACAATCTGAGAACAATTAACAATATGCCTCATAGATGGTTCTAAACAAACGTAAAACAATTTTACATTTCCAGAGATCACGTCTGCATTAATTAAGAATGACCTCCTCTCAGAATGGCTAAATTACACCTGTGAGAGGACAACGAAATTTAGCTATAACCGTAAACTATATGGAAAGCTGGACTAAACCAGAACTGTCCATTTTTTCAGTTTGGAGCCCATAAATTCTGTAACATCTAGCACCAGAACATTTCATCTGAGTGTACCAAGCAAACCAAGATAAGGGTACAATTCTGACAGAAAATTATTAGATTCAAAGAGGCTTGTAAATTTTCCTGGAACTGCCCTTTCTTGAGATTATCATAACACCAATATTGATATTATCCACCTAAACCAGTGGTTTCCAACCTTTTTATGGTGAAGATCACTTTTTGTAAGTAAAGGGCACCCCAGGATCTGACCCTTGACCCCTGCCAGACAAGCCGCTTGGGCTCTGACCCCACTCACCCAGCCCAGCCCGGGGCAACAGGGGGCATGGCTCAGCCCAGCCATGTGGGTCCTACCACTCACAGTCGTGGAGCCTCTGACAGACTGAGATCGACTGTTAGAGGCTTAACGATCAACCAGTTGATCTTGAGGGTGACCACTGACCTAAACTAAACCCCGTGCAATTATAGCATCTCCCCTCTATAGTTTCTCTCCTAACAATACTCCCTTAATATCTAGTAAAAACTAGCATGTAAATACTAGTATGTGATTCTTCAGTCTTTCAGTGGTTGTATTCTGGCCCTCAGATCAATAACAAATGTTTTACAAGCACATCACCCCTAAACACTCAATGCAAAGGATAATTGAATCTGCTTGCATTGTTTCTTGAATAAATGCCAATATCACATGATCCATGAAAACCTGAGTTTTTCTGTGACTAGGGCTGGTTGAAAAATTTCCATCAAAACTTTTTCAGTGAAATAAGGGGTTTTCAATGACATATTGTGTGTGAAAAATAGTTTGTCTTCTGCAAAAATTATCATCAAATCTGTTTTGGTTTTCATTTAAAAATGTTGGTGTTGGTTTTTCAAGAAAAAATGAAAAATTTCCATGGGGAAACAAGCAAATGTTTTCCAGCCAGTCCTAGTTGTGAGAAATTAGAATTCCTCCACACAGGTTCTCTCTTCTATGAATCTGGATAATGAGAATACAAAAATGAAAACGTAATTAACATACACTTTTAATTATAGGTATACTTTAACGTACTGACTACACTGTATGTGTAATGAATAAAGAATCGTCTTCGCCCCTTTCAGAACTTGCTCTTGTTTTGTTTTTTCTGTTTTGTTTTCCTTTTTTGCAAGGTTTCCCCACTCTTAAATAAGATAAAATAAGGACAGTAGTAGACAAATGGATACCTGTTTATGAGCATAAATAATTTGCCCAAGTTTTGTATTAGAAATGGCTTGCCCTCTGAATTAAAAAACAAACAAATGCCAAAACTGAGTACATCTTTTGGGGCTGCTTTATTGGACTTGCACTTCAATTAGTTTTGTTAATACAGACTTTTGGTACTTACAGGTCTTATTAACTTCTACCCTAGGGAGTAGTGGGAAACAGCCCATAATGTGACTGGAAGTTGTCCTTTTTAGCTATGTTGTTTTCTACTGAAACAGCTTCAACTGAACAAATATTTTAGGAAAATGACAGCAGAGGTTGTGGAGCTAATAGCAGAGAAGAAAAAATCTGGGAAGACAAAAGCCCCTAAATCCCACTTTCTGTGCCTTTATTTAATTGAGCTAATTGCTACTTCAACTTACATTCAGTCTTTTGAATCCTGAACTACTGAATAGTATTAAAACCAGGGGTATCAAATATATAGCCCATGGGCCTGAATTTGAACCACAAAGCCTGATTATCTGACCTACTGTGCCACCTGTAGGTTTTAGACTGGACTCATGCCCATGTGGTGTGCATGGAGCTGGATACAGTGCATGCTGTATGGCACGTAGAGTCGGATGTGGCATATGCTCCATGCAGCGCCTGGGTCTCATCCTGGTGCACATGCAGCATGTAGGGCCCAATCAAGCATGTATGTGTCCTGCATCATGTAGGGCCAATAGTGCCTGCACCAGCCCAGCCCTGAGTGTTGGATCCAAGTGCACAGATCTAGTCTGTGTGCCCTCAATGATCAATGTACTAATAGTCCTACACCTCTCATCCAGCCTGTGGACTAGCCCTGTGCTAATCATGTGGCCTGCTGGGCCTGATACTTTTGACACCCCTGGTGTTAAAGGAATTTAATGACAAAACTGACTGTTCTTTATTTCTGGTGCCACTGTATTTTGTTCTCAATCCCTCAATTATTTCAAGGACTATTACAAAAATGTCCTGGAAAGTGAAATCAATGTTTCTATTGAACTCAAGCTGAATTAATAATTTTTCATCAAACTGCAGATTTTCCCTCATATTGCTTTTCATTTTCACTAATGTAGCCTAGTGTGGCTGATATAGTTATAATAGTTCTTATATTTTCTAAAATTATTCAATATGGTACCAAATGAAGGGGTAATTCAACTGGATTTGTTGTTCTGTATTTTGCCGGCATTTAAAGATCATTACTTAAATTGTGCTTGTTTCTATGTGAACCCCACGCACTCCAATTGAAATTAAGTTGCTGGTTTTAAAACGGTCAAAGAAGTAAATTTCCATTTGTTTTATAAATGTTACTTTTAAATTAGGCATTTGAATTTAAAGTTTTAATGATATTTGTGCCTTGAAGCCACTGGCTCATACCAGGGAAGATTCAAAAAAGACAAACTCAGCAAAGACCTCCATGAAACATAGTGCCTGGAAGCTGTCTCAGGATTTGTCTACATGGGGAAAAGTCTTTTAGGCTATTTAAATTATGCAGTTAAGTTAATGCACATAAGTTAAGGTGCATTAATTCCTCGTGTGGATACCTGGACTCCTGTACATGTGTTCTAGGGTAGGAAGGGGCATTTTAATTAGAATGGCTCTTATGTGCCATTCTAATTAAAATGCCTGCAGTCTCATATTCAGTGCCCTGCATTTCAAAATGGCAGTGAGCTTTAGTTAAAGTGCTCTCACTGCCATTTTGAAATGCGGGATGCTGAATACATGCGATGTTACAGCACACTGGAGCATTCCGATTAGAATGCTTCAGCAGCCCTGATTAATCGAGTCTGCTCCAATGCACTCTAATCAGAAGGTGTCAGAGAACATATAAAAGTGCAGAAGTAAAGTGGTTTTAACCTGCTGTACCTTTATCTTCCTCCAAGGAATTATAACCAACTAAAGCCACATTACTTCTGAATAGGATTGTTTCATGGGTATGTAATGTGCTTTAACACATGTAACATTAACTACTCAGCTTTAGCAACTTGTTTTCACTTTCCTGAGTGCTCCCCCTGTAGGTAGCCTCTAGATGCAGAGGGAATGCCACTACTGTCCACTCAGGGTGTGCATTCCTCTCCATTGCTACTTGAGTTTTGTTGGCAAGCATTAAGGGGAATGTAATTATTGCTTTACCCTTTGCTGCCTTGTTTGTAGCAACTAGCATTGGTAGTGGCCCAAAAAGGGAGGTAGGGGGTTCAGCTAGAGAACTGAAAGCCAGCACACTTACATTCTTATTTAAACAGCACTATTGGTCCATCAAGTGAACCTGAAAATGGTGCTTCCATTTTTGTGCCTTTGTTTCCCCAACTGTTGCACAGAACTAATAATATCTATGTTACAGGTGTATTGTCAAACTTAATTAATGTCCTAAAAACCTCTCCCTCAGTTCCTGCTTACTCATTTCTAATGCACTTGTAAATGTAGGTTTCCCATGTCATGGATTGCCCCATAGTTTATGCATGTGTCTTGAGCAGAGATGGGAAGGATCAAATCCAACACGCACAACCCAGTCCAGGAACAGGTGCAAAGCTGTAGTACAGCTGTAATTTTCCACATATTTATTATCAAAATTGCAGTTTACAGCTGCAACATATAATGGCAAGTGTAGTTCATAGTCCCTACACATCTGAGTCACAAACTGAAACCAGATTACCATGCAACACTAAGCTATTTCACTTGCTGACATCAATACATGTAGTTATTTGGTTTTGTGAAAGAATGCTGCTCAAGTGGCCTGTGTGAACAGAAGAAAATAGTTTAGATCAGGAATGGTAATAGCCGGTTGTATAAAACACTTACTTTAATTTTTAAGAGCCTTTTGTCCATTCTTTTGCATGTAATGCTGCAAATGCTCATAAAAACCCCTAAACTGAAGTGCCAACCATACCTCTCCATATGTCTTTTGACAACCCTAAGTTTATCTTAACACATTTTGAACATCATTCATAACTGTTCAGCTGCTTACTCTCTTGTAGGGTATGGGCATGGACAGAAAAAGTAATTGTTTTCTTTTAAAAAGAAAAGGGATTGGAGTTGCATGCTTTAGCTGTAACTGCTCCAAATCCACTGCAGCTGCTTCACCTGTCTGTCCTGATGTCACAGAAAATGGAAGTCAGAGTAAAGTTAGACTTTTACCCCTTAATGAAGCTTTTAGCCTCACTTTCTGTTGGATAGGAGAGAATGGATGAAAGAATTACAATGGGCTGTCACACCCTCACAAGCAGTTAAGTATACCCTTTAATGTTTAGTGCAAAGTACAATGGCTTGTTTGCCCACACCCAAATGGTCTCACTAATTCCATTGTATACCTTCAGGTGTCCCCTTTGCTTTTATCATCATCTTGTCTTCTTACTCTACTCTTTTCGACACCTGTCACCATTTCCTCATTTTCATCAGCTTTACCATGTCTTTTCCTCTCCATTGTCTTGTCATCCAAGTACTCCCCACTGTTTCTTTACTTCAACTGCACACACACAAAAGTATAACAAACAAACAAACAAACCTCCAGCATGGTAGCTACATAACTTTGACTTCAAATAGGTGTCTTTCCCCCAAAAGATATGACTAAGCTGCATGAGATACCTAAATTTTGGCATAACCACATTTTCTTATTATTATAACAACTATTTTTACTGCCTTTTCTGAAGCCATCACCACCAATGTTTGTTGTTTTCAAGAGTTATTTTATGTTTGAATATAGATTCTGAACCTGGAAGTGGTTACATACATTTTAGTTTTATCCATGGAAATAATTCCATTGTCTTTAATGAGTCTATCCATGTCAATATACTTAAACAGGTAAATAAAGGTTTGCAGTATTGGGGCTAAAGATGAAAAAAAATCTTCTTTTATTTATCTGTAAGCTGTTATACACATAAAACTTTTGTACAAAATAATTAAAGTTTCCATTTCCACATTTTTTAAAGTGAAAATCAACTGGACCTTTAACTTGATTAGGCTCTTGCATGATGTGTGAAAACAAAACCAAACCAAAAATATTTGCACGCCACACAGATTTGCACACCTCTTGTTTGAACCCATCTTCCCAGAATTGAAAAGATAATGCATTAGCCCACTGCATCAGCTAGCCCCAGAAAAATACACTAAAATACACAAGTAATTTTTTGCATGGAAATATGCACACATCACTTTACAGTTTTTCAAAAGGAGTTCAGCATCACAGCAAATCACATTGTTATGTTGTGTTATGATGCATGATGTTTTCATAATGATGTGACATGTCTAAATGACAAAAACCTGGCTTCCTACCAAAAATGTAAAGCAGGTTATATCTTTTTTTCACAGGAAAAAAGCCATTATCAAGTCAAATGGCAAATTTCTCTGCTAAAAAATGGTAACAGACAAATTTAATACAAACTATTCACCAAGACTGTGATTACCAGAAAACAAAACATTCATGGGATTTTAGAAGCAGAAGATGTTCTCATGAAACTGTGCACTGCTCCATGCAGTGAAGGCAGATACACATACAACAAACAATATAACTGCCACCTAAACATCAAACCTGTAGTTTTGGAAACAGAACCTAGGAGTAGCACTTTTGAAAACCAGAACTCTTTTTTTTTTTTTTTTAAAAAAAAGAAAAGTAGTTAGCCGTGTTCTTCTTTGGCAATCCTTTGCAGTCAAGGATGATTGTCTTCTAGGACTGTCTTATCTGTGGGTCTGAAGATGGGTGATGATGCTGATCTGATATAGACAGACTCTGCTACAACTTGGGCTTGTGTTTCTGTGTGGGGTGGATGGCTCTGGATTGACTCAGTCTCCAAAACGCTGTTTCTCCCACTCCTGCTTTTCCATCTTTTGTTGTCATCATAAGGTTTCAAAGTACTGAGGTCCTTTGTACTGAAACCAAGGTACTGAAACCTTTGAAACCAGTACTTTGTTAACTGTGTTAATCTTCTTTTACAGCTAGCTCAAATTGAATATTAGCTATTGGCAGTCAGTCACATTAGTGGGGTTTTTGCTTACTGTCTCTGGAGTCAGTTACCAAAAAATTACACAATCACTGATCACTGAATGTACAGATTCCTATAAATCTCACCTTCTTTATACCTAACCACTTTATAGGGGTTGTTAGTTCTGTTTCAATTTCACAAAATTAGTGATAAGCACAATGTAGCTTTTGGTTCTTAGACCATCATCACAGTACTATACTCAGGGTGGGACAAGGGGGACCCCATAGCAAAAAAATGTTGTTGTATTATTCTGAATAACTGAATGTTATTGGTTCTTATATACCTTTCTCACCATGGGTTTTGAGGATACTCCTAGTAGTGATTTTACGTTTGGCAGGCTCACTGCTTTTGCCCGGCAAGCCCGACTTCAAGAAGCACACTTTGGATTGGTGGAACATTTCCACCAACCAGGTAACAGCTGGGAGGGGCTTACCCCACCCCTGCTTAGAGTGGGGAGGGAGCAAGGCGCCCCTGGACCTGACTGAAGACTGAGCTTTGCAGGTCCAGCAGACTTCAGGGGTGGAGCCTCTGGTGTAAATAAAAGCCCAGCATGCTTGGCACACTAGGCAGACGTGGCAAGGGACAGTGAGAAGAGAGCAGCTCTGGAGAAGATTATCATTCAGACCCCTCCTGAGCCACAACGGTGTGTGGATCGGTGCACGGTGCTCAGACTCTGGCAGGTACCCAATGTGGCTTGAGCCTGCAAATCCAGCAAGCAGCTGGGTGAGGTGGTGTGTGGATCGGCACAGAGAAAGCAAGTCCTGGGAGCAGCTCGAGGCTGCTTGGGCCCCTCACAGTACGCAGGTCAGCGCACAGAGAGCTGGCCCTGGAACAGCTCAAGGCTGCTCAAGTTAGGTCTGGCTCTAGGCTGAGTAACTGAAGCCCTGCAGTGTGGCTCAGCAGTAAACTAAAAGAGCCCTAGTGCCCAGAGCAGGGCCTGGGAAGGGGAAAGACCCCAGGCATGAGGCTGGGGGACTGGAGCCAGTGAGGGCTCTGCTCCCATAGGAGCTCCCTGGGTGCCCAATGTGGGGCACAGGGCCTGGAGGGAAGGACACTCAACTGGAGGCCAACAGTTCCAGGAGGCCTGATACAGTGTGGTGACACACAGGCCAGATTGACTGCCCCAGAGGAAGAACTGTTAGTTACTGGGAACCCGGGGCCCACAGGGGAAGTGCCCCCAGGCAAGGAACCCTGGGAGGAGTGGGCAAGGGGGAAGGCCCCACACACCCTCCACTCTCCAGGGTTGGAGGGGAGGAGACCCCATATATACACTGGGGAAGGTTCTGTGGAACCCCCAGAGGGCCTCGGGGGAGAAGACCCTATGCCATTTGAGGGACCAAGTGGTTGGAACCCAGATAGGGGCCGTCTAATATCCGGTATAGTTATGTTTCCTATTTGGTAGCTATTGTTATTGTTGGTGTTATAAATAGTTGGGTGTATTAATTCTGTATAATGGGTTCTGTAAGGATGTCTTTATTAGCTAACCCACTTGTGGTATAAACTTGCTGGATGGACTGTCCTGGGATCCACCCCTCTTCTGGGCCTGAGTCATGGGTACTTACCTGAATGCCCCCCCTAGGGCAGACTTCCTCTTGCTAACAGACCTTTATATGTATATTTGTATCTATACCTGTAATTGTGTCCATCTTAAAGAGTTTTATATATAAATGTTGGTACCTCAATAAATTGTATATAGTTAAGAACTCTGGACCTGGGCTAACTCTACTGAGGAAAGGGGGACCAAAACTCTGGCATCCCTCTCACAGCACCCCCCCTGCCTACCCATCCCATCCAACTGAGAATAGGGCACACCCTTGGGGGTACCTGGATCACAATAGCATGGGTGTTTTTACATGTCCTCCAGGGGTGAGAGAGGAGGATGCTTTAATATGAGTGGCTCTGAGAGCTGCTGTAATTAAAGCACCCATAGATCTCATGTATCAGCATCTCTGCACTTGAAAATGGCGGCAGGGTTGCTTTAACTAAGCCTTGTTAAACATGAGATGTGGAGGCTGGCTGGAGCATGCTAATTAGCATGCTCCAGAAGACTTGATTAATTGTGAATAATTACAGTGCAACAGAGAAGCCTCCCAGCACATCTACAGGCACCCAATGTGCCTAATATGGCATATGTGGATTCTTCGCTTGCTCATCCTCACCCTAGTGGAAAAACTGTATGTGTAGTGTAGTGTAGTGTTTTATTCTGTTAGTGTTTTTTTTTCTTTGCTGTTATTTTGAATACATATACATGCTCCTGTGTGCTCATGTTAGGGAAAGGGGGTGTGTCCACAAATACAGGCACGTATGCTTGCAGCAGCTCAAATAAAAGCAGCAAAAATTTGAGTTGGGGCTTTTTGCCTCAGTGCACGTGCCCGGACATGCACTTTGATGTGGGGCAAATTGTGCCACTTGAGGCAAAATAACCCTGCCCAGCTCCTCCCAGATGTGCGGCCATGGGGAGCTAGACCCTAGGGCCAGCACCTGTGCTGGTTCCAGCAGTATAAAAATCTGCCCTGGCAAGTAGCTCAGGGCTACTTGTTCTCAGGAGCTTCTGGAGCCCAGCCACTTGGTATCTGAGGACACTACCCCTTGTGGCAGCTGGACTGCTGAAGTAGCATCCAAAATTCACTCTTTAAAATACCCCAAAGTCCAGGTTCTTCAACAATTAGAACAAAAGACCACTATATATCTATATCAATATCGATATAGATATATATGAGAGAGAGGGAAAGAAAGAGAAATCAGTTGGGGAAGCCTATAAGTGTCACAAACATTATAATAAAATACATTCTAAATATCTATATGTTTTGATGTTTGCTTTTGGTTTTCTTATAACACAATGGGTGTGTAATGGGGGGGATGTGGGGTTTGCAGGAGGGAGGTGGGAAGATGTGCGTAGGTGTGTGGGTGGGTCCCATGCCCCCCACACAGAATACGGATT
Source organism: Crocodylus porosus (assembly GCF_001723895.1). NCBI lineage: Eukaryota > Metazoa > Chordata > Crocodylia > Crocodylidae > Crocodylus > Crocodylus porosus. Next base: position 69,227,905 of record NW_017728947.1, on the reverse strand, counting down.
CCCCCTCAGGCTCCCATCCTTGCCTGGAGGGCTAAGAGCCCTGCTGCAGAGGCTACAGGTCCCCTGCAGGTCTGGATCTCCAGGTATCAATTTTGACGCCGCGCTGCAATTATGCAGTGCGGGAAACATTTTTTTGTTTTGGGATGCTGCAAGAGGCACATGCATGCTCGTCTGGATGCACCCAAGGAGGTCAAAGTACTGTGGGTTGTACACACAGTATAAGGTGGAATGATACATGATGGCCCTTAGTTTCTGCGGGAGTTCATACAGGCATTCAAGAAAGCTTGGCCTCCTACATAGACGAGCTTTCCCATTATGGTAGCACATTCCATCTTCCCAGGGAGAAAGGAAAGATGCAAGGGATAAGGTTTAATTAGCCTGCTGCTTTATTAACATAACTCATATGGGAGCTATTCAACAACATTTCTTCAGTGCAGGTCATCATTCCTTCCTTAAAACATTTCCATCTGGTAGATAGCTGCCATCAGCTTCTTTGTGGGTCAGTCCTTTGCTGGGGCCTGTGTATGAAAATTATGAGAGGAAAGGAAGGTTTTTCCTTACTGGACTTCTCATTAGAAGTCCCAATACTCTTCTTGAAGGGAGGGGACTTGCCTGAAGTCTACTTCCAATGCCATTTTATCAGGAAATTAAACCCTTTATGGAACAAATAGCTGCTCCTAACACCTGCTAGATGTTAAATTGCACACCATTGTACCTAATCTCCTGATCAACCTCTGCAGAACCCCGAGTTCTTCTACAGACGGAAAAAAATCTTATCCACTGTAACCAGTCTGAGAACAGGGGAAAAATTCTGTCAAAGACAACAGCACAATGCCCACAACAGACTAGAAGCCCTAGACCTAATGTTACTCCTGGGAATAGGAGTATGAGAGCTGACAAACTTAAGCATGAAAAGGGAGGGGGCAGGCATCTAGAAAACCAGGGTTTGCTTAAGTTCCATCAGCACACCCACTCAGGTGACGTCTTCTCTTTTTAACCAATGCAATCATCCTCACTTCTCAATCTTCCCTTCCCTAAGAGGTTGTGGGGGTTGCATTGCATCTAAGGAATGTTGTTGCTGATCACAGCCTGCATCCTGGAGCTTGTAGATATCTATGACTCAGGTCATTGAGCACTCTGAAGTTAGGGAACTGGATTTGATATTTTATGGAAAGCTAGTGGAGGGAGTGGGGAACAGGTCTGATATCCTTGCAGAATCCTGTACCTGCTAAAAGGACAGGTTTTGGTGTTCTTAGCAGGTGGAGTTTCTTAAGGTTTTGTGACTATACCATTGGTGCATTGTTAGGTTCCACAGAAATGAGATAAAACAAATGAATTCTTTGTTACTAAAATTATAAGGGTAAATCTCCTGAGACAAAAGACTGAATAGCAGGTTGTACTGGTTGACCCTGGCAGAAGTTTTCTGAAGAAGAAATGGAGGTGAAGGCAGCAGAAAGTCAGAGGAATCTCTTTCAGTCACAACGCCAAAACTCAGTCTTTAGTAGAGAAGAGGAGTGATGGAGATATGGCTAGAGCAGGGGTGAGATGCCCACCCAATATCCAGGCTGGCTGAATTTTCAAGGAGGTCCAATCATAGTCTGAACCTTCATCCAGTCAGTGAAGCCCACCCTCAAAAAACCAAACTAGAAAAACCACCTGTTCTCTCTTAGGTTGAATTCTGCTGGAGTAAAGGAGTCTAGACTGATGAAGACTGCTTCTGGTACTTTTACTTCAGTGACTCTGGTTCTGTGTTCCAGTTCACTTCAAGATAATCTATTTTTAAAAGATTTCTGCTTTGAGCTGGTCATATAGTCTGGAGATCATACCCAAACATATTTTTGTAAAGGAGTTTTTGGCTCAGAAAATACATCACCTACATTTACTGTGGAACAAGTTGGGATTTGTTCTCTGAATCATCCACCCAGTCCTAATTCTAATAGAATACCTCTGAATAGTTTTATACTAATAACAGCTCTGTAGAGACTCTTGAAATTATAATGTATTAAAGAGCCATCAGCCTATCAGAAGAACATGCAATTTTATGTTCATTACTTCTTGGTTCCTGACTTCAGAATTTGGATGGTTGCACCTCAATTAAAAGTTGAATCAAAGTTAATATAATTTAAATAAAAACTTCAATAAAAAGTTAAAGTTCTGTTCTTAATAGCATTAATACCCTCTAATGACCGCTACGGTCATTACCACTAGATAACTGACCTTCTTGAACCTCTCTTCACATAGAAACCTCTCTCCCAACACAGTCAATTATTTAGCAGTAATGAGTGCATAGTAAGAGATTATTGTTTAACCAAGTACCTGAGCACACTGGGGTTTTTTTCCCTGTTATCTCTATTCTTCAACAAATGCTGCATTTTCTCCATTATAGGCTTTTCAGTTCCCAAGAGAGAAACCTGAGGTATTTCTCTTTCCACTGCAGAAGTTCACATATAATTGACCAAATATCAAATATAAATTAAAATAGTGAAAATTATGGTACTATCAAATCATACATATGAACAGCAATTGTTGTTTGGCAATACATTTCTCTCTACAATTCTTTTAGGGGGAGGAGTGATGGATTTAAGGGAAAAAGAAAAAGGTACGGGGAAGGAGAGAGAAATGAAGAGATTGTTCAAGAAGAGAAGACATGAGGCTGACTGAAAAAGAAGAAAAGGAAGGAAGAAAGGAAAAGACAAAGACTGAAAAAACATGGAAAGATAGGCATGAAAGATGGGGAAAAAAGAAAGAGCAAAACAATCAATGGGGATATAATAATTTGAGTGGGTATAATTTATTTTAATTCAAATAAATAATTTTGAAGGGGTACTTTACATTTTTGGGAACAATCATTAATAGATCCCTGTACTCAAATGTGAAAGTGGTCTGAACATGGGACTAAAAGATAGGAATTCCTGATTTCTTAAGCCAGGTGTGCTACGTGTCACTTCAGGATTGTGGAAAAATCTTATTCTCTCTGCCTCGTTTTTTCCCCCTCTAAACTGGAATATGTTTACCTCTCTCAGATGATGTTACAGGTTTTACTTATGTAATACTCTGAGGATGGATACTGATGTCATAATTATTGATATGACCAAAAAAATCACATTTATCCACTTATTTTAAGATGAAGAAAGGTTATTTCAGTTTTGGCTTTTCAGTGTAAATCCCCAACTCCCCTTCCATTATAAATGTTCCCTTTTAAGGCATTTTAAGGAATATTTCAATAGTCATTTTTCAGATATTTAGTTTATCTTTATCCCAAAGCAGTTTCTTCACCCATATAACTCTGTTAATACATTATTTGCTTTGTAAGAACAATTTTAAAACAGAACCAGACACAACGTCACACAATATGAAACATCATTTCATGTTTATACATTTAAGAGTAAAGAACATGGATCCTTTCCTTTTCTCTGAAGTCACTCACAGCTATCTTCCCCCTGTCTGCAAACTGAATAGTGTCAATGATATTATTGTATAGTCAATAAAGTTGCTATTTTGGAAGGAACACAGGCGACATTCCTTCATGTGATTTTTCAAAATAAAAATGAATAGTGCCTTATAAAGTTTTTGTTCCTATATTATGTACATTGGTTGGTTTGACCAATGTTTCTTATTCTATTTAGAGCTACTCTAATGGGTGGAGGGGCAGCGAGGAACATCTGATAACTAACTATTGACTTCAAGTATGTATCTAATATGCTAAATTGCTGCAGCTCAATTTTCTTCAAGAAAACTGAAGAAAATAGTAACACTGTTCAGCACAGGAAAAAGCTATAGGTAAGATTTCTGTATACAGAACCCAGTCAAGTAAACAGTTCACTGCACTGAAAGAAAATGGAGCAAGAAGGTTTTTTTTTTTTTATTATTTGTATAAAATATATTGTTCTTTCAGGCTGTACTGAAATAGTTTCTATTTAATTGCAGAGAAATCCTAAGAAGGTTACAGCAGTGAAACATTAAAATTCTAAGGGCAACTAATAACATTAAAACTTTATAGCCCCAGATAGAATAATTTAGACAAAAACAACATGAACATATGTTTTGTGTAATAATAACAAACATTTATAGCTGTCAAGAGAGAAAAACACAGGTTTATGCACACCTTAATGGCGTGCATGGGTGAGCATGAGTATATTTAAAACATAATATATTACAAAATTGACAGCAGGCATGACTCTTCTGGGTACTATGTTAAATCAATGAATAAATTACCAAAAGTGTGCTGTGGCTGTTTGGATGTGTAATTGAGCTTAACGTATGTAGTGTTATTTCAAAAGAAACTGTTCAAGGAGTTTCTAGACCAATCCACTATGCATCTTTACTAAGCTGTTTACAAATAGCAATAAATGAAACTGGTCTCACAGTAGGAAGGAAGTTTAGTTATACACATTACGTAAATGGAAGAAAAGTTCATTTTAATATGCTTTTCAAGAATTTAAAAAAACAAGCATACAATAATATTGCTGCAGGATCCACTGAATTGGAAATTGGTATTTTTCATATTCAGTTTTATATTGATTTTAATTAGCTGCTACTCTACATTTTAAAGTCCATGCACCAACATAAAAATCAGGAATAAGTCCACTATAGTCAATGGAGAAGCACCATCAAATACCTGTGCAAGAGTTGGAATCAGTTTTCAGCTCTGCTAATATGCTAAAACATGTACATTAAATTCTATACATTTATTTCCTATATGCTTAGTTGCCTAGAGATCAACACCAAGTATTTTTTAAACATTTGAACCATATTAGAAGCATTTAAAACTAATTTTAAACCTTATTTTGTTGACTAATTAATGCCAAACAGTAACAATAGTGCTGGAACCAAATTCATTAACATGCCTTTAAAAATAAAACAGCTGTAAACGTACTTCCATTTCTAAATTATAATGCTGTTCATCTTACTATGTACTGGTTTTATGAAACAGGAAAATGAACATATTTTATTGCTTTTCCCTATGCATTTTGCTAGTCAGATAAACCTCTAATATTACAAACTGAAGCTTAGAATCTGCACGCATGTCTCTGACAAATTGTGTCAACTAGCTGAAAGGACTGAACTGACAAACAAATCCCCCAGCCATTCCTTCCACTCTCTCCTGCCCATTATTGGGACTCCACAGGTCTGAACAACTCTACCCCTGTGACCAGCAATATGTTTTAACTCAGTGTTTCAGAATATGGGCTAGAATATGGTGTCACATCTATTTTATGAATTGCAGTTTTGTAGCATTTTATCTATATCCTTTGTCTCCACTTTTTCATCATTTATACCTCAATTGTATAGGGGATTTCTGCCAGCACCAACCACACTTGTGATTTTCTTAGGGCTCATAAACTCAAGAATTAGCTTTTTATTCTGTGCTAAATGCACAGCTCCTTTCTATAAATTGTAAAGCAGAAGATGAAGATGAAGAACTGAAGTGTCCATGCGCAGATGAGCTATTCCTTCTCTCTGGCCTGATGACGGTTCATAAAGCATTCTATGGGGCTACTATAAAAGAATATGGCATACCACCTGCTTCTTGGTCAGAAAACCCCTTTTACATTTAATGCCACCTGAGATTAACTGTCATTAATGTTTATGATTGCACATGGGAGGTTGCTAAGATTACAACTACCACATTTACCTTTCCACTGTTGTTTCCAGGAGTATAACTAATATTTCTAAATTTCTATGCAGCAGTCAAGGATCCATTACTACCACCTAATCAATAAAAAAGTATGTGTAGTTGGGATGGCTAAGGGCTTATAAAAAGCTTGAAACAACAAACAACAACAACAAAAATCCTGAAATGCTAAAAATAGCAAAAGAAATGTTTGCCACTAGTAATTAAAAACAGAACATTAAGAAACACATATGCCCCCTCTATACCCATTTAGGCATATAATTCTATGATATACAACATGCAGCATTTGGAGGACTGCCTTTTTTCCCCACAATCTGTATACATGCAATTGTAAGGTCACTTCCAGCGTAATGCCTGTTTTAGCACCCAGTTGCTGTTTAACAGCTTAGTTTAGAGCACTAGCAAAATCTGTGCCAAAGCTCCCACCCTAGAAGTGTTCTGCCAACTATACAATAGCACAAGACATTGAAGAATGAATAAGATTTAAAATACAGGATGTCTAAATAGATTTTGCCTTCAAACATTGTTTTACCTGATTTCCCTTTTGTGACCACCCCAGTAGAGAATACTTGTTTTATGTATACTGCTGAGACTAGAACTGAAAGATTCTACAGATAAAACGTTGCTATAAGATGTTGTTCTGAAAGACTAAAATACAAACTGAACTGTGAGGAAAAAGCCAAAATGCTACTCAGTCAGACAGAATATAAAAGTAATTAAAATATTTTAAAAAGAATAACGTGTAGAACATAACATTTATCTTTATCTAACAGTATCTTTGTTCACATCAATGTTCCTTTTGTTCTCTATTACACATTTAATCATTCTTAGACATCCGTAACAGCAAAAACTCAAATACCGAACTGCTAATTAAACACAGTAATATTTATAAGGTGTTAGTTTATTCTGCAGATATGAACACTTAATTTAATGCACCAGTACAATGAAAGTAAAAATTCTTTTTAAAAGATCAACACAGTGCCATGTCAGTCACTATTCAGTGGAAAAAAAGAAATGAAATGCTTTCTGTTTTCAGTACCTCAATATTATTTCAAAAAAATGACAGAGACAGAATACTTGTAACAGAAGCAACCATCTTTTTAGTAATGACAACTGACAATGGCATCCATGCTAAGTTGCCATTTTAAAGTTACATGAATCTTAGGGGATTGTGTCAAAAGAGGAAAACTAGCCTTGAGCTTTTTAAACAAGATTTCTAAAAAAAACAAATAAGGCTTAAAATACTGTGGAACAGGCTGCAGTCCAGCACCAAAAGAGAAAGCATTTCAGTACATGAAGCAAGCTGGGTTTACTGCACTGAAGAGGTAATACTAACAGTGGTAATTAGCATGAGAATAGTGAGTAAAATTGTGCTAGAAAAGCCAGAAAACGCAAAACAAGCTGGGGAAGAGAAAGTTAAAAAAACAACTTCTGTCTCTTACACAGATATGTCTCAGTAATCCAAACTGTTTACATACTGTGGTAATGGACAGGTTTCAGAGAATGTAGTTAAGCATTCAAAGTTCACATGCTTATTTGAACTTCATAGACATTATGGCTGGAAGAGACCTCAGAAGATCATCGAACTTATTTGGACCTTTTTGCTTTGGAAATAAAGCGTGGCATTTCCCAAGGAAAGGCTTTCAAACAAGCTTGCCAGTAACTTCTGATTCTGTCTCGGTAATGAACATTGTGAGAAGAGGTCCTTCCCATCATGCTGCTGTACTCAGATTTCACCTTTGCTCCTGGTGAAATCAAGCAGCAGCGAGGAGGTACTGAGGGGGCTGTAAATTAAAGTGTTAACTGACAGATTTGGAATACAACAATTTATGTTCAGGTAGGTTTTTATTGTATGCAAACTGGCCACTCCATCCCTCTCACTATTAGGTGGTTAGTGGAAGTGGGTAGGTTACTTCTTATTTACTTTGAATGTAGCTCCATTAATTTCTGCTACAGTTAAGTTTTCATATAAAAAAGGGATTGTTTTTCTCCCTTTTTTGATTGTGAAGATGGGTTTCAGAACATGATGGGCCAATACATGGCTCAGCATGCTAACTCACCTCCATACTTACTAAACTTTCATTAAGTTCTAATTTTAAAAAAGGATGTAAACATGGAAGAGAAAAGCGACAGAGAAAGAGAGAGTACACTTATGTGAGCAGCAGGGAAGGGAAATGAACAAAAGATTCTCTGGGACCCCACCGAATATCTGGAGCACATAGGCCCCTACACCAAGAAATAACAAGGGTTGTACTAGTAGCTGTAAAATGGCAATACAACTTAAATGCACAAAGCTCCTGTCTTTTCTCTGTCAGTTCATCTTGGATACACTGCATGGCACCCATTTACCCAGGCTTCATGCAACAGATTTCAAGATCTGGCCTAAAAGAGGCATGAACTAAAAGCATTCATCTCAATCAAATATTACCTCTACAGACTAACAATATTTGAAAGGCAGTACTTTATTTTACTGCTTATAACCTTAACTGAAATGTGCAGCTATTCTGTGATAAGAGTGTGAAACTATACATAGAGTTTGCTTGCAGTAATACCATTTCCCACAATCCTGGCTACAATATTACTTGAGAAAATATCTTCCACTAAAATAATATATAATACATAAAGATAAAATGACGTCAGTATTATGAAGAGGAAAGGAAGGGAAACAAACACAAGGGCTAGGGACAGACATTACACATGAATCAGTTTCAGTGATCATAAACTGGTTCAAACAAGTAACAGAACAGACACCCAGTACACATAAACCAGTTTGAAAATAGCTGAAGGCAGTTTGAGATAAACCTGGTTGAATGTAGTATCAGGCTGATTTGGCTCAAACCACAACACAGACCCCTTGCTGGTTTAAGACAAACCAGACTCCCCCAGCATCCTGGCATGCTCTCTGGGCTGGGTGGGGCTCTCTGCTTCACAGCAGAGCTGGCCCCTCCCCTTTGATCCCTGGATGGAGCTCTGGCAGAGATTCCAGGTACAGCAGGGTCTGCATGGCTTCCCCCTGCCCTACCCCACCCCCGTCACTCCATATCATCAAGAGATGCATGCACTAAATGGCTACCCCACTCCTTGCCTCAGAGTGCAAGCAGGGGGATGAAGGCTGGCAGCACTCCTGCACACTGAGCATCCAGCAGGGGAAAGCCTGGGATGGTGCAGACAGACCTCCCTAATCAGAAGTCTTGCCTGGGCCTGGCCACATCCCCCCTCAGCTCAGCACTCTGGAAAGGAAAAGGAGGGCTGCTGTAGCACCCCCATACTTCTAGCCTGAGCTACTGCAGGCATATGCATTAATTTTCTGATAGAGAATGTCTGTCTGGTTACAAACTGGTTCAGCCTAGCCAGGTTAGACTAACCTGCAAAGATTGAATCAATTTAGGATCAGGCTTTTGTAATATCTGTCCCTAGCCAAGAAGGCTAAAAATGAAACAATTGCATGGTTTGAACATTCCCAGTTTTATCTGTCAGTCAATAAGAGTCTCCATGATACACATGATGTGTGTGCATGCACATGTATATATGTGTATGTGTGTGTGTACACGTGTGGATACACATGCATATGATCCACATTACACACGCATTATAGATAACGGGCCCAATCCAAAAATGATTGAAAGATGTCAGTGGGAGTTTGGCTGAATAAAGCTTTCAATACTTGTGGTTTACTTCTCTTTGTGAAATTACAGTAGCTTAATATACTTTAACAGTTTCTAGATAATAGTTGTTCAAAGATTCAAACAGCTTTTTGATAAAATTTGCCTCTTGGGGTATATGTCAATTTAAAAATCTCTTCTCATCAAGTTCTCAGTTTTACTTGATCTCTCTGGAGTGATTTAGATTTAAAATATCTTTCAAACTCAACTTGATCTACATTGAAATACAAGATGGTCTCCCTATTCTTAGAGTAAGCAATTATCCTACCTTTGCAGCTAAAATGTTTATGGAAACTGATTCTATCCTTTATTTAAAGTGTTACTCTGGTCTCCTGTAAAGAGTCAATATTTGTCACAAATAACTGGACCTGGAATAGATATCATGTATAATTATAAAAGGAGGGTACAAATACTTGAAATAGCTTAGAATGCTCCAAGTTATTTCCACAGATAACTGATGATATCCTGTGGTAATTATTAGGAATTACTGATTTTTTTAAAAATTACTACTGTTTTATATCCTGATAGTCATAGTATCAACAACATTATTAGGAGACAGCTGCAGGAACTCAGGCTTTCAGAGCATGATTTTGTAAGTTTTATTACTAGGAACTAGTTTAATGGACCAGACAGTGAGGTTTCATTTAGATTAAATGGAAATCTTTAGGAATGTGATTTTGGCATGTTAAGAAATATTTTATTAAAATTTGTTCTGATCCAAAAAACCCCTACGTTGATAGTACAGAATCCCTAACATTTCTAATAGATCTGGGGACAAATGATTACGTTCACGCCTGTGAACTAAATTGGGGGCCAGGGCTTCATAATAAACACAAGGGCTAGGGACAGACATTACACATGAATCAGTTTCAAACCACAACACAGACCCCCTGCTGGTTTAAGACAAACCAGACTCCCCCAGCATCCTGGCATGCTCTCTGGGCTGGGTGGGGCTCTCTGCTTCACAGCAGAGCTGGCCCCTCCCCTTTGATCCCTGGATGGAGCTTCAAGGGCACAATTTTATAGAAAACTAACAAAAGGTATTTTATTTCACTGGCGGTATAAACCAGTCTTCACAAGGCCTCATATAATGCTGGGGGGGGGGGGGGGTATGCTTTTTTCCCCTCTCTTATCCCACTACAAACTCTAAGCTGCTCAGCCTCATTTCCTTCTTCAGAAGAGGGCCTTAGATACGAAGAAAACTACATCTCTTGCCTGCTAACAAGCACAGGTCCATTTATGAAGAAGAAATGGATTCTGTATCTAGGGAGCAAATATGACAGACAGAAACTGACCTTAAATATTACAGTTTTAATTTTGGCTATAAACAGATATCACATTTTACTTAGAATTGATTATGCTGGGATTTGACCTAAATTAAAACTGATGCAGCATGGTCCTTTACTCATTCTACTTTTCTAAGTTGCATTGTTTTTCTTTCACTAGAAGGTAGTCAAGGAAAGCACATAGCCTGATGGGCTTCCCTCTAGAATGAACCACAATAAATGCACAACAAAATGTCCTGGGAAAAGTTTTAGTGTATTTTATCTGGCACACGTCAGAGGGCCTTGAAGTGGGATAATGGACATGTACATCTGTATGGTCCTGGGAAAAAGGCTTTGTCCCATGACAAATGCAATGTCCGTTTATACCCTTAGATCAGGGGTGGGTGATTATTTGGGATGGAGGGTCACTTAAAGGCTAGGGACAGATATTACACATAAACCAGTTTAAGTGATCAGAAACTGGTTTAAACCCGTAACAGAATAGATGTTCAATGCACATAAACCAGCTTGAGAATGGCTGAAACAGATTTGAGATAAACCTGGTTGAATGTAGTATCAGACTTAGCTGATTTGGCTCAAACCAGTTTATGCAATGTCTGTCCCAGACCCCTTGATGGTTTAAGATAATCCAGACATCCTGGCAGGCTCTCTGGGCTGGGTGGGGTTCTCTGCTTCACAGCAGGGCTGGCCCCTCCCCTCTGATCCCTGGATGCAGGTCCAGAGACTGAGGGTTGCTCCTCCTCTCCCCTCAGCACTCCCTGCTAAGAAGGAATTCCCACCTCCTCTCTGCCTTGCTGTGGAAGTATCTGTGTATCAGCTAGCAGACCACATGCAATCAACAGGTAGACTCAACAGGCAGAATCAACAAGTAGCTGTAGTAGTAATGTCCCTCTGTTGTTTTCTTAATGGGGTGATAAACGCCAAAAAGGAACATTACCAGCTACCTGTTGATTCTGTCTGTGGATTCTACCTGCTGATTCAGCATGGACCATAGCCAGCATGTGGTCTGCAAGCTATTAAACAGACACCTTTCTGGAAGGCAGAGGGGAGTGGGGAATTCCTGCTTAGCAGGGAGTGGTGAGGGGGAGGGGAAGAGCAGCCCAGTCTCTGGAGCCACAGCCACAGAGCAGAGGGGAGGGGCCAGCCCTACTGTGAAGCAGAGAGTCCCACCCAGCCCAGAGAGCATACTGGGATGCTATGGGAGCCTGTTTTAACTTAAATGAGCAAGGGATCTGGGACAGACACTGCATAAACTGGTTTGAGCCAAATCAGTTAAGTTTGATACTACATTCAACCAGGTTTATCGCAAACCAGCTTCAGCTGTTTTCAAACTGGTTTATGTGCATTGAACATCTGTTCTGTTACAGGCTTAAACCAGTTCCTGATCACTTAAGCTGGTTTTATGGGTCCTAGTCCATGTAGGTGCCTCACACCAATTCATTTTACCAGTTCATAGGCGGTCAGGGTGTTTGGGAAATTATTTGATTTACAGCATTTCTTGTAAAATCCTGCCTTCTAATTAAAAAAAAAATGGAAAGTATTTTTTTTCCCCTAGAGTAAGAGATAGAATAGTGACTTCTGACCTAAAGGATATGGGAAGGGGTCAATTGGAAGCCTCCTGCTATGAATTTGGCCTACTGGCTCTTTTGGTCAAATGTTGTAAAGATTAAAAACTTACATTCTTTCCAATCTAGGACCAAATTAAAGCATTCTGACAAAATAAACTGCTGTTCAGAGAATTCAAATTCCTGTCATATTCCAGTAAGGACCGGGCAGAAGGCAAGGCAAAGTAATACCTTAGAGCCCCTTTGTGAGATCCTTTTAAGGGTGCTATGGCATGCTGCACAATATTAGCAAAATAAACCTAGAAATTTCAAATAGGAATCCAGTGTTAAAAACATTTATGACCTGTTGTAGTCTCTCTGGGTTCTTCCAGACATGTGTGGACATTTGGTTCCCTGGGACAACTAGCAGTGGTGCACATTGCCAGCACTGTGCTGGCCCTAGCAGGCTTACCCAGGGTTCTGGGGGCCTCCCGGGGCAGTAGCTGCTGAGATCCTGCTGGGTGGAGCCTGGTCAGCAGATGCAGCGCGACTCCAGATGGCCCGGCTCTGCTTCTGAGCAGCACGTGCTGCTTGAGCATGAGCTGTTCTGTTTCGTTTTGTTTAATCTGTTGGGATTTTTTTATATCCAGGGGTCAAAAAAACCCACAGGAAAAAAGAAACTGGAGCAGGGCAAACTTGGGCATCATGCCCTTACAGTGTGGAGAACTGGATTGTACGGTGTGGTGGTGCAAATGTATTTGTGGCACCACATACCACACAACCGTGCTCATCTGGACGCACCCCCTGAGTTTTTTTGCAATAGAAGAATTGCTCTATTGTTTTTTCAAAGGCCAAAAAAAGCAGAGAGGGTGAAAGCTAAGGATTACGGGGGTGTAGATTGTAGCCATGTGTCGCTGTTGAGTTTGGCTTCTTTCTTTTTCATGTTGTACAGTTTCCATTTCAAACAGCTGAATTCAATATCTTCCATGTTACAGGGGTGTAGGTTAGCATTTTCCAAGGGGTGTCTTGAGTCTAAAAAGCCTTAGAACTATAGTTTTACCTGTCTATAGTACACCGCTTACAGAGAACCATGTAACTTTGATTCTGTTGCAGGCTTTCTGAATGTCTGTACCTAGCCTTAGAGACTAACTGGTTCAGAGAGACAAAAGCGTTCATAAGCAATAGCTTACTTTGCCGGCTGCTATGGACCTTGCCTTCTGCTTTACTTCAAATTAATATGGTGAAATACCTCTCTACTAAGGATCACTTCACCTAATATTAGGATTAAAAAAGAACGAGAGAGCGAGAGAGAGAGTCGGTTTTGGTGGTTCTCTGGTGAATAGGTGGCAAGCTATTCACGCTGTTCTTCATACAATAGATTTTTTTTATATTGTTTTCCCGTAGCTATTTAAGAGTCATTCTCTAATTATAAGACTACCTGGTTTCTTTGGTCTCACATATAGTTTTAAATGCTATTGTTTACCTAGAAGACAATTACTTAGCCAACACATGATGAAATGATAAGAAAGGTATAGAAATGCACTTTTTTTAGTAAGAAAAATCTTTTTCCAATTAGTGTTCTTCTGCTAATGAATGTGATGCATTAAAGGAGGAAGATATCAAATTAACGCTGTAACATTCCTAAAAATCCAAACTTTTATTTCTGTCCACACTCCCAACACCCCATCAGATGTCATTGTCATTGTTATGCAACCTCCTCCTGCCTAGTCTTCATGACAATTGCCATCTCATTTTTCACAGATCCATTTAAAAAACACTGCTATAGCAAAGTATTTGGAACAGACTTATTTCTGTCCCGTCCAGTCTCACCAAGTTAGAATAAATCCATCACTGTATCTCACTACTTCATAATTTTGTAATAGAGTCCTCCCTTATTTTCTGCCTTTGATCTGTTCTGACACTGATGCTATCCTCCCATGCTTACTTGTCTGCTTATTCTAAATGGACCTTTGGGTTTTCTTTTTTCACCTTCTCTCAACTAGTCGGGAAAGCCACTATGCTTTCTTTCAAATCTATTCTCAGGCTTGATTTCTGGTGTGACAAGGGTGAATCACCCTTATGTACGTTTTTCTTATAATTTATAACCTCCCCCTGCCCTACTGAAGTGACCGACTTGAAACCAGGTAGTAGTGCTCATCACTGGCATATATAAACATTAATTTGATTTTCTGTTTTCTTAGTTGCCTCTCCCCAGGCCTTCCTGATTCTTTGTTACATCTACTTGTTATACTGAAACTTAAATAGTTTGCAAATTCTTCAAGGCTCTCTTCTATTCTACATCTGTACAGCACATGGCATAAAGGGCTATAATTATGACTGGTGCCTCTATATACTACAATACCAATAGTTTGAGCCAGGTTTCTTACAAGCTTTTGTCTGCTGGTTTACAGAATGATTGCTTGATTGACAGTCATTCTACCATTACTCGCTTTTTCACCCCTTGACCTTCTGATCCCTGGATCAAGCCCTACCATGGATGCTGACAGTTCAGAAATACTGTAATGTCACATCTTAGAAATGTCTGAAAACAAAGAACCTTTGATTTGGAGCAGTTGATCTTGACAAAAATAGTAACCAAGGTGACATGTTCTTTGTTCATATGGCAGAATTAAAAGTTTGGGATTTTTTTTCATTGTATAGCGAGATATTCATGGTCCCAAGAGAATATTTAATATTACGTTTAGGATTCCAAGAGAGTTAGAATTAGTGCTTACTACTACATAAGTGACTTACACCATTCAGAATGGTGAAAAGGAGTAGTACAATCAATGCCTGTTAACAGGGCACTGACGTGTTGCTGATGTTCCAATGCTCCTGAGTGTTTGTTGCAATTATAGAGAGTGTCATCAGAATATAATGCAAAGGAAACATACCCCAGGTTGTTGCTCTTACCAGACGTTGCTGCTAATGAGCATCAACTACATTATATTTATATATAGAAGGCACCATAAATTATTTCTTACTTTTAAGAGTATGGAGTGATGGTAGTAGTGTAAAACCTACTATTCTAAATGTAATTATGGGAAAAATATGGATATTGTAGATATTTGGCATGGGGTATTCAATGAAACACACAATTATTCCTTTCAACCCAAACTGCAAGCACCTTTTCATCTGCAACTGAAAAGCAGTAACTTTTTGATAGTGGCTAATAACATATAGTTCAAGAGCAATGAGTTCTTCACTTCAGTATTCCTTAATACTGACCAAGACAATCCTCCCACCTTAAACATAGACAGATGTTCAAAAGGCACCAGACTGCTAAAGGCTAGTGCTGACTTAGTTAAAGAGCACTTGGAAGGGCTGGATGGGTACAAGTCAGCCAGCCCAGATGACCTCCATCCACGAGCGCTGAAGGAATTGGCCAGTGTCATTGGCTGTTCGAGCTCTCATGGTGCTCTGGACAGGTCCCTGAGGACTGGAAAAAGGCCAACGTGGTGCCCATTTTTAAAAAGGGGAGAAGGGAGGAGCCAGGTAACTTTAGGCCAGTCAGTCTTACCTCTATCTCTGGGAAAATACTAGAAAAAAAAAATAAAATAAAATCAAAGAGCGTATTTATGAAAGCCTCATGGGGGAAACGATGCTGAATGGAAATCAGCACAGGTTCGTTGCAGGTAGATCCTGCTTGACAAACCTTATGGTCTTTTATGACCAGGTCACACACTGCCTTGACACAGGAGCAGAGGCTGATGTCATCTACCTGGGTTTTAGGAAGGCCTTCAACAGTTTCGCATTCTAGTCTCATAGGGAAGCTAATGGGCTGTGGAACAGACACCTACACAGTCAAGTGAGTGACTAACTGGCTTGGGGACTGCACCCAGAGAGTGGTGGTTGACGGGTCATTTTCAACCTGGAAGGAGGTGGGCAGTGGGGTCCCACAGGGTTCGGTCCTTGGGATGATACTATTTAATATCTTCATCAGTGATTTGGATGAGGGTGTGTTAAGCACCCTCTCCAAGTTTGTAGATGATAGCAAATTATGGGGCAAAGTTAACACACCAGATGGCAGGGAACAGTCATAGTCCAACCTGGACAGGTTACATCAATGGGCAGAATGTAATAGGATGCAATTCAACAAAGATAAATGTAAGGTACTCCGCTTAGGAAGGAGGAATCCCAGCACACCTACAGGTTGGGGGATGTCCTCCTCAGCAGCTCAGAGGCCGAGAGAGATCTTGGAATCATAGTTGACTCCAAGATGAACATGAGCCAACAGTGTATCGAGGCCATCAACAAAGCCAATCGCACCTTGTCATGTATTAGCAGATGCATGACCAACAGATCGAGGGAGGTGATGCTCCCCCTCTGTGCGGCACTAGTCAGGCCGCAGTTGGAGTACTGTGTCCAGTTTTGGGCACTGCACTTCAAGACGGACACGGAGGATCTGGAGAGCGTTCAAAGGAGGGCCACCCACATGATTAGTGGTCTCTGTGAAAGACCCTACAATAAGAGATTGAGAGATCTGGATCTCTTCAGCCTATACAAAAGACAGCTAAGGGACGACCTTGTGGCTGCCTATACATTTATCAGGGGAGGAAAGCAGGGAATTGGGGATGTGCTGTTTATCAGAGCACCTCAGGGAGTAACTAGGAATAATGGGTGCAAGCTGGTGGAGAGCAGATTTAGGTTAGACATTAGGAAGAAATTTTTTACAATAAGGGTGGCCAGAATCTGGAATGGGCTTCCAAGAGAGGTGGTGCTATCACCTAAGTTGGAAGTCTTCAAGAGGAGGCTTGACAATCACCTGGCTGAGGTCGTCTGACCTTGGTCCTCTTTTTTGCCAGGGGGAGTGGGTCAGACATGATACACTGGGTTCCTTCCAACTCTATAATCTATGAATCTATGAGTATAGTAGTTTTGTGAAGAAGAAGAGAATGTTGTACTCAGCTGAGATTGCAAGGAAAATTGAGGTGGACAGATGGTAATTACAAAAGCTGGGAGTTATGTTCAGGTCCTTTGTTTAATATTTTTTTTTAAAGATGAAACATCTGACAGCACAGAGCTCTTGCACACCAGGATGAGCCAGTGGTTCCCAGGGGGAACCTGAGAGGATCCGGGGGATAGCACCCTCTGCTAAATGACCAAAACTGCTTTCTCTAGCTTCTGTGTTCCAGGAACTCAGATCAGGAGCTGACCATAGAGCTAGCAGATAATGTACCAGAAATAGTCAGCAGCTATAAGATGGCACAGGCTGAACAACCAAATTCCATCTCATTTTTCATTTTACGTTTTTTACTGATGGAGTTACTGCTGTTCTAGTTCTCTTTATATTCTGTGAATCTATCATCTTAGGATGTGGTGGAAGTTATACCATTAATAGTCTATATGTACAGTATTTAATGTGTGTATGGATGTGTGGGGATGAGAGATTGTGTGAAACTCAGTTTGGAGAGCCTAATTTTGTAAAATGTCCTGTGTGACTTAGTAAAAATAGCATTAAGTAGAACAATCTCTTAGGCAGTATCTTTGGCATGTGTTATTCCCTCTTTGCTAGAAGAAACTAATTCCAGGAAAAGGCAAGAAAGGCAGATCATACATACTGATGCAGTTGTTTGAAAATTTCAAAACACTGACTATTAAAGTATTATATGCACTAGCCCCATGTACTGTAGGGCGACCTCATTCTTGTAATTAACAAACCAAGGTGTCTATGTAAGATAAAATACTACATCCTGATCTCATCTGCCTTATATCTGTTAACAACACGCAAGATTATCTCAATAATGACTTACCTGCTTTTAAATGAGAGAAAGTTAGCTGAAAATGATTGGTGTGGTATGTTGCTCTGCATATTATTAGGGTATGTGCGTAATACATATTTTCAAAGAATAGGAAACTAGAGTTGCAGTAAGGAAAAGCAAAATAGCTACTCACATGTGTGACATTTTCCTATGCTGATAAGAGAAACCAAAAAACCAAAACAGTCACTCACATATTCCTTCTGTATTATAATATTTTAAATGCTATGCCTATAGCAGTACAAATCGATAATCAGGACACATCACTATCTGTAAGGACTGTTTGTATTCTCCAGCTTACTTTTTCCCTGTTTTCTTACACATTTTTCAAACATTAACAAACTGAGGAGAGATATGTTGTTCTGGATTACAGTCATTACGATATTGCTCCCAACTGTTTGCTCTGACTGTTATTACTAGGGGCATGGATTTTTTTGGGTGATATCTTTTATTAGACCAGCTGTAAAGTTCGAATAACATTAGACACACTTTCAAATGTAAAGCATTCTTTTTCAGAGCTGAAGGAGCAAAGCAAGTGTAACTCTCAAATATGTGGTATAAATTTAGTTATCCAACAATACTTCACTTGGCCAGTAGGAGATAAAGTATCTCATGCTATCCATCAGCAGTTCTTGTTCTTGTTGACTGAGGCGCAACACTGCTCCAACAAAAATCCTGCCTAATTCTCTTCTCCTAGGATGGTGGTCCACCAGAAGGTGGCCAGTTAAAAAGCAGGTAACCTCAGATATTTCCCCAAGGAAGGACAGCACAATAAAACATACATATGTATACCTTTCATGTCTAAATATTTTAGAAGTATTCATAGCTTCTCACATCCATTTTCAGCAAAAGAGATGTACTGTCTGTTACTTTTACCAGTAGTTGTCACATCACATTACTTGCTAAACTGTTACTTGTCACTTGTTAAACTGCAGTGCATAAGGTGCTGCTATTATTTATTTTAAGATGCAAGTACTTTTCTACAAACAGCAAGGTAGAGCATATTATCCAATTTCTGTTTGATATGCTAGTTGTGTGTTTGTTCTAAAAAAATACAAACTACAAAATACTACCAAGTACAGTTAGGGAAAGAAACTTCACCACCCTTAAAAGTGATCTTTAAGTATTCCTTTTTGTTTTATTTTTTATTTTCACAGTAAAAGGTCAGAGAGCAAGAAAGCGAGAGGGAGAGAGAGTGAGGGAGCGAGAGGGAGAGCAGGAGAGACAGTGAGAGGGAGAGCAAGTGGGCGAGTAGGAGAGCGTGAGAGCGTGAATGCAATGCATTTTTAGAGGCTAGTATTAAAAATATTTTGAAATCTCCCAAGTCCCCCATAGGATTCAGCATATACCAAAGCTGAGTTTCAGGTTATAAACTAATCATGAAACTGCCTTACAATAAAATGTATAATCTAATAAGTAATATCTGAATTGCTGAATGTGAATGCTGACGATATATTTCTAGAACTGCACAATATCCCTTTTTCCCTCCCACCCTCCGTTTGCTTTTATAAAAGACACCACACTACTGGGGAAAACACTTTTAAAAAGTCCTAGGGGAAAAAGTTTCGTACAGTCTTTGAAATTCCTCCCAAACCTATTTCTTTGCAGATTTCTAAGACCAACCACTTTCCTACAGTCTCTGAAACAAGGTAAAAAAGAAAAATACCCCCTAGATATAGTCCTTAGATTTTCTATTATGCTTTTCAGGTTCCCTGTGGCTTCTGAAGTAAATGTAAACCAAAATCTAGAGTTGTATTTCCTTTTATGTTTTAATTTTCACTAATTTTTTACTCTGAAGGAATAGATAACCTGAAGAGATTTTTTTCTGCTGCTTTAATTGTATTACCCATTGCCTGGTCACTTCATAAGGGGTTGTGACCTGTTGTAAGAAATAACCTGAAGCTTCTGTGGCTGGTGCTGGTGTGAGTTTGTTTTTAGATAGGACCAGAAGCAAGCACCAGTTTGATTTAGCACTTCCTGGTTAAACAGCAGATGACAAGGCGCTGTTCTCTCTCCATATAAATAATTAAGGGTATTTGGTCAATTTAAATTATGTCCCTATATTTTTTTTCCTCTCCAAGTAAAGTATTTGAACTCTGCCATTTAAACCAAGGTTTTCTGTAATTTTCTTAGCAAAAAATAAAACAAAAACAACCCAAACCGACAAAAAAGAAGAAGAAAAGAACCCAAGCTGAATTTCAGAATACTCTTTCTTATGTTTTAATTTTGGTAACGCATTTAGCCTTTGGCCATGGATGAGTCAATCTGTTCTGAGATAATGCAGTCAAATGAATATTGTTATATTATTCAGTACAAGGTCATATTATAGGAGGTGAAAACTTTTAACTCTGAGCTAGTCTGTTTATTTTAATGGACCTAACAAAGAAATTGAGTTTTGCTCCACTGCCCACTACCCTACTAAAGGCCATATGACACAGGAGCTCTTCTCTCCAAGTCAGTGACTCAGGATATTAGGCCAGTCTGAATTTAAGAATATAGGTTTATTTCTTCACTCTTGTTGCATTTTTACTCTTGACTCCTCCTCCACCATCTGGAAGATGGTCCTCACAATATACAGTTAGAGCACAATATTAGCACCTGCACATTAAATTTATCTTCAACAATGCCAAGTATCACTCCACAAATTGGTCACTAAGAAGTACTTAACACTACCACAAATTCTTTTACATCAGAATCCAAAAAGCTACTGATCATAACAGTCTCTGCTATCTATGAAACAGATTCTCCCATGTGACAAGATGTTGTCAGTACTAGACTTCTTCTGCATTCTTGTTACTTAAAATGAAAATTGAAGAGTCAGAGTGATTCTAAAACTAAATGCAGTCCTGTTCTTGCTAATAAAGCCACTTACGTTGTGTCATAAGTTCTTGGTATATGCAGCTCTCCCATATTGAAGCAGAGTGGATTTAAATTAGCCTTCATGGTGTTTAAAACAATGTTGCAAGTATCAAGTTGGGTGACTGGTAAATATAGCCATCTTTGATAATTAATGCATACCAAATGATCAGAGATGCTGATACCTTATTTTTAGAGTACTTGTTGTATTCAGTACATGCACTATTATGGAGGGCTTAAACTCAGAGCAAAAAGATTTGTGGCAAAGCATATGACCTTCTTCCCACTACAATGGCCATTCCCTAATTAAGCAATGCATCTGATAGTCATTAACAGGAATGAGATAATGAATCACTTTCTCTCTTCTTTGTTAATTTGCTGTAACCAAGCGGCTAATGGATGTCAGAGCTGAGTGATTGCACTGATTATAGTGATTTATAGTTGCAACAAAACAATTTAAACCATTCTGATTATTCATGTTAAAGATGCTTTATGTTTTGTTTACTAAATGTTTTATGTCCCTTTCCTACCCCTCATGATCCTCCACACACAGTGAAGGAGGCCTTCCTGGAAAACTTGAAAGTTTTTTTAAGCTTTTTTATTGTTTCAGAGTAAGGCATTTCATTTTGTTTATAAAAAAAAAAAAGTTTACCCAGTAGAAATGAAAAGCCTTAGGGTGGAAAGAAAACTTCAGTGGTGCCTAGTTCAAAAGAAGACGGAAATAAGAGGAAATAAGGCAAACTTCAAGCCACTTACCTTGGGGCTCCCAGTCCCTTCCTCATTCTCTGCAGACACATCAGTAGCCAGTATCTCTGCTTTGATGATATCCAGAGCCCTAAGAATCCAGCTGTGTTGCCGTTTGATTTGTCTCTGTAGTTCCTTCCATTGACTTGCAATCATCTGCAACATGTCCTTCAGTCCTTCTCCAAAATGAGGGGGAAAAAGTGAAAGTTGTAAATTCAACTACATCTTTAAAGGCTTTAATAGGCTTTAAGCAAAGGGTTAGTAGGACATTTAAAAGAAAAAAAAACACAGCACGCCTTTTAAGGTACTTAGAAATGAGACTAGAATTACTATGTCCACACTGTTAACAATGCTATAGGGTCAAAGTATTTTAGACACAATGGGACAGCATGTTAAATTTTAATTATGCCTGAGCTCAGGATTTAAAGAAAAATAAAATCTCACAGAACCAATGATTTATAAAGTCATGGAGAAAACCACAGAACTGCCTCTATCCTTCCTATTATCTCTTTTCTGGTCTTAAGTAATGAAAAAATAATAACCAGGATATATAAAATCTTTGGTTCCTATTTATTTTCAGTGTTTTATTTTATTATTTTCTAACTATATGCCATTACAACATGCACTGCTAATGTAGTGTATAGCTCTGAAAACTGTACAATGGTCTTTCCACCCCTCTGGGAATTACACAAATAACAACAACTTTAGCTTCGACGTTAAAGAAATTCCATCTGAGGTGCCCAAGTAATAGGTGCAGACTGGGGAATAACACCTGTAATCACCAGGAAAACGTAAACTAAAGGACCACTTCATCCTGGATGAAAATATGCTAAGTAGGCCAAATAAAGATAGCAATCCCAGAAGCATAGTATGCTGATTAACATTTGTCAGACTAGTCATGTTAACTTCTACAAAAATCATTCTTTATCCTGATTTAAGGCCTCGTTAGAAAAAAGAAAAGACAAACCCAACCAAAGAAAATAACTGTTTTTAATGTAAAGTCTATTTCTCATAAATACATTAATATTGAAGTAAGAGTTAAAATGACATAAAAGTTTTCCCAATGCAAATACCCGTGCAGAATATGTATATACATATATATGTATATATCTGAAATCCTAATTCATTATCTTAATGTTATTTCCATAGCACCTACATCAAAGAACATGTCAATGTGAAGTTCTCAGTGATGCAATTTCAATTGAAACTCAGCTGAGCAGCAAGACCAAAATAAAATGAACAGACTATTTGCGGGCTGTATTTCATTTTATAAGTATCACAGCATTGTATGCAGTATATGAAACATTTATAA
The DNA here is from genome assembly GCF_001723895.1 of Crocodylus porosus. Lineage (NCBI taxonomy): Eukaryota > Metazoa > Chordata > Crocodylia > Crocodylidae > Crocodylus > Crocodylus porosus. Next base: position 69,205,107 of record NW_017728947.1, on the reverse strand, counting down.
ATCTTGAAGGTCAATCTGATAATATAAATATTAATAATACATAAGGAAGTGAATATATGCAGTAATTTACAGCAATGCTTCTTCATTCTTTAATAGTCTGGAGACATAAAGACTTCCAATATTTCAGAAGGATTTACCTGATTTGTGAGATACAATAAGCTCAAGAAGTTGACGTCCTTCTTCTACCACAGCTTCTTTTAAAGCACAGTGGCTATCTACGTTCAACTTAAAACTCTGCAAGAAAAAAAGTATGAGCATCAAATGTTGGAGAGGCAGTTAAATATAATACACAGAGACAAAAATCACTTGCTACTTTTTTATCAAGAACCACAGTCCCATTTACCCAATAGCTAAACTAATTTGCAATACTAAAAGCTATTGATATTTTGGATCTGGGCTCAAAATGTTTCCATTAGATTAACAAAATGCATCTGTGTTGAAACAGCTGACAAATCTAGGAATTCATTAGGTTTTATGAAAAGTCACATCCCGTAGGCTATATCTGGAGTAACAGTGTTCTATAAAATACACTGAATTTATGCCATCACATATGAGCTCTCTTTTTTCAGATTTTCTTTGAAATGTTGGTGATAGCACTATTTATGAAACCATATAAAAATTTACAGCATTGAATATATTAGCCTTATGTGCACCCATATGAATCTATTAATATCATGTTTCAGACTTAAATCCCATACTGCTTTTCAGAGAACAAATCAGGCTGCTTTTGGTCTCTTCATTCTTAATTGATAAAACAAACATTTTCCATCATTTTTGGTACTAACATTATTATTTTCCAGTAAATAATTGTGGGGTCAATTACCATATTTCCTTTGATGAAATTAATTATATTTTAATTCACAGATTCTATTGTAACAGAAGAAGCGTATTATAGTCTGCTTAGCCACCTTTAATAGGTCAGGCAGTTTTCTTTTAACTTGAGGTTTTTTTAACTCATTCAAATTGGCTAAAGGGCCCTCCTCCCCCCTCCCCCGCCCCTTAAGCCACAAATAGTGAAGGAAGAGGGAAGAGGCATGGCTATTTAAATCAGAAATTTGATAGGACCCTCAGTACCTGCATGGAATTCTTACTGTTATCTGAGGGTTGTGTGTGCAGAATAAAAACAGTATGTGGATTTTGGATGAAAAGGTTAGTCTCCACTGGGGAACAGGCATGAATAATACATGTCCCCTGTGGCTGGGGGTGGGGCACAGGGGTGAGCGGGGAGCTCCTGCAGATGCTGCCGGAGCTGTCATTGGCAGCAGCCAGTGGCGATCGCTGACCGCCTGCTGATGCCACCAGTGGTGTTGGCAGTGGGGGTGGTGAGTGGCAACAGTCCGCAGGCGCTGCCAACAGTGTCACCAGCACCTTTTCCTAGGGGGTACACCGACACGCTCAGGGGGTGCATATGCATCCACTATATGTTGCCCATGGGAACAGGTAAATTTGTAGAGACTAAGCTGAAACATGACGTACCCAAGCACATCTGTATCTCCTTTGATACCTGCCTTATATTCCTCCAAATCCTGCTGCCTGCTCTATAGTAAGTACCAGAATTCCAAAATACCTAGCCTTCCTTTCTGAGGAAGCAAGCCTTTGCAAATGGAACTGAGCAGGTCCTTCCAGTCACAAATCTGTATTAAACACACCTGTAATTAAATGGTGTATAATGCTATATACCCCGAGGAGAAAGCAGGGGAAATTGGGGTAAAAGATGCCAAAATTGGAAAAAACAACAACCCCAAACAACCCCGTCCCAACCAAATCCTAGTTTGTGCAGTTAGGGGGAGTCTGTTGCTCAGGTTTGGTTAGCAGAATACTGTACTGTGTTCCATCCACTTACAAAACACTCATTGCTAAGAACAGAACTTAAGCATGATTTTTGTTCCCCTTCAGCATTCCATTTAATCCTGTTCAAAATGTCCAAATCCTATGCTAAAACAAGCAAAGACAAACAGAATGAAAAGAAGAGAGCCTACAGGCACAAACAGAGTGTGCCATGAGAAGGATTTTTACAGCCATTACTCCCTTTCGTAAGTCTAGACATTTATGAAACCTGTTCTAGAAGTTCCTTCATAAGAACAAGTTTGAACAAGCACTGACAATATTTAATTTACTGTTTACTTAAAACAGGCTTGAGCTGAATAGTTTGTAATCATGCACTTCACAGGAAATGCACCATGCATGTGCCTCACATAGCAAAAGAGAACCTAAAGGACCTGAGAGTAGGTTGGGTAATTTCATGTAATTGAAGCTGAGTATAGATGCAGCTGGATGTGGCACTGTCTCAAGATGATGTGGATGTGTTTGATACGAAAATTGAAAAAGATGAGGTATTCTTCTTCATTAGGGGGGAAAAAAAAGACTTGCTGCCCTAAAAAGATTCATTTAACATAACACACCAGATATTACAATACAGCTTGATTTTCAGGTGCACCTATTAACCAGTAATAATGTTAACTGAAGAAGTAAAATATGATGAATAAAGATGGGCCAAACTTCTGGGGTTTGAGTTGCAATTTTCTAGTTGTGCAAAATTCAGATTTTACTGATAAATTCTGCAAAGCACACATGCTTTCAAAATACAGGAAACTCAGCAGAAATTAAACTTATGTCAACACAGTGACCTCAAAAGAAAAAAAAAATCACCCAACCATGTATAGGTGTAAGTACAAATAGGAGCAAAGTAAACTGGCAGTTTGTTGTAGTGAGCTGCTAGTTTTCAAAATTTTAGTTACATTATTATTAGTAATAGTATTAAAAATTATTATTATTATTATTTACAGCTACTAGCTACAGCATCTGAATGTCCAAGAAAAATTGGAACAATAATTCTGTACAACAGAGTTCACAGCCATTATATGTGACTTGTTAAAGATATTTATAATATATATAAGTGTAGGGATGCAGTCGGCACATCAAAGGACAACATTAAAACAGTCTTTTGGAAAAAAAAAGGAGTAGTACCAAACAATGATATTTTCTCACCTCTTGGATTTTTTCCCCTTCTATTGTATTGTGTTGGGGAAAACACAACTTCAAAACAGTTTGACCTACAAACTCCAAATCTGTTTTAATCTTTCCCAGAAAGGCATGATGCCTTTGAATTGAAAGAAAGAGCAAAAAGTGAGGAGGGAAATAAATTAAATAAATTAACTTTAACATACAAGTTGAGAAACAGTTCTCAAACCCACCTGCTAGTCTGTATTTAAATATGTTTGATAAAACTTGCAGGGGCCTAATACTAGCTTCTTAACTTATTAATGCCACGACAGCATACAGTGTTGTTGGTTGTAGTAATTTTAGTCTAAGGACACAGAAAGACAAGGTTCTTTGGATAGATGTGATATCTTTTATTAGACAAACTAATTAGTTGGAAAAATTGTTCTTTGCAAGCTTTCGGGCACAAACACCCTTTTTCAGGCATAGAGAGAGTCTGTTGCTGTTTTGTGTGCTCTCCTGAATACAACTGAAGCCAATATGCAACATGCAGGTCTGTAAAAATACAAGTGTGTGGCAGTGAGGATCAGAGGGAATGGGAGACGATAGGTGTGAGACAGGTAGGTAGGGGGAGGGAGGAGGAATACTGAACTGGTGATAGACTGTAGCTGGTAAAATGCAGACAGGTTACATGGGGTAAATCAGATGTTAGGCAGGTTATAATGTGCCATAAATCTAATGTTTATATTTAGGCCATGATTTTTTTTGTATCTGATAGGTTTATGAAGTGTAGTTCATAGGCTCGTCTACGAAAGGTGTTTTGTAAATTCCTTTTGAGGATTAGAACTGAGAGATTGGAGAGAGTGGCTGCCTCGTGAGAAATGTGCACCCACGGGTACTTGGTATTTTTGTCTTTGATAGATTTCTGGTGTGTGTTCATTCTGGTGTGCAAACAACAACAAAACAAGAACTGCCTAAATCTGTTAGCCCATCATATCAACAAGTGCTGAACTCTTAACAGAGCTGCTTAAATTCTGTTGATTTATTGTAAATCAGTAGTGTAACTAAAGTGGGGTGACAGGGGCAACTGCCCCGGATGCTGCTTGGGATAGAGGGGCAAAAAAAAGGCTTCTGTCATAACCATGTGATTATGACTGCAGTTGCTGCCACTACTGTTGCCCCTTTATATGGCAGCCACCCATGCAGCCTGTCATGTTTTTATAGCACTGCATTGTGACAGAGAAAATTCAGTAAGTCCACCACAAATATAAGGGAGATGAGAATGATTCTCTGAGGAGAACAAAAGCAAGGAGCTGAAGCTGAGGAAGCACTGGAAGGAGAGCCAAACTCAGGGTGAATTAGGGGTATTGTGAAATGTACATATGTTATTGTTTCTTTGTTCTGAATAAAGGAGCTGGAAAGGAGGAAAGTTTGAACACAGATTTAAAGTTTGTGTGCTAAAGAAGTAGGGAAGGGACTCAGGTGACTTCCACAATGTAAGTATGTAGTTTATTCAGGGAACATTTGTTACAAAATATTATGGAATCAATAATTTCTCGGGCAAAAATATTTTTCTCTATTTGGATTTTCCACAAGAATAGTGAAAATATTTTACCACTTGCAAAGGACACATCATTCAAAAGATTTTCTGCAAAGCAATGTTTCTTTCTCTGCTTATTTCAGCAACAGGGCTTTGGCATTTGGACGGCTTTATATAGCCAGCTGTATTAGCAATGGAGCAGTTAACTCCCAATAGCTTGCAATGGCAATTTACAAAGATACTAAACAGGGAATTCAAACCTTGGGTTTCAAATGGCAGCTGTTTTGTGAAAAGCTGGTGAACATATTTCCTGCTATTTTTTTTGGCTAGTGCCAATTATTTAAGTACACAAGTTTTACTTGATATGCTATGTAAGTATGTAGTATTTTCATACTTTTGCAAATTATTCAACAATGACACTCAGTAGATCCAAAAATAATTACCATGCAAGCCACACTTATGTTAACACAGAAATAATCATGTATTCAGCATTGCCCTCTAATTACATGGTACTTAATATGTAATTAAATGGTCAACAGTCATATAAGTAGAGAGTATTCACATGACGTTTGTACATAACGATTTCCGATCTAATATCAAGTATTTTATATCTAGCAATCTACCAGTATCGGGGATATTTTTATATACTTTACTGAGACATACCCTATTTAATATACCTTCATGTTTTTCATCAGGCACTTGATGCCTATTTAGTTTTAAGAGTTACTAGAATGTGTTTTCCTGGGAATAAAAACATTGTTAAATGTAAAATGATTTCAGTCAAGGTTTCTTTTTCACAAAGCGTCTGTTAATACATTACATTTTTATTTCCCCTATGTCTCTTAAACTATGCTGCTATGCAAGAGACAGCCCCTTTCTACTAGTCTAAAAAACAATGCCAGCAGTATTGTGGAGACAGCAGTTGCAGTTTCATAGTTAAGTATGAGTTGAATGTTACCATTACAGAAAAGATTCAATCTTTGTCACGTATGCAAAATAATGTGGCCTCCCCCAAACTGCAGAACATACTCTTTGATTGTTGTATTCCACAAGTTACACAAAGAATTGCCCTTTCTTCAGCAGCTGACATTTTCTATTGATTTTAGTAAGACCAAGGCCATCCACTACCATTAGCATAGATGGCTCCTTTCACCCATTCATTAGTGTGTCTCTGTACTTGGTGTGATAGCCCTAATGGTACAGGGCTATCATTTTCTTTGAGGGCACCTCTGCTACACTGGGAACAATGGGGGACACTAGACATTTTTAAAGAGGGCACACTTAACTGAGAGTAGCTCCTACAGAGAACACCTGAAATAGATATTTTGAAAGACGGTAATTCTTTGTGGGTTTCTCTACAGAAGAGTTTCTGTGCCAGTCTCTACTGACAGAAAAACATTTGAAAAAAACACTATATTTGTGAAATGAAATCTTTATCATTTTACAAGGAGGAAGCAACTTTGACCACCTGAAACCTGATATACTACTCCTGCCTTTGGTCAAGGTAATTTGCATCATCACAGAGTCTCATAACAGAGCTCAGAGGCACCTTACCAGATAAGAAATGCCTGCTCAGAAGAGTATCCTATCTATTGACTCCTTTGTGAATTCCTATGAAATATGAACTTTCATTTCTGCCCAGGAGAACTTCTACAATCTTTTCTCCAATGCCTGATGAAGGGTGTTTGTGCCCAAAAGCTTGCAGTTAGAGATTTAAAAAAAAAAATCTAGTTAGTCTAATAAAAGGTATCACCTTTACCATGAGTACATATTTGTGAAGTTTTCTTTACCTTCCCTGAAAATAACACAGTAAATGGGAATTATAATCTAATGTTTTTAAAATTATCTTAATGTAATTCTGGACCCCAAGCATTAAAATATCTTAATCACCCCCTTCATACTGTTGACAAAAGCCAAAGGCAAGATGGTTTGGTTGGCCTAAGTGTTTGTTTCTATACACTATCAGAGTTGGAATTCTCTTAAATGTAATACAACACCGAATACTCCAGGTTCAAAATGCTTAGTATTCAGATAATCGTACCATCCTTATAACACCCTGTAAAACTTTTAACTGGGGCTTTGTATTGCACTCAGCAGGTGTGTGATCAAACACATATGCATTTGATTTGGGAACAGTTTACTTGTGAGCAAACTACTTGCGAGTAAATGCTCCTGGGCAGGTGCCTTCAAGTGGCTAGTGGCAGCAAACTGCTCTTGCTTCCTGAGGCCCTGCAAAGGATCCCTGCCACCACCAGGGGGAGTGTTAAGCTCCCCCTGGGTGTGAGCCCAGGGCCTGGCGCGGAGCACTGAGCAAGGAGACAGCTGTCTCCTGGCCAGGCCTAGGACATTGCTTCCTGCCCTGGGGGGCTGCCTGCTGCTGGGGTGGGGACAATGTCCTCTTGCCCCAGCAGCAGGGAGCTTCCAGCCCTGGCTCCCTGATCAAGGCAGGGGACTTGGAAGGAGCTGCAGGGGATGGGCAGGTCCCAGCCTCTTCCCTGATCTGCTGATGGGGCAGCTAGCAGCGAGCCCCTACCTAGGGACTTGCTACTAACTGTCCCACAGGTGGATGGGGCAGGGGGATGGGATCTGCCCCACCCCTACACCTCTTTCCAAGCCCCACACCAATCAGGGAAGCTCCAGACCAGGACAGTTCTCAGCCCCTGCTCCACAATCAGGAGGTGGGAGCTGGAGGGCCTGTTCCCCACTCAGCTCCATGAGCATGTAGCTATGTGGGGAACAGGCTGGGGAGAATCCAGATAAGAATCTCCCAGCACCAGCCCTATGACCATGGAGCTGGCGCTGTAAGATAAGGATTTCCCAGTCCCCGCTCCCCAACTGCAATCTCAGAGCGGGGGGTGTGGAGTTCCCTGATGCTGAGACAGGGGGACATAGTCCCCACCTGGGCTCCAGTGGTGGAGACTGCCCTGGCAGTAGGCAGCTCCTGGGGTCAGGGAGCAATCTCCTACCCCATTGTGGCTGGCTGACTGGGACCAGATTTTCTCTCAGTCAGGAGTCTATACAAATGCTACTGTGCAGTAACTACTTATGAGTAAATATACTACTTGGATTTGCAGGTAGCAAATTTACTCATGATTAGTGAGGTTTTACTGAGCAGTAAGCATGTACACACGTAGCACATGCTTACTGTGCAGTAAACTACACAACTGCACGGTAAAGCATCTTGTGTAGAAGCATGCAGCAAGTTGTCACAAGCTGATGGAGTTTAATAAAGAGCAAACAAAATGTATTTATGGGCTAAAGGGGCAGAGGAAAGATGAAGAGATCTAAACAAGATTACTAAACGATGATTAAGAGGAAGAAGGATTACTTATATTTTATGAGTGTGAGCATGAAAGAAAGAGAAGACATTCATATGGTACCATGTATGACAGCATAATAGATAGGACTGATGGAATTAAATTAGGGAAAAGCAAATTTAAGATAAACATCAGGGAAATTTCCCTGAAAGTGAGATCTATTAGATTGTGTAATAGTCTCCTAAGGGAAACTGTGAAAGCTCTAACCCGCAAGGCATTTAAATCTAGACTGGAGAAAGCAGTTTATAACAGACTGTAGGGAACATTGCCAGCCAAGGGGAATGGACTAGGTGACTGTAATGATAGTTTCCACATTTTATTTCCGTAAGTCTGTGTTATACATGCCTCATCATGCAAACTGAGATCACTATACATAAATCGTAGGGTACAGAACATTAATCTTGTATTTATGGAAGTTAGACAGGAAAAAACAGATTAGATCATCCAGTCTCTTTCTGCCAGTTCCACATAGATCTCCACAGTAGATTTTCTAGTTCATCTTCATTCTAACATCTCAGGTGGCATTGCTTCCATCTTTGCCTTTTGGAAAGTTGCATTCAATTTAAAATAATTCACTATTACAATATTTTCTTGATAGTCTGCCTCTCTTTTACCGTTCTCAGTTTTACTGAATTATTCCTGCTTACATCTGTGAGCAGCTGATTTCTCTATACCTACACTAAAATTGGAAAGATTTTAATAAAATGATATGATTTCCTCTTGTTGCCTTTTACCTATTTGGCTTAACGTAAAAACTTCTCAAGTCAAATCTTTCATGTTCCTTGATTATTTTTATTTTTCATCTTTGTAGTCCCTCTGATTTGTCAGTACCTTTTGGCAATGTGGTAATCAAATACCATAATGTCTCTTTTCACAATTTCATATTTTAAATTCATGTCAAGTATGCTGTTCACTGCCACATCTAATCTCTTTCTTCGTAATACTTCTCTCTTCCCCCATTATTGTGTACATGCATTTTAGATTTTAATTAAGTTATTAACTAAGAGTGTCTTCATGCCATGATTAAATGAATAATAAACTGAGAATCAGTTGGAGACTCCCATGGCTATGTGGACCAGCACCTCAGTGTGCATGGTGTTGTATAAACACAGAACAAAAAAAATGGTTCTTGCCATAAGGAACTTTCAGTATACATGTAAGAGAAAACAGGCCAATTCAGACAGAAGGGGAGGACAAAGAAGCAATGGGACAACAATGAGCAGCATGATAGACAGTAGTCATAACACATTAATAGCCCAATTCTTATCAAAATTATCAACACTTCAAAGAAGGAAGGTGTTAAAGGATGGAACTGAAAGAAGAAAAATGAAGTAGTCTATAAATCTATGTGGAGAGGTCCACCCAAGCAAGAAGTTAGTATGAGAGACAGCATGAGTTCCCTTGCTTGAAAATCCAAGTGGAATATGGCGGTTGGTGTTAGGGAGTTACCCCCAGGACAAAGTTACTTTGGGGATTCACTGTGAGACATATATGGATCTTGTCCCAAACTAGGTCTAGTCTTGTGATATTTCATCTCTAATTGTAGCTGTTGCAAAGCTAGCTGTATTCAGTTGCATTGCTCTCATAACCATATATGCTATAGTATTTCATAGTATAATATGCTATATTATTTGATATAAATGTAATTTTGATGTATCTTTATATTTTAGCTAAGGTCATGTTAGTAAGGTGGTGATTAACTTGAACTGCCCGCAACTGTTCATACTTAGAATGACTGAGAATTGGCATTTCACTTGGCTTGTGTTTTTGGTCTTCCATGTAGATGTGCTAGGAGGCAGAAAGCCTGGGTCTGGCCAGGCAACTATGTATTTACAGTTTTAAAAAAGCCTAAAACTTAGCTGGTCAAACTATCATACACAAGAGACAGCATATTAGAAAAATGAATCTGTATGTCTGAAAAGGATGCAAGAATTTAGTCTGATAAATATGCACCTTTAGGGGGTCAGTAACTGGCATAGTGTGAACCCTCTACAAATGAAGGGGTGATATATGTTAATAGCCAGACTGACAAAGGTACTTAAAACTGTCTTGAGAGCATGCCTTGGTCTTCAGTCTTCCCAGGTACAAGGGAGGGGCTGAGGCCCTCAGCTAATCAGGCTGGATAAGGCAAGTTGATAGGGGGATGCAGGAAGCCCTAATAGGATGAGCCAGAAGTTGTATTTATACCCTTCCGGCTAAGGACTGAATCTTTTGATTTAAGGTGTAGGGTAAGAACAGGCCAATGTTCTGGTATTTCTTTTTCTGTTTACTCTTATATCTCTGTCTGCATCTCAGTATATGATTACTGGTTTCTGGACAGGTGATCTTCAAGGCTGACCCTCTCCATGGAGATGTGGACCTATAATTTCTTCTTTCATAACCCAAAAGTGGGGGCCATTTGGGACTGGTAAATTCCTTTGCTGCATCTGCAGAGTCCAGGTAAGGGCAATCTAGCACCTCAGATCCTCTGCCCTATCTCAGTCTGTTACTTGGGGAGAGTGACAGCACAGTGGGGAGAAACTGAGGGCTCTGGGGGTCAGTTGGATCCCCCAATGGGTTTGGGACAGTTTGCATCATGGACTGATGGGAGACTGGAGTCAATCTCTTGATGATGAAACTACTCTGTGTTTACACGTATATTTAATTTGTACTAACTAGTGTTCACATGTCCTCCCAATTCAGCATTCTCTGCAAATTTAAAACAACAGTACTTACTCACATTTGCAGATAACTAATAAATATGTTACCAAGTTGACCTAACACTGACCTCTGTAAAATCCACCTAAATACTTCTCTTAAAATGGATATACTACCATTTGTTATTCCAGTCCATCTATAATCTTTTAGCCATTGCTCTTCTGTATGACAATCTTCCTATTCAGAATAATTAGCATTTCATGGAAGATATACAGCACAAATTTATATCCAAACACATTTATTTTTCTAATGAACACAGTTCCAGAGGTGTGCTGTGCCTCGACCACACACTCAGCCTTCTTTGTATACTCTTCCTAAACTTCAGGTCTTCAATCTAAATTACAGTCCCAGGCCTAAGTTTCTCTCTAGGATAGAATTCTAGATTTGGCGATTCAACCCACAGGACCACTAGGTTATAGCATGGTTTGGAACCAGCCATAACAGTCTTAGGGTCAGGGCTGACAATCAACTGATTGTCAGTCCTGGCCCTGGGATCGCACCAGATCATACCAGGCTCCAAGCACATGGGGCGCCTAAACACATGCACTGAGGTGGCTCCAACGCCCTGTAATTACAATGTGTTGGAGCAGACTCAATTAATGGTAATTACCATGCTCCAGCAGACTCCAGTGTCACATGTACCAGCATCCCTGTGCTGAAAAATGGTAGCGGGGGTACTTTTATGAGCTTTACTTACAGTGCTCCCGCTGCCATTTTTCAGCATGGGGACGCCGATACATGCAACGCCGCAGGCGCTCCCAGAGCACATGTATAAATGCTCATGGCTTTCAACTTCAGCTAGACATCCCTGAACATGATGCACATGCTCTACACTATACATGGAACCTTCTGATGGCTGGTTTGCCATTTTAAGGTGCCTTAAATTGGGTGCACATGTAGCACCCCTGCCATTTATGCCATGATAAACAATGACATTCCAGGAAATGCAATTGTTGGGACTGGGGATCAGATCCTGTGGCACCTTTAAATGAATGTATTTCAGAGGCCTTTTATCCAAGCCAAAGACCATCTTTTTTCAAAATCTCAAAGGTCTTATATCTGATTTAGATTGCTGTACCTAGGCCAGACTGGTTTATATGTTTCTGCCTTCTGACCATGGATTGAGCTATTGTTCCTTTGAACACAAAACAGTTGAATAAAAGCTGGTGCCAGACTCATAGAGAGAGGTAAGATGACCTCAACCCTTAGGGTTCCATAGAGGCAGTGATATAATAACCTCAAGCATTACAGATATATATTACAGCTGTGTGAAGCTTTGATTGCTGATTCAATACGGCAGAAATTTGGCCCGATTTGGCTGCCAAATCTCTGAATCAGGAGACCACTAAAAAGGTCTGAATCAATTTGGAAAAGCTTCAGAGAAGATTTGGAGATTCAGTGATTTGGGCAGTCCCCACTCACCGCCTCAGGGAGCTGGACCCGGAGTCTGTGCCACCAAGAAGCGGGTGGGGAGAGGGGCTGGAAGAGGGGGAAGGGCCCATGGTGGGGACCTCAGCCATGCTCCACCCTTTGCTTGCTCCCCCAGCTCCCGAGTGCCCCCTGACCCCTGCCCACTCTCCCAGTCCCATCAATGGCTGCCCCACCCAGTCCCAGCATCCTGGCACTTAGAAAAAAAAAAGCCTGGCACTCACCAGCTGCAGCAGCCATCAGGGCCTCTGGGGGATCATGGCAGAGCCCCCCATGCAGCACAGGGCAGTAGGGATCGCCTCTCCTCCCCACCTGACAGGAGCCGGCAAGTTCGGGGCTTTAAGTGCCGGGATGTTGGGGTCAGGCAGCACAGCCATTGACAGGGCTTGGAGAGCGGGTGGGGGATGGGGCCTTTTTGATCTGGAGATTTGGCCAATTTGGCAGCAGCCAAATTGATTCAGGACAGTGATTCAAATCAATGAATCAAATCACAGTCCCCTGAATCAGCCAAATTGGAAGCAAATACTAACTGCTTCACACAGGCATAATATATGCCTTCAATCCCAGAAACATGTATGCAGAATAGTAACTTTATTCTATAGCTTTTAGGGGACTATTTAGGTAAAAAAAGCTTCAGACTAGGGCTGAATCTCCAAAACTGAATCAAATCACAGAACCATTTAATCTCTGACTTCAATTAGAACCCTCTCAATCAATTCAGAGAGGTTCAGAGATTTGGACATAGAGACAGTTTTAAATGTTTTTTCTACATACACCTCCAGGTAGCAGGTGGCTAGTGATTGCTGCAGTGCTGGGGTGGATGGAATGTCCCACAGAAGCATGGGGGGCTCCCCAGCATGCTCAGCAGCAGACCCGGAAGTGCTTCTGGTCCACTTCCAGGTCTGCTGGGAAGTGTGCAGGAGGGCTCCACTGCACCCCTCCTGGTTCAGTGACTGGTGCCTCCTGGGTCTGGGGTGGACACCTTGGGTCCCCCTGTGGCTAATCGATGAGCCAGGAAGGGCACAGAAGGGCCCCCCCTGTGCTCTCCCTGGGGGACCTTGAAGTGACTGGAAGTTTTGCTGCTGAGCACATGGAGGACACCCCTCCCGCACTCCTGTGGGATGCCCCATGTGCCGCAGCATCACAGTATTCACAAGCTGCATCTGCTACCTCAAGGTATGTAGAAATAAACATTTAAAGTTGCATCTATGTCTGAACTGCTGACTTTCCTAATCAGCATCGGCTTGTCAGATTTGGATTCAGCTGAATAGAATCAGGGACACTGATTCAAATCAACTAATCAAATCACTGTCCCTGATTCAAGCTGAATCCGAAACCAAATTGAATAGGGACTGCTTAGCACACCCCTACTACATACATGTGAATTTGCAGGTTTAGCCCTAAACATTCTTTCCAAAAACATTTCTAATGGTCAAGTGTGTGGGCAACATTTATTCATTAAGCCCTTTCTTTGTCACCAAGTATTGAAAATAAGCTAGGGGATAAAAAAAAAAAAAATGTTTGATCAATTGTTTTACCAGAAATGAGAATTAGAGTATAGCCAAAAAAAAATTAAATCTTTTTTCTTTATTTGCTTTTCCCTAATCTCTTTTTTCCATCTCAACTGTCCTTAATTTAAAAACAATTGTTGATGACATAGAAAGTAAATTTCCTTTCTATTTTAAAGCACATTATTTGTAGCTGATCAAAGTTTTGAGTATCTCAGTCATTTTTGAGACATTATTAATTTCAAGTCTTTTTCATTTGGGGCCTGATCTTAAGCCCATTGTAAACAGTGGAAAAACTCTTATTGATTTACTTAGTGTTAGTTCAGAACCTAATTAATTTCTTGATTTGAAAGTTGTGGCTTTTGTTAACTTAAGTGGGATCAGAGGTTGTCTTAGCTACTAAAAATGAGTGCACAACAGTCATATTCTTATAATTAATTATCTTCCCTTGATATATATTTCTAAGAAAGCCTCTAATTTCCTTGGCTAGCAAGAAATCATTCTACTTTTGTGCTATCTAGACCAAGTTGCAAGGCTGTGATTTGTTACCAAAGTTATATTGGTGGGACAACAGCCACAGGACTCTAGCTCCAGCAGATCTTCTAAGACAGGTGACATAAAAATGACCAGCACAGACACAAAGTGTTTGGGAGGGAATAGGGCCAGGATGGCTGACCAAGACTGATTCAGTCACCATGGGAAGCTCCTATTTAAAGACTTTAAATTCCTGGAATGTAAAGTTGCTTTCCCTGAACAATAAATGTACTTTCAATGCAGTTGCTCTCCCTCCCCGCCAAAAAATTGCACATGACAAACAGAATGGCTCTCTATATTTCAGCTATCTGACACCTGCATATCTATAAACCCTGGCATCTGGAAGACAGCCTACTATTCTGTTTCCTTTAGCTGGGCCACAGATACCTATTTGTTTACTTAATCATGCACTATTGTAAGATTATGTTGTCTCTCTCTCACCACTGTCTCTCTTGTTCTCTTAGGCTAAACATAGATGTCACTGAATAATGTGGATCAGCTGTGCCATGATGTGCTGCAGTACAGCTGAGCTGCTTCATTGGTCAAAACGTGTCACCCCTTGTCCCACCTTTGATGGTAGATGGGGAAAAGCCCCATTTTCCCCACTCAGCCAGATTTGTCCCCCACAATTGAAGGAGCAGACCTAGCTGAGCAGAGAAAAGCCTTGCTTTCTTCATTCAGCTAGGCCACCCCCCATGATAGTGAGGGGAGGGTCTGGCTGAGCAGGGAAAAGCCTTACTTTCCCCTGCTCAGCCAGACCTGTTCCCTGCAATTTCAGGAGTAAGTCTGGCTGAACAGGGAATCAAGACTTTCAAGCTTATGGAGAGGCACCCTGAGATTACCCTAGGGTACCTCTCTGTAAGCAGGAAAACTGGGCAGGTGCTCCGAGGGCTTGAGAAGCCCTCAGAACCCTGAAGTACATGCCCTGGGGTGGATAGAGAGTACAAACAGCCCAGGCTCTCCTGCCACAGAGCTAATTGATGTCTACCACAATAAAGTGGCAATCTACCACTACTTTTTCTTGCACCACTGATTTTCCTTTGTGGTGGCTTGACAAAGGTAGTGATGTCCATTTGCTCAAAATTTTTGCCACCATAAACATTTTTAAGGCAGCACAAATGAGACATGTCTGTTAATAGGTTAACATGTTCAAGTGCCAGTGACTGTCAACAGCATAGCATGTTTTTGCCTTTGAAAATAACTCCCTAACATCACTGTTTGGCTGCTACCTATCCTAGATTGTTCTTATGTCATTCCTGTGTTCTGCCCTCACAGGCAGAATATTTGAGTACCTATTGTTTGGATCTTTCTTGGAACACCCCACAGATGACACATTATTCTACTTTTTTATTTGCACCTCCTCTAAATACCCTCATATTTTTCAACTTTCTATGGCTGTATAGGCACCTTCTTTTGTTCTACATCCATTTTGTTTTCTTTTCTGTTTCCTCATATTGTCAAAAGCTTTTAGAGCCCTACAGCCACTTGCACTTGAAATATGCATAGAGCTCTCCTTGCTGTTCACCTCCAGAGATATATTTCATTATTTCTACATGCATCAATTCCATACGGATTATTTTTATACTACCAGCACCAAAGGAGTTTTCCTCGTTTTACTTTCAAGTAAAGTAAGGCACTTGCAACTTACAGGTGAAACACTCCTTGTAGGTCAACTGAGAAGATCTGAGATAATTAAAACCTGTCATGTATAACTTCTCCTGACTGTCTTATGTCACAATATAGGCAGACACACCACTTATATGGAGGAATGGTATTCCAAAAAGGCTATTTTATTTTGATACACCTGATTATTATTATTATTTTAATCTCAGAGGTAAATATACTATAGTGTCTTGCATGCGACATGTGCCTAGGAAAGCATTCACCTTATTTTTGAAAGCCAGAATAAAAAAAAAAAAAAACCCAACCAGTATTTTCAAGAAAAGATTGTTGAACAGTAGTCAGTAACAGGCTGCATACACACATGTTCAAATGGCCTGGGAGGGTTCTCTTGAGTTTGTTCTCCTGGTAGAAAAAACTTACCTAAAGATGCCTGAAAAGCTATTTGAATACTGAGTCTGTTGGCTAAGTACAGACAGTCAAAAAATCCAAGGCTGACTTAATGAAGTCCTTGCAGGTTAGTCTAAGCTGAGTAGACTGAACTGATAAGCAAGTGAACAGAAAAACATTTTTGATTCCAGAAATGCAGTCACATGCCTGCAGTGGCTCAGGCCAGAAGCTAAGGGGTGCAAGAGCATGCCTCCTTGCTCAGCAGACAGCTTGGGCCAAGGTGTAAAACATCCTGGGACACTGGGGGACTATGAGTTAACTTAAATCTGGAGGGGATCTGGGACAGAAGTTCAATAAACCAATTTAACTTAAATCAGTTAAGAGTGATACTGCATCCAACCAGATTTATCTTAAACTGGTTTTGGCTATTTTGAAAGTGGTTTATGCTCATTGAGCTTCTGTTGTCTTACAGATTTGAACCCGTTTCCAATCACTTACACCAGTTCATGTGTAATTTCTGTCCCTAGCCCTTGGGAGCAGAAAGCTTGTAATGCAGATGCTGCACAGCCAGAGGGACCCTATAGGGACCTCATACGCTGCAAGTTTTTTCAGTCTGCCTGGGGACAGCCTATAACAATGCATAGGTCAGCCTTGACTGGCTGATCTAGATAGCTCAGAGTCAGCCAGTGTCTCCCTGCAGCATGCTGTGGAGATTGTGAAGGGAACAAGTTCTGTTCCCTGCCTGGTGGAGTAGTAGTCCACACTGACACACTGTTTCAGGGGTGGGAAGGAAACTGAAGGACTGTGCTATGGCTTCTCTCAGAAGGGTAAGTTGTACAAGAATTTGCTTTCCCAGGGGAAATTGTCCCAGGAGCGATTTAATCCTGGTTGTTCCCAGGTTATTTCTCTCCTGGAGTAGCTGTTTTTGCTCCAAGAGAAAAATCGTAAACGTCTGTACATTCATGATTTCTTCTGAGACAGCAGTTACTCTTCCAGGAGAAACTGAATATCTGTATATAGCCTGAGAATAGCAGCAACTAGGAAGCATGATCATTGTGTGCAGTCTTACTTTTGCTTTCCATTGGCAGAGACGTATACTGCAGAAAATGCTATTACCATATTTCTTTGCTTATAATGCCCACCCTAATTTCCAGCAGCTGAATTTTGGAAAAAAGGAGCATACCGTATGCAAGAAAATAAAGTGACTACAGGTTGTAGTTACTATGGTAATGGACACTCATATATATTTTATTCACATATATATTTAATAATGTATAGACCCAAATGCACACAATAGTATTAAGCAGCATTATGTGCTGTTAGAACAGTTCCTCAAGGATTTTTCTTCCATTAAAAATTATTTTATGTAATTTAAAGGTGAACTGAAATGCCTCCTTAAACATTTTTTGTTAAGTTCCCCAATTATTAACTGAATACATGTATGGAATTATAAATGAAAAATAAATTCATAATGCAATGTGAAAAGAAAAGCATATAAAGAGAGGGGAAAAAAAAAAAAAAAAAAAAATCAGGAAAGACCTCATGTCATGCCCTGAGGTTTCTATATTTATACTGCAATAGTGATGACATGACTGATACCAAAACCAGTATTACTTTACATATACTTGATGTCTTCATCACTTCAGACAAAACCCAGAACTCCAAATAACTGTTCCGTGTTACTTTAAAAGGTGATCCTTGTCATTTGTGATCCTCAACATTCCTTTGCGATTTAAAAAAAAAAAAAGCCTTCCAGTTTACCTTACAAGATAGACTATACCCACACTGTTTATATCAATTTGCTGAAATTTCTATTCACAATGCAATGCTGTGGCTAATAAAGCGACCAAAACACTGGCTTGCATCCATAGATGCTTCTCGAGCAAATCCCGGGACGTCATTCTCCCCTTGTACTCGGCCTTGGTGAGGCCGCAGCTG
>NW_017728947.1:69182488-69186955 GCF_001723895.1 Crocodylus porosus | reverse complement strand
TCCGAGCCCCCAAGGTCTGGAACAGTCTGCCAGCGGAGGTGGTTCAAGCACCTACATTGAACACCTTCAGGAGTAAATTGGATGCTTGTCTTGCTGGGATCCTATAACCCCAGCTGACTTCCTGCCCTTTGGGCAGGGGGCTGGACTCGATCTCTCGAGGTCCCTTCCAGCCCTGATGTCTATGAAATCTATGAATTTCTTACGTTAGTTTACACACAAACATTATATAGTTTATCCAGACAATTATTTCCAGATTCAGCTATATATGCATGTCAAAAACATCAATTTATACCAATGACAAATGAATGTAGAGAGAAGTATCAAATAAGCACTGTGGAAATAAGGGAAATGATTCTGGAAAAACCTATATCATGCCTCTGAGTAGGACTTTTTTAGACAAATTCCAATTAAAAACTTTCACTTGTATTTGCTGAATTGTGGAAGACAGTCTGATTTCAGCCTATGATGATGGAACACATGTTCCAATGAATACCTATTTCCCACCAGTTCCCTTCTCCAGCTCTTTTGCAGGTGACCTGACACTGCCAACTAGACTCTGATTTCCAGAATCCTGGGCTACTGAAAAGTCAGGGGTCCCTTCCATTTTTCAGAGAATATTGAAACGTGGACTTTCTTTCAATTTAAAACAAAACATCAACATCTCTCATGAAATGGAATTACTCATGCCCAGCAGCCACTGGAGGCTGAGGACTTGAAAGCAGCCACTGAAAGCAGTTCTTAGAACAGCATCACTGGGGAACTTCTGAGCCTGGAATGTGTTGGCTAATTCAGATAGTGGGATGTTCAGTTCTGTCCTCCCTAGGACCTGCTATTTGACACAAAATAAAAAAGTATATTGGGATACTCTAGTTGAGAATAGTCTTAGACTAGATGACTTCCTGAGGTCCCTTCCAACCCTAATTTTCTATGATTCTAAGTATGTCCTTTAAGCATAGTATTTCAATGTAGGGCAGCAAGCATTGTGAGTCACAATGGACCCACCTGAATTCCCTGAGCAAATGTTTAAGCTTTCATTTAAGCACAGAAATAAGATTTACAAGTAACTAAATTTCAGAACAAGTTTAACCACCTTAGAATTAGAAGCCAGTATAGTTTTTATTCACAGGAATACCACACAATTCTGATTCCAAACCACTGTATTTTCTCACATACAACACATCCATGAATAACATACTCACCTTATTTTTGAAAGACAGAAGGAATAGGGGAAATATATCTTTCCTTGAAAATCCTGGGCAGCATGGTATTTTCCCAGAGAAAAACAGGCAGCTGTAGCAGGTGGGGGTGGGGGGAGAGCAAAACATGCATCTCCTTTGTTAACCTTCTAGCTGCATGATGCTACAGCTGCTTCTGGCAGAGCCAAACTGCCTAACTCCTCTGGCTAAGTACAGACAGTCAAATAGCCCACAGCTGAATCAGTTCAGTCTTTGCAGGTTAGTCTAAGCTGTAGAGATTAAATTGAAACAGAAGTGAACACATATTTACTTTAGATTCAGGAAATGCAGCCATATGCCTGCAATGACTCAGGCCAGAAGCTAGAGGCACTAGAGCATGGCCCACTGGCTGTGTTCACTTCCTTTTCCTGCTGCCCCCAAGGTCTCTGGGATTTGCAGTCCAGAATTACAGCAGCAAGACTCTGTAGGGGTGCTCATCACTTCCTCTGCCTGCTTCCAGATTCCTCTGGGATTTGCAGTCCACAGTTGCAGCTAGCAGTAAGTCTAAGTGGGGGAAGAGGTGTTTAACACCCCCCTCTGGCCCCAGACTGGGTTTGTTGGGGGCTGGGATAGCCCCCCCTGAAGATTGGGCTGCATCCCCAGCTAGGCTTGCCCTCACTGTTCCAACTAGGGAGCAGAGAGGCAAGGCTAGCCCGGCTTTCTGGAGCAGACTACACAGCACAGCCCAGGGCTGAAAAGCATGGTGTGGGACTGTGATTTAACTTGAACCAGGAAGGGGTCTGGGACAGAAGTTTCATAAACCGGTTTGACCCAAATCAGTTAAGTCTGATATTACATTGAATCAGCTTTATCTTAAACAAGTTTCAGCCATTTTGAAACTGGTTTATATGCACTGAACTTCTGTTCTGTTATAAGTTTAAACCAGTTTCTGATTACTTAAACCAGCTTATGTGTAACTTCTGTCCCTAGTAGGGTGGTTATTCGTTGGTTTTTATAGAGGACAATCTAATTTTGTGGTCCTCTGTCCTCTATTGATATGAAACGGGACGCCTTTAAGTCCTCTATTTTTCACTGCTCGGCACCTCTCACCGCCAACGCTGCCGTGGCTGCCTGTGGGAGCTCCCCGCTTGGCCCGCCTCCAACGCCGACCCTGCTGCGGCTGCCTGTGGGAGCTCCTGGCTTGCCTGCGGCAGCTGGCTATGCTCCCCCAGCCTCGGTAGGCATGCAAATTCATTCTTGAGGTACCTTGATGGCCACCCTAGTCTTTAGTCTCTATGTCTCAAGCTGAGCTGGTTTGCCAGCCAGCAATGCCTGCCAAGCCAGCTGAGGGTCTGATCCTAGCCACCAGTACTTGTTCAGTCAGCTGAGGGCCCATCCAGCTGATTCAGCAGGAGCCTCTGCTGTCTTCCCTGGCCCCTGAAGCTCAGCTCTGCTTTAGAAATGCAGCAGGGCTGAGTCTCAGATTCTGTGATAGAGGCACTTGCTCAGTCAGTAGCAACTTCTTTAGCTTAAGCCTCTATCGGGGAAAAGGGAAAATAACACTGTACCTGAGCAGTGAGCATGCAGGACTCCTACTGTCCATAGCCAGCAACTATGGAGCCCACTTACCCACTGTGCTTTCCCCTGTGCATATTCTGCAGAAGAGGCTCCTGCTACAGAAGCTGCTCTTGCCATATTTCCCTGCTTTAAAAACATGTACCTTAATTTCCAGCAGCTATCTTTTTGAAAGAAGGTGGGTGTTTTATGTGAGAAAATACAGTGCAACAATATGTACAGGCTAAACTTTTAACTGAAACAAGGTACTGTTTCCTGATACTCCCATGCACTTCTGGCCCAGTGTGAAGACTCACTGGAAACTCTTAACCTTTTAGTTGGCAGGTTTCATAAGCTATGCAACAGACCCAGTTGATACCATGCATGCATGCATCTCCATAGATTTAATGTTGAGTTCTTACTACCATATTACTTTCACCCCAGTAAATCTCCTGTTCTTGACTGTATTATTCAGAGTCCCAGATTTAAGGACAGGAGACCCATGAATGCTTAAAATGATCCTTCTAAATTAGGCAATAAGTTCAGAAAATTGCATTAATAGTTAGCTAACTGGATTTATAGAGAAATTTCCAGAGGGGAGAAGATATTAGTCCATTATATGGTTTTGACTGTTAAGCACCATCCCTCTGAAGATACCATATTCTATTTTGAGGAAAAGAACTAGCAACTTGTTAGTAAAGGGCATGTGTGTCAAAGCTTTCTTTCAAGACTATGCATATTCAACTACTTCCTTCAGCAAACATTTTCCTGAAAATGACTTTTTCATGGGAGAATAGAATTGTTTTTTCTTCCCCAGGACTGCAGACTGCTCACAAACATGATTAATCATCATGAAAAATCATTGAGGTATCACCACTGTCACACAATTTTTAAAGGAAACATACAGCCTGTTTAAGTGTTTATTTGATTACAGCTAAGAAAGGGTTGAACCATTATGCGGCCAGAAAAATTTTGCTCTTAAAAGAGTAGATTTTTATGAAGTGCAGAGACTACCTCTAAACTCTCTTTGATAGAATGCATTTTGTTCTCATATGCCAGTAATGTTCTTTATGATAGTTCAAGACTGCAGAGTGAAAGATGATGGCTGAGAAATCAGGAAGGTTAATATGGGAAACACCGTTCTTTACAAATTCACAGAAAAAACCCTATGTTAAGATGGCATTAAGTTTTTGGGTACATATTGGTAAATTCAGGTAAATATTATTGTAAGGTTAAAAATCATTACAAGAAGCTGAAATATCCAGGATAACAACATTATGAACTTAGAAAGTTCAGAATTAAGAAATTCAATTATATTTAGATAGGGAAATGTACGTTTAGGGCACCCAAACCATCTTAATCCTACCTTGCATACATATTTACAGACAAATATTTGTAATGCATTATAGTATTTACACTCAGATTTGCTTACAACGAACATATTCTAATTTTTTGGTGAAAAAATCTAATGAAGTTATTACATGACTTTCATAGTTTCATAGTTGGTAGGGTCAGAAGGGACCTGAGCAGATCATCAAGTCCGACCCCCTCCCATGGCAGGAAAGAGTACTGGGGTCAAACGACCCCAGCAAGGTAATTATCTAGCCTTGTCTTAAAGACCCCCAGGGTAGAAGCCAGCACCACTTTGCTTGGAAGTTGGTTCCAGACCCTAGCCGCCCTGACCGTGAAGTAGCGCCTCCTGATATCTAACCTAAACCTGCCCTCTGCCAGCTTGTGA
>NW_017728947.1:69159923-69180469 GCF_001723895.1 Crocodylus porosus | reverse complement strand
ATCCTTAGCCTTCACTACCTCTGTGAGCTGACCCAAGAATTCCTGGTCAAGCTCTTCTCCCTGGTTGGGAGGTCTGTAGTAGACTCCCACCATTAAGTTTCTTTCCCTTCGACTGCCTTGTACTCTAACCCAAAGCATTTCAGAGTGTCTGTCCCCTGACTCCTTGCTAATTGACGAGGATGCATATTCCTCCTTAATATAAAATGCCACGCCCCCATGTTTCCTTCCAATCCTGTCCCTCCTGTACAGTCTATAGCCCTTGACATTCACTGCCCAATCATGCGTTGCGTCCCACCACGTTTCCGTAATCCCCACTATGTCCGGGCTGGTGTCAGCCAACAGGAGGGTGAGTTCCTCCTGCTTATTACCCATACTATGAGCATTTGTGTAGAGGCATTTGAGGCCTCCTGTGGATGTGTGTACTTGGCCAGGTGGAATCCGGTCCAAGACAAATGGCCAACAAAGGGGCCTTTGGGATGTGAGACCATGTGAGGGAAGGGTGCACCTGCCACCAAAAAAACCCATGTGCTGAAGGAAAGCACTTGGCCTGGCAGGCATCATTGTCTTGCCCCCAAATCATCTGAGCTCTTTTAGTTGAATTATTGTTGTGTTGTAATTTTCACTAGCCTACAGGGCCACAGCCAGACCTCCTGCCAGTGTCCTCGTTACCAGGCCTTAGCACCGTGGGAGGGGGCTGCATCATATCAGAATATCATCAACACTGATCCATAACACCTGTGTGTAAAGGATTGGGGTGTAGGGCAGGAGGAACCCCACACAAGACATGACAGCAGAGTCAGCTGGGGTCCAAGGGAAACCACTGAGCAACACCTCCAAGGTAAAATCCCACTTTACAACAACTTGTAGTGAGTGAGAAGACCTTGACGTGACATAACCAAAAAGGTGGAGAAGACCATTGGTGATGTGGTGGTCATGAACTTGGAACAATGCTACTCTCAAGAATGGGGAGCAAGGAAACAGAGTGAGATGATGGGAAGAAGTTAAAGAAAGAATGTGAGACATTTTTCAGAATACATGGAAAAGCCCAGGCCAGGGCCTGGAAAAAGCCAAGGAGGTTTACAATATTGCAGTGCAGCACCTCCTATAACTGGCAGAGAAGGAATTCCCAATAGTGGAAGAAATTTGAGAGACAAAAAAACCCTATTGAAGGAGTGGCTTAGAGAGAAAGGATAGAGAAACATTTCCTTACAAAGGCCATGTGGGTGGAGGAAAGAGAAAAATGGTCCTCTTATTTTGCCTGAAGGAGATTTAAGAATATGTATTATGGCAGTGCAGAGATGAAGTGAGGATAGTGAGAGGCATCAGCTGAAGAAGATATGGACATTGGAATAACTATGGGGGGCAACCCAAACCTTCAAGACAAGAAAGGCCCAGGGAATGATGGGGTCCCAGCAGTATTTTACAAGACTTTTTAGGACATCGTAAGCCCGGAACTGTTAGCAGTGTTCCAGGAGTTTCTGGAAAATGAGCAGCTTGATGCAGGTAAGAACACAAAAATAATAACATTATTGTACAAGAAAGGAGAAAAATTTGGAGAACTGGAGGCCAATCACTTTAGTGAACTTAGATTACAAGATAATTCGTCAGTGTTAGTGAATAGATTTTAAAAAGTCATGGTAAAGGTGGTTCACGGTGACCAGGCTTCCACAGTCCCTGGTAGAGTGGTAACTATAGCTCTGTTACTAAAGAAGTGATTTGGTACTGTCAAGAATGAGGATTGAATGTGCACTCCTAAATATTTATTTAGAAAGAATGTATGACTGGGTGAACTATGAGTTCTTATTTGGTACTCTAAACAAAAAGGGAGGCCTACCAAAGTTTCTAATTTGGAACAAGATTTTATACAAAGGAGCACAGCGTAGGGTAGAAGTGAATGGCTATCTAATGAAGGAAGCCAAGATCAGATCAGGCATGAAAAAGGGGTGCCCCCTGTCTCCACTCCAATACATATGTGTCATCAAGCTGTTGGCACAGAGGATCAGGACAGATCATGTGTTGGAGGGCATGCCAATCCCTGGGGGAAAGGACATGCAAGCAAAATGTATGTTGTATACGGATGATGTTAATATCCATACACAACATGGAAGAGACAGCATGTCCCTAGAATGGGCAATAAGATATACAAATGAATATGGAAAGGCATTGGGGCAAAACTAAACATACAAATAAGGAAGTGCCTAGTGGTGGGAAGATGGAAGGAACAGGAAAACTGGGGTTACAGGTCACAATGGACCAAATCAAGGTATTGTGAGTGGAGGTGGACACTTGACTGACAGACAAAGCATCCTGGGAGAAGGTGAAAGGGAAGGTGAAATAAAAACTGGGGAGCTGGTATGACTACAGACTGTCAGTGGCAGGGTGGGTAAATGTAATTAAGGTGGTGGTACTCCCAATCATATGTAGGCATGATGTTCCCTCTGTTATAGGCTACACTGTGTAGAATTCAATGGGAAGTGTTGGTGCTCTTTTGGAAAGCCAAAAAGAAAAGCGTAGGAGAACAATGTTATACAAGGAGAAATTGAAGGGAGGATGGGGCTTCCCATATGTATTTTTGTGTGTTTATGCAAAATATGTCAGTCTGTGCTGCACAGAAGGGATAAGAGGGTACCAATTGAGCTGTATTTGTCTGGCACTATTTAAGGACATTATTGCAATATATATACAATGCATGCAAAAGGTCATTCTGATGATCCTGGGCTTGGATAATGCTGCCCGTGTACAAAAAGATTGTAACATTTGTGAATCAGTGTGGGATGCAGACAATAGCCGCAAAGGAGTTAGTGGACCCTAAAAAAAAAACAAGACCTGGGTCAGGGAAAAGGGAACTGTGTCCCCAGTGGCAGATAATTTGGAGGGAGTTGTTTGAAAAAAGCTGACAGAAGCAGCACCAGGACTTTGGTTGGCTACTAGCATACTACTAGCACATCAGATTGTGCTGGTATGGCTCCTCCATTACAGCTAGGGATTGTGTAGAACAGCCAAACGCAGCAGAAAAATGTGTTGTGGAAAAGAAAGCATATGGCATGTGTTGTAAAAGTGTCAGTTTGTGAGAATGCTCGGGGGTAAGACAAAGAAACTCCTAAAGTGGCTGGGGGCTAAGAGCCAAATTGCTGTAGTAGCAGTTCTATGTGGAGTGTGGGCCAGGGCCAAGAGGGAGGACAGAGGAAGTATGGAAAGCCATACTGAGTCTTCACGCAGCAGTGAGGAAGAAAAGAAACTTACTAGTCTTGCAACAACTGGAATTCTAGGTACAAGATACCTTGTGTTTGGGCTTGAGCAAACTGGGGTGGTATTGCTGGCAGGACACAAGAGAACCAGGTAAGGAGCAGGTGATGGATTTATCGACAAAAAGAAGAATGGAGATCCCCAGTAGATCTAGGAGGATGAAAAGATGAGCCCTGAGAGGCGGTGGAGCTATAGCCTCAGGCCAGGGGTTGGGTAGGGAAAGGTGTGATAGGGCTAAAACAAGAAATATACATGGGACAAGGGGTGACAGGCATTAATACACAAGCTTGGAAGGTGACAGGGAATAATGCAGTAGTTAAAAAGTGTCCAGGCCCCTGGATTAAAGGGATTTTGGGGAAGGGGAGAATTGTTGGAAAGTGTATAAATATTCTGTTTTTGTTGGTCTTATTTGTTGAAGCTGATGGAAGCAATTTTTAAAGTTTTAACACCTCATTGTTTCATTTTCTTCTTAGTTGATGTAGGTTTTATATGGTAATGTAAGCTGATGGAAGCGTATTTTATTATTTTGTTGGCCTGTAATTGATGTAGTTCTTTTCGTAACACAATGTAAGCTGATAGAAGCAGTTTTTTTAGTTTTTGGTACTTTCATAATAATTTTTAAAAAAGGGTTCCCATCAGTATGTTTGCCCAATATGGGCCATGTATTTTATAGTCATGCTTAGTGTTGGCTGCATTTAATCAGCTTCGTAGTTGGTTTCCATTACTGAGCACATGCTGCTTTTGGCAGCAGTTTAATGATAGACAATGTATTTAATGAGGTTTCCTTGTGTGTGAATGTAAGATGAGGAGCTTGTTTTCCCCATACTGATCAGTGAAGAAAACCTTGTCTTATATTCAAGTAAATATGGTATGTATGTACCCTCAGTGTCATTAAGAACAAAGGGAGATACTTGCCAGCTAACTGAAGGCAGCCTGTGGTCTAAATCTTACTGAGAACAATACAAAGTGATAGCCATTCTGAAAGAGGAAGTTTCTGCACGTAATTCTATTAGTCTGTAGCTACTCCTGGAGAAAAAAAAATCTTTCAGTTATCAACATGATTGCAAAAAGGTACCATTCATATTTAGAAATACTTCAGTTTTGCCCTATACCCTGTTTTCAGTATGCTACCAGACACAGAACAGCCTGCAGCCTAAAGACCTAATAGGAGACAAAAAGCTGCCACATAATTAGGAAGCTGAACAAAGCAAGGCAGAGCATTGCAGTAATAACAAAATGTTAAAATAAAGATTACAATATCAAAACCTGTAGGCTTCCATGAATTTAACAGCTTAATAAACATTTTTTGATTCTTTTGCAACAGTCATTCCCATTTCCTCAATTATTACTTGTTTCTTTGCTCTACCAAAAGCAACAATTTCTGCATGGGAATGAATGTGCCCACAAATGGGCTGGGTAAAGAATAGCAGCATGAATTCCTATTTGTTGGGCTGGTAAAAAAATCCATCTGGTTTCACAAGTGAGACAGTATTATCTAGAAATATCCTTTCTGTTCATGAGCTGTCTTCAGGAAGCTGGTTTTGATTCAAACTGATTTGCCTACCACCATGACTGTTCATGAAGTCTGTTTAGAAGCTGCTTTTGATCAGAGAGCCAATGGGCAGAAATCAGCATAACTGAAACAGAAGAGTTATGAAAGGTAAAGTAAATCAGAATCCAGTTTTCAAAAGATTCTTTCTTGGTGGCATCTTTCCACGTGCTCAGTATTTTCATTTCTCTTCAAACTTTTATAATACGAGCATATTTTCTAACTCACTGACTTGATTTCTGAGGAAGTATTACCTTACTTGCATACATATGGATTTGTGTCATATATGGTATAAGTATCTAAATCTACAACTCAGAGGTCTAAAATGATGCTTTTTATTCTGGGTAGCTCCTGACCAATGATTTGGGCTGTTGGTGAAAAATAAAGTATGATCCTAAATCTGTCTGTTTCGTCCAATGCAAATGTCTTCCCATGGTTTTAGATAAAGCAGCATCTGACTTCTTGAGAAGTCACCCTCCTGCTGACAATGTTCCAAAGCTACTGGCCAAAGAAACATCTTATATGTACACAATGCCAAGCGAAGGCATTAATTCATAGGACTATATTTCCATTCCCTGTCTCAAGGGCACTGAGCTGGGCTGTGAGAGATTCTAAGAGCTAGTCCTATGCAGCTACCTCTGCCCCAGGCAGCATGTGGTGGTCTTCAGCTACAGGAGGAAGAGAGATCCGAAGCCATCAGGTAGACACTGACAGACAGGAAGGAAAAAATGAAAGTGTGCTTATAGAGGGATCAGAAAAAAATGGAGAAAAAGCAAGCAATGGACAAGACAAATGGTGGTAGTAACTATGTCAGACCAGAAGCACAATGCTGAATCATTCTCATTTTACCCACTCCAGAAGAAATTTCCCACATTTTCACATATATTTTTCTTTGCTTTGCAATTTCTATATGGATTTCTCCATTGAAGACATCTGTCATTTTTATTTTTTTCCAAAGACAGCTCAGTCTTCCTTGCATCTGAAAACTGTGTTTGGATGCTATTCTTAAAAAACAATACAATACCAATTATCTTGGGTGAGAGTTTCTTAAGCTTCTGAATACTCTCAAGAAAGAAAATGGCCTGGCTTTACAGTTGCCTTCCTTCAGAGAATTAGAGCCCTAGCATATTTCTTGCCATTATATTGTTAAGTCTACTTTTAAAGGAGTGTGCGTCAAGTTTTCCATAATGGGATTCCCTGTAACATCTCTTCCAGACAGCTAGAACTGCTAGAACCCTTCCCTCTTTTAATACAATCATAAAGTTATAGTGGTCATATCCATTACACTGAGAATTCCTGCTTCAGAATGTGTACTTACATTTTCCCTTTCCCCCGCTTCTAGCTGTATTTTCATAATTACTTTGTGTGGTTTTACCTGGGTCAAGCTAAGACTGTCTATAAATTTTAAAGTATATGAATATTAGAGGGGTGAATGTGGTTTTGTTTTCAGTTGTTGTGAGTAGTATTTTATATCTACAGACATATGGGTTACTGGACAATGTCATAAGAGTGGTTACAGAACTAATTGTCTTTACCCATCTGAATGATTAAACAAATATGGCCATGCAAGGTGCTAGGTAAGTCTAGTTTAATCAATTTACAAGACACAAAGTATAGGCAGCAGAGCTTCATGTCAAACATCCCACCCATAAGTCTCAACCTTGGCCTACAAAGACCAGCGCTTATAGTGAAAAATCTCATCCATCCTGACAGTCCTGTTCATTATAAAAAGAATTCAAGCAATTTGTGTCTACATCTTTTGATGAAGGTAACTTTTCACTAAGAACTTAATTGAGACTAGTAGTTCACATATACTGTTACCTACCTGACTTCTGTTCCCTAGTAGAGCCAGTTGAGAATTTTCTGACAAAACAAACTAATCTGTCAAACCAAAAATATTTTCCAAAAATATCTTGGTTTAATTAATTTTTCTGATCAGTTCACTTGGGAGCCTGCTGGGAAATCAGAGGTTCCATGGTAGGGGTTCCTAAGTTCACTCTGATCAGATTCACTGCTGTTATTCTGTAGTGGACACTTGGAAACCTAACAAGAATCATTTCAATACCAGTAAGCAGCTGCAGGGGATCCCAAGGAATACACTTTCTTTGAGGAACATTATGAGTAAAATGAAATATAATTATATGAAAGGAAATACCTGGGAATTAGAGAGTTCTGGAAATTTCTAGGTTTTGGCTCTTGCCCTGATTCTAAACAAAAAATAAATTCTCCCAGATTAGAAGATTGCTGTAGATGAAAGTCAGTACTCCAGTCAGTTTCATTCACTGGTATCCGAGCCATATTTAAACTACCTACCCAAAGGTAAAAAGGTTTCTCACAGGAAGGTGTGAGATACAACTTGGGATGGAAAGGAGGATTCTAACTTAATCCATTTTAGGAAAGGGAAGGCCTTAACATTTATTGTATATTAATAGTAATCTGCTCTGATCCTGAAATGAAGGTGCAGAACTTGACATGCAAGAATTTATGAGCCCTTTGGAAAACTGTACTAGTGCCATTCTTGTGAGAGCATCCAGATAGGTAGAAAGAAAGCAAATTATCTTTCCCTCATCTGTATATCCTTTTTTCTCCACTGCAGATGGTGACAGCAGGGAGTTAAGCAATGAGTGCAAAATATTCTTTTTATTGACACTTGACTTTCTATTGCAACCAGGTGTTTCAAACAGAGCAGGGTCACAGGTGGCAATGACAATTTGAGCCAGGGCTAAGGTCTTATTTTTATTAGATAAAAATGTCTATGACATGGCTACAGTACAGTTTCCACTATTGACACCACCAAAGGAACTGGACTACGGGAAATCATGGACATGAAGTTTGCTAGACTAGATGCAATCTGTGGGGAGGAAGTTTGTTTCTTTATTTGGTAGGTCAACTCAAAACTGAACCTCATACCAGAAGGCTTAAAATAACATACTGCTACAGTCTGGAAGCTCACAAAGGAGTGAACCAGAAATCAGGTAAGCACCCTCTCCTTCAAAAAAACAATTTCTAGAAGCAGAAAGCATTCAAATTTATAAAACCTGCCTTGTACAAAAAACCACACCAAAACCAAAACCAAACCAAAACAAAAAAACCCTGAGGGGGTTAAGCCCCCTCACAAAGCTAAGTGTGGCAGCTGCCTCCATTTTACAGCTACTTTTGAGTGGAAGAAAGTATTGAATAAAGTTTCCATGACAGGGAATGGTCCAATAGAGAGACAAACTAGCCTGAAGTACTCAAGCCACTTGATCCTTGTCAGAGTTCATACGTGGGAAAGACTTGGCAAAAACAGAAGAAAGGCTCACAATGCCTTTGATCAGAACTGACTTAGAATGCTAAACCAAGAGGAATTTTTAACACTGAACTTAATGTGAATTGAAGTTCATATGCTTCTGTTTAAACACAGATTAGATTTTCTGTCAGACCAATACCAGTGAAAAGCTGACACTCTAATTAATACAAGTAAATCTATCTTCCCATTACAAAAATATTCCCTATTTTAATAATTCAATATTCCACTATAGAGAAAGGGAATACCACAGCACATGTTATTTTAAATTCAAGGAGAAATGAGGCTAAAGGTTCACTGTTATTTTTTTTTTTTTTTTAAATAAAACAAACCAAAATGCAAGCAATCCAGGTTTTCAGGGTTTTTTTTTTCTTTAACAGAGCTGGACAGTAGGCCTGTGCAAAGCAGCTAGTATTCGCTTCTGATTCAGATTTGGCTGATTCAGGGGACAGTGATTCGATTTGGTGATTTGAATCACTGACCCAAATCTGATTTGGAGGTTTGGCCGCTGTGCAAATCAGCTGAATCTCCAAATCAAATAGGCCCCATCCCCTGCCCACTCTCCCAGCCCCATCAATGGCTGCCCCGCCCAGCCCCAGCATCCTGGCACTTTGAAAGAAAAAAAAAAGCCCCACACTCACTGGCTTCTGCCAGGTGGGGCAGTGATCCCTGCTGCACACCTGACTGCTCTGTGCTGCATGGGGGGGCCTCTGCCATGAGCTCCCGGGAGCCCTGACAACTGCTGGAGCAGCTGGTGAATGCAAGGCTTTTTTTCTTTTCTTTTTTTAAGTGTTGGGATGCTGGGGCCAGGTAGGGCAGCCATTGATGTGTCTGGGAGAGTGGGTGGAGTTCGTGAACTGCTTGAGGGGGTGGGGGAGCAGGCAGGGGTCCCCCCATAGTCCCCGCCCCCTTTTTCCATCCCCCCCACCTCCTACTTACTGGCATGGAGTCTGTGTCCAGTTCCTTGTGGCAGCGAGCGTGGACTGCCTGAATCTCCAAATCTCCTTCAAAGCTTTTCCAAATTGATTTGGAGGCTTCAGATTGATTCAGATCTTTTTATTGGTCTCCTGATTCTATTTGGATTTAGAGATTCAACCGCCGAACTGGGCCAAATCTCCTCCGAACTGAATTAGCAACTGAAGCTTTGCACAACCCTACTGGACAGTATTGTTGCTCTCCATGTGTTCAGAAACTGAAATACTCTAGTATTTGATGTTAACATTTTGAACCTCTCCATTCTTCAAGATAAGCATTTTTCAAGATCATGTTACATACTCTATGCATCTTGAGATAACTCCAGTTAGTAGATGCACATTTTTTCTAGTTTAAAAAAAATAAAATGATTAGTAACTGAATTGGACCTAACTCTGGTCTTCGGGAAAAATGTTGGGTGAGTGGGTTTAATTTAATCAAATACAGTTTATCTTATTTGATCTTATCTGATCTTATCAGGGCATTAGAAAATTATAGATTTCCAATGTTGTCAAAGGGGGAAACTGATTTTCACCCCCCCTCATCTCTTCTCCCCTCCTATTCTACATTACCCAAATAGACATGTAAGCACCAAAGGGTGCTTACCTAAAAAGCTCCAATAAATATTGCTCCTAGTAACCTAAGCAATAGCATTACCTGACTGCGGATACGGAAACAGTTATTGGAGTTTCCAAAAAATATTTGAAAAATTCATTTTGTAACACACACACACACACACTTCAGTATTTTAGCTATTGAGGTGTGATGGCCTTTCTAGACACTGCACTTTTCTTTAAGGAACATTTATTTTATTGTCTGCATTAGTATAGCACCAAAAATCTCAATCAAGAAGAAAATCTCATTCTCCACAGACAGGAAGAGCTCTATCCTATGCGTTTTCTAGAATTAAGGAAAAAATCTAAGTGTGGAATTTTCAGCATCTAAAAATCTCATTTAATTTGACAATATAGTTGCTTTTCATGTTTTATTACAATTCAACTATAGTAGTTTGTTTTACCTCCTTATAACCAGTATCAGCTGTTAGAAATGTTCAGTAAAACCTCATGAGGTTTATCAATCTGTAATTCTTGCCAGTAATATATTCAAAAGCTTATTCATCCAAGTGTTTTCCACTTCCACCCAATGTTTTGGTTTTTGCACAAGAACAAGGATACTGACAGTTGTATTAATTACATGATAGAAATGCACATAAGCTAAAATGATTGAAATAATCTTTTAAAATATTTTATTTAAATGAATCTGTGCCATGGTTAAAAATATGGAAGGTAGAAAAAGATTTGCTTGATAATGAGAGCTTCATTAATATTACAAGAATCCTAGCAAGAATCCTAGAATTGCTAGCAGAAACACCATTATTCTTTACCTTTCATTGTTTCCATTTTCTTTCATTTTTTGAAGATAATTTCTGAATTGCAATGCAATTCAGTTTTCTAATTTCATTTTCAAAGGGAGCTTTTGGTTCACATATGCCATAAATACAAGGAATTTTCTTTTTTACAGAGATGATAATTTTGTTGGAATCTTGACTACAACAATTTGCCATGCTATAAATATTGTATTAAAATATAGGTGCATACCAGTAATTAGAAAAAAAATAATCTACTAAAAGAAAGCATAGCAGAACACTTCAATTACTGATAGCAATCGCAATAAAATCTTGTCCTACCAAGTGTGTCTCCAGGTATAGTTTAAGGCTGTCTGTCTCTGCTTTAGGAGGAGTCCAATTCTCTGTCGTTTCCATGGCTTCATTTAACCAGTGAATGAATTCATCCAGCTTGCTTACAAACCCCTTACCAGATAAGAACAAAGAAAGAAAAAGAAAAAACATATTTGTTAGGAAAATGACAACACGGAAAATGAATATTCTATTTTTTTTAAAAACCAGGATTGCATCGCACAGTGAAATCTTGTCCTCATAACCAGGCAAAGAATGATAAAAATGGGTTGGTGTCTTTCTAAGAATTCTGGTTCAGGACTTTGCTCAGACTGTCTGGGGATAGTTGATGATGCACTCTTGAGAGAGATTGATCATGATGTTGTGGTGAGACCCTGGTTTGTTTTTTTTTATGGAACATGGTACTAGCTGTGTGTGGGGAGGAAAGATGGGCTGCAAGCTCTCTCTTCAGAAGCCAAGTATGGCAGCTGCATCCCTTTTACAGCCATTTCTGGGTAGAGGACAGTATTGAACAAAGTTGCCTTGAGATGCAATGGTTCAGTAGGGAGAAGGAATAGCTGGAAGTACTTAAGCCACTTGATTCTTGTCAGAGTACACAGGTGGGTGAGACTTGGCAAAAACAAACTAAGCAATAGGTAAGGCCAAATGTAAGCACTTAATAAGTACTGCTGGTCAACCAGTACAGATGGTTTGGCATAAGAATGGTTGAAAGTCACTATTTTTCACCCCCCTGAACATTTTTAAAATTTTTTTTCCTGGAAGATTTCACATGATTGCTCTTGTTTTTTGCACAGAACAAAAGCAAAACCAGACATAATTTTGGCATTTTTTTTCTGCATGATAGATTATCAACCATGAATTACATTAATGTTCAGACATGATAATCATTCAGGTTTGATATGTCATGATCTTCATATTTATGGACATCAGATAGTTAGTTACTAGCTCAACTTGCAGTTAAAAATAAATTTAGGTTAACAGTTTCAAAAGGTGCCCAAGTATCTGAGGAATTACAGTCCCATCCACAAATGGGGCCCAAGCACTTAGCAGACTAAATCTTATTGAAATGGGACTTAGAAGTCTAAGACACTTAAGCCCTTTTGAAGTGGGTTGTGTTTTTTTTGTTTGTTTTGTTTTGAGAGAGAATGGAAGTGGTGCTAGTGAGAATTAGGCCGTTGTTATGTCTCTAACCACAGAACCTGCAAGGGTACTGTCTTACAGCTATTCACATAACTGGTTATTTTTTGAAGAACAATAGTAATATTGTCCTTGAGAGACAAGCTGGTTTCATAAGCATAAAATAGTGAATAAACAAAGTTTTCATGTGTTTTACTAGTGTAGAACTGTTACACCTGCCTAAAGTAGTTACTATATATTTTAAGAGAATGTTGAATATTTCAGGATTTCAAAAATAGGATGCTGCTCATCTCTAGTACCAAAGGCGAATGGTGAAATATGCCTGTCCCATAAAATACCTGTATTTTTGATATTTGTTATTTCATATTTGTATTTCAAAACCCTCCACTACCAGTATTTTAGATGTTGAATATATTTTCTATTTGCTGTGAAATGTGCCACATCTAATAAGGCCTGTATTTGCCACACAAGGAGAAAGAACCCTGACCATGTATATGACCTGAAAAATCTGTGGTATGGAGTAGGAGGCTGTTGGAAGAGTGGTTTGAGGCCTGAATATTATATATAAGAGTATGCAAAGGTACCATGAGCCAGAAGCCTTTCTTAAATAAAATAAGTATTCAAACAACAGTTTTGTTACGCAAATTAAAATCCCTGCTAAAAGTAAATGTGCATACAGTGGGCGCCAAAGAGAGGCATAAGCAGAGAACAGTGAGATCTAACTCCTTGGTGGGCATCAAGGAGAGGCATGAGCAGAGAACAGTGAGCTCTAACCCTGGCTATGTCCCTGTCATGGAGAAATATTTTCTGCTAGAAAGCACAAATCACAATAATCCTACTATTTTTCAAATGAAGGCTATAAAATTTTATTGAATCCATTCAAAAGAACACATCTGTAGAAACTGAAAATAATTTAAAAAACGAAAGCCTGACACTGAAAATGA
The DNA here is from genome assembly GCF_001723895.1 of Crocodylus porosus. Lineage (NCBI taxonomy): Eukaryota > Metazoa > Chordata > Crocodylia > Crocodylidae > Crocodylus > Crocodylus porosus. The sequence continues at coordinate 69,167,639 of NW_017728947.1, read as the reverse complement.
CTGTCTGAGGATGGATAACGTTGTCCAGTTTCTAAATCTCAATGTCTGAGTAAACAGCACCATCTGGAGGCTTTAAAGGAGCACTGTCAGCCTTACAAAAGGTGTCTGTGTACAGATTATTTTAACATGACCTGAGCAAGGAGCCTAAGGTTGAAATGTAGGCACCTAAACTGGAATTCTAAATTTTGCATTTAAACACTCAGACAAAGAGAATAAGCTCTTATTAAAATCCTAAGAAACCCTTATCTGTAGAACTTGCTGTTCTTTTCTGAAACTTTGGCCAGTGATTCCATTTGACAAGAGTCTTTGGATTTGGCATTTGGCTTCTGATAAAATTAAAAGGGAAAACTGATTGGCTAATTAATTACAATGGAAATGAAGGTAACTTATTTGGAGCTTTAAGAGATCAGGTAGATTTCTACATTTTCATATTTTCCACATTTTTTAAATCTCAAGTTACACTCAATTTTATGGTGGGACACAATAATCATAAATTCATTTGTCACAAACTAATGACCAAAACATTTTTCCACATTTTTTCACAGTACTGCCTATGGCTTCAAGTTACTTATTTAATAGCCTGATGCTAGTAGGCAAAGGCCACCTTTATCATCACATGGCCAGTGACATGAAACATTTCTGCCTAGAAGGCAACTCTCATGGAAACTGAAACCTGTGCCAACACAGTCAACTAGATCAGGGCTGGTGCCAAAGACAAGACTTCAACCTGGTTTTGGTGCTGAACTTCCATTGTCTGCAAATCAAGATGTGGCTACAACAGGCTTTGAAACTGAAGCCAGTGCTTTTAAACAATATAGAGCTCCATCTGAAGCTAAATATCTGGTTGAAAAGCCCCATCACCGACTCTATTATCCTGGCCAGCATTAGGGTTGTAACTAGAGGGAAAATTTGCCCTTCCTTAGCTCACCTGTTCAGAGAAGAATGGGAGCAGGAAGCACTTGATAGATCAAGGCTAGGGACAGAAGTTACACACAAACTGTTTTAAATGATCAGAAACTGGTTTAAACCTGTAACAGAACCTAAGTTCAGTGGACATAAGCCAGTTTCAAAATGGCCAAAACTGGTTTAAGATAAACCTGGTTGAATGTAATATCAGACTTAACTGATTTGGGTCAAACCAATTTATGGAACTTGAGTCCCAGAACCCTTCCTGGTTAAAGTTAAATCAGAGTCTCCCAGCATGCTTTTCAACCCTGGGCTGGGCTGAGCTGAGTTGTCTGCTTCAGAGAACAGGGCTGGTCCTGCCCCTCTCCTCCCTAGCTGGAGCTTTGGCTGGCTGAGGACAAGGTGAAGGCTGCAGGCACAGCAGCGTCTGCTCACAGCCTCCCCTCTCCCAGAGCATGGACCCTAGCGCCACAGACCCCAGGCAGCATCTGGTCATGGTCACACCACCCCCATGCTAGCTAATGCTGAGAGGCATCCATCATAGGTGACACATGGGGGCAAGACACAGGGAAAGGGGCACATGCCCCCACTGAGAGTAGCTGCCACCAAAACTACCCCTGGCTTCTGCAGGCATTCACCCCTGCCCCCTTTTGCCTCAGAGTGGTAACCAGGGGCTGGGGCCTGGGGGCAGGCAACACTCCCACCCCTTGAGCAGGGGAGAAAGCCTGGCGAGGGCTGCCTCCCCCTCTCCCTCCAGGCACATCCCAGCTGGGGACTGTCAGGCCAGGGTGGTAGTTTAAACCCCTCCCTAAACATAGTGTCCTGCCGGGGCCTGGCCATGCCCTTTTTCAGCTCAGGACTGTGGAAGTGAAGGGATGGCTCACTCTAGTGCCCCCCAGCTTATAGCCTGAGCCACTGCAGGCATGTGCCTGCATTTCCTGAATTAAAAGTGAATGTCTATCCACTTACAAATTGGTTCAGTCTCTGCAGGTTAGAATGTCTGTCCCTAGCCCAAAGGTTCAGATGGTCTGCAGAGAGGTATAAATTAGGGGTCTTATTCCCTCTGATATAGATTCATAGATGCTTGGGTTAGAAGGGACCTCATCAGATAATCAAGTCTGCCCCCCTGCCCTGGGCAGGAAAGAGTGCTGGGGTCAGATGACCCCAGCCAGATGTCTATCCAGTCTTCTTTTAAAGACCCCCAAGGTAGCAGAGAGCACCACCTCCCCTGGTAGCCCATTCCAGATTCTGGCAACACTTACCATGAAGAAGTTTTTCCTGATGTCCAGCTTAAATCTGCTCTCTGTCAGTTTGTGACCATTGTTCCTTGTTACCCCAGGAGGCACCCTGGTGAACAGAGCATCTCCAGTTCCTTGCTGCCCCCGCTAAAGAATTTGTAGGTGGCCACAAGATCATCTCTCAGCCTTCTTTTTTAGAGGCTGAAGAGATCCAGGTCCCCTAGTCTGTCTTCATAGGGCTTGGCCTGCAGGCCCTTAACCATACGAGTGGCCCTTCTCTGCACCTTCTCTAGGTTATCCACTTCCTGCTTAAAGTATGGCACCCAAAACTGGATGCAGTACTCCACCTGTGGTCTGACCAATGCTGTATAGAGGGGAAGTATCCCCTCCTTGGATCTATTCATCATGCATTTGCTAATGCATGATAAAGCGCAGTTAGCTTTGCTGATGATTTCGTCACACTGACGATGCATGTTCATCTTGGAGTCCACTATGACTCAGAGATCCCTTTCCACTGATGTTCTGCCAAGAGGGTCACTTCCCAGCCAGTAAGTGTGCTGGATATTTTTACACGGTAGGTGCACCACTCTGCATTTGTCCTTGTTGAACTCCATCCTACTGTTCAGCACACTCTTTCAACCTGTCTGGGTCCACCTGCAGTCATTCCCTACCCTCTGGTGTGTTCACTTTGCCCCAAAATTTAGTATTAGCCACAAACTTGGATAAAGTACACCTCACTCCCATACCCAAATCACTGATAAAGATACTGAAGAGTATATGTCCAAGGACTGAGCCCTGCAGGACCCCACTGCTCACATCCCTCCAGGTCGATACCAACCCATCCACCACCACTCTCTGGGTATGACCCACAAGCCAATTTGCCACCCACTGGACTGTGTGAACACCTAAGTCACAGCCTCTTAATGTATTTATGAGAATGGGGTGAGATACTGTATCAAAGGCATTCCTAAAATCCAAGTGTTTGTGACCTGGTCATAAAAATAAACCAGATTAGTCAGGCATGATCTACCTGCTACAAACCCATGATAATGCCCTGCTGCATTATTTTTCCCACTGGACTCCCACAAATATAATCCTTGATAATTTTTTCAAATACAAGGATAGAGGTGAAACTAACTGGCCTTCCTTTCTTGAAAATAGGGACCACATTGGCCCCTTTCCAGTCCTCTGGAACCAGACCCAAGCACCACGAGCACTCAAACAGCTGTGCCAGTGGTTCTGCTATGACACCGGCCAATTCCTTCAGTACCCTCAGGTATGTCCTGGACAAGTGTGTAGCTCAAGGCACAATCTAGCTTTTACTGAAGAAGTCATTACCCCTTCAAGATGGGTTGAAGGGGAACAAAATTACTATTTAGATACAGGTAATACAACATATTTCGAAGATGGATAATGAGTCATATACAGGGATTTTTTCCATGTAGTTTTAAAAACAAACAAACATATATTATTAAGAAAAAATTAGACTAAATTGGAACTCAGAAGTTATAACATGGAGAAAAAAATGCCTTTTGGTGAAAAAGGAATTTTAAGCTCTCTTTCTGCTTCTAAACAATGTTGAAGGAAATAATATAGACAAAGAAAAATATTAATCATGAAGGGTTTAGGAAGAAGTATTATAAGTTGTTCTTTATTACTGTATAAAATGAAGAGACCATGGCAGAATATTCTATATTGTTTAAAGCTTGTTTTACTACTTTGATTTATTGATCAATTTAGAATTTGGATATGACTGCATACTATATTCCATTCTTTTGTATGATGTAATTAGTGCTCTTTTCCATTTCCTGATTAGGTGATATTACATATTTGAGAAAATTGTTGAGGGTACACTCCCTCAACTTTCAGATAGTTGATGCAGAAAAAACTGGCTCCCAGATCAACCCCTGGGGCATCCCACTTGATTCTGGGTGCCAACATTAAGCTATTGATTACTATCCTTTAAGCCTGATGACCAAACAAGTTTTCTATCCACCTTAGAGTGGATTCATCCAAGCCATACTTCCCTAGCTTGCTTGTGAGAATGGTATGTGAGAATATCAAAAGCCTTGATAAAGTCAAGGAATATCACATCTGCCGCTCCCTGCATCCACAGAACCAGTCATCGCATCATAAAAGGCAATCAGATTGGTCAGGCATGACTTGCCCTTGGTGAATCTATACTGACTGTTCCTAATCACCTTCTTCAAGTGCTTAGAAATGGATTCCCTGAGGACGTGCTCCATGATCTTTCCAGGGACTGAGGTGAGGCTGATTAGTCTGTAGTTCTTCCCTTTCTTGGGGTGAAATGCTATAGTTGCCCATTTCCAATTGTTCGGGACCTCTCCCAACCAGCATGAGTTTTCAAAGATAATGGTCAGCAGCTCTGCAATCACACTGGCCAACTCCCTCAGCACTCTTGGGTGCATCGCATCTGGCCCCAGGGACTTTTACAAGTGATGTTTTTCTTAATAGTCCTTAACCTGTTCTTTCACCACTGTCGGTTGCTCACCTTCTCTCAAAATTGTGCTGCGAGGTGTAGTTTGGGAGCTGACCTTGCCTGTGAGGTTAAACAAAGCCATTGAGTACTTCAGCCTTTTCTTCATTTGACACTAGGCTGGCTCCCCTATTCAGTCAGGGACCTACATTTTACTTGTTCTTCCTCCTGTTAATGACATATTTGTAGAAACCCTTTTTGCTACCCTTCACATCCCTTGCTAGCTGCAACTTCAGTTGCACTTTGACTTTCCTGATTTTTATCCCTGCATGCCTGAACAATATTCTTATATTCCTCCTGTCCAAGTTTCCATTCCTGTAAGCTTCCTTTTTGTGTTTTAGTTCACTGAACAGTTCTCTGCTAAGATTGCATCTCTCTCAGAGTCCCCACTGTCTACCAGCATTAGCTACAATTGCCTATGGCTCAAATAGCATGGCAGCTTTTAGTGACCAGAATGAGAAACAATTCAGGGGCAAATTCCATCACCTTGTGTAAGGTTAGCAAGATGACAGCCTGTCCCCAAATGGCCCCAAATTATGTGTAAGATGCGTGTTTCAAACACCATAAGAATGATCCAGTCCCATGTACTCACTAACCTATCTTACCAGGGACTGCTGATTAAATAAATCCTCTTGAGACCATAAAGTTCTGACTTAAATAGTTAAGAAACTTTTGGAGTTTTTCACATCAGGGGCAAAAGAAAACTACCCATACAGTTTTCTTTAACAGGAACAGAAAATTGTGCACATCTCTCTCAACTGAGGTTACCCTGCTTCTGGAATTTTAAATTTCCAGACTTTATTTCAACTGTGAAATTTTAATGTCATATTGCAACATTTTCTCTTTCTTGCTCAGACTGAAAAGGAAAAATAAATCTGGTGTTCAATAATTTTAGCACTTCAATGGTCTCATTTAGGCTTTGAAGTTCACCTTTCATTAAGTTAAATTGAGTTGAGAAGGGTTGTAGCTTTACCATAGCTATCATTTCACTACAGACAGCATTTTACTAGATGTTTTTCCTAACCAAAATGAGTTCAAGCTTTAACATTTCGTCTGAGAATTTGGTTTGGGGTGGTTTCTAGTAGACCACAGATCTCTAGTAACAACAGGGAAAATGATTGTTTGTTAACTGAAATGTTGCGATATATTCAACATTGCAGAATACAGCAAGGTACCTGGAGACACATTAACAAATGTTTTAATATTTTTTCCTGTCCAAGCAGCTTGCATAAGTTTTCATCCCCCCTGTACTGAAATTTAGTTGTGTAAGTGTCAAGCACAAAAGGTATGTCATAAAAAAGAGAATGCAATGCAACGTTCTCAGCACTGCTAAAGAAACATTTAGAAAATGTAAGCACTTTCTGGGCTGAATTTTATTTATAAATTAAACCACTAGGGTTGTATTGTACACATGCACCATTTTTTACTGTGTTGCTTCCTCTAAGTTTAAACTGTGAAATCCTAATACTGATACACTTTTTACTACTATTAATTTCATTTATCTGTGGATTCTTTATATAAAGATAGAAAGATAATTGAAATAATTAGAACCAAGGTATAAAAGAAATATCTCCAAACAATTGAAGGACAAGCTATCTAAATCAGTACTAAGCATGCTAAATTGAAGTAGTTGTGCACAAAATCATGAAACTGTAAAGGAACTCACTGTACCAGTTTAAACAGATCCTGACTCTTATACTACAATCTCAGTTGTAAGGCACAGGACAGCAGTTGCTAAATCAGTACACTAGATCCTTCTTTACTCCTCCACCCATTTTTTATCAGACAAAAGGATTGGGGTCTTAAAAGAACTGGTTTTGAGGCTGTGTACTAAAAAATGAATGTTCAGTTTTGTTGCAAACACAGAGAGCTGTAAGTTTGTTCCCAATTTTACAAAAAGACTGAGCTCTCAAAAAGGGCAGGTGCAGTGATGTGCTAGCTCTAAGGGTACTTCTATCACAGAATGGCATTAAGAAAACCCTTTGTCTAGCCACAAAAAGACTTGCATATTAGTCTCAGGAGGGACTCAGTCCTGCCCACTGGACTTCTTTTTCAAAGGGATAAAAGTACACTTTCTTCACAGGCAAAGGTAAGTCAAAGAAAACCAGGTACTCAGGAGGACGGGGCTGTACAAACTGCTATGGTCAGTATAACTAGACTTGAAGGCAACACTACAGCTATGCATGGTACAGATTTTAGAGCTCCCCAAGAAGCCAGAGGTCATTACAGAAAAAGTTCCTTGCCATGTGTCCCCCAGACTTCATGATGGTTCTAGGACTGACTGAACATAACAACTGGATTCTTATATCTAACGCTTCATTCAAGTTATACTACAAATCACAAAACAATTAGAAATAAAATAATTCAATGTATTTTACCAAAACAAAACAAGTGAGTGAGCTAACTGAAATATGTTTTATTTCATACTTGGCAGTCAGAACATACTGCATGCAATGCGTGGGTAACTGTTATGCTTAAAACTGTTGTATCTACAGGGTTATGTTGAGCCATTGAGAGTTTGGGTCAATGAATAACAGTTCTCATTTGGACTTTGCTTATAGGAGTCTACCTCTCCTAGTATTTCTAAGCCATTTCCACTATGGCTGCAGCAATACGAGTACTAGCACTGATAAAGGTACAGGCAACAGCTCCGATTAAAAATGCTGGCATATGGTCAACAGTGAAGCTGCCAGTAATATGGTTATGTTAATGGTGAATTGTACCTACAGGTTAAGTACTTCATAGAGTCATGGTGATGTTACTTGTTATCTTGCTAGAGAGCTTTGTTTGTAGACTTCTGTGCAAGGCCAGAACTTTGCTTTATGCTGTGCCTTTAATTTTAGCTCCTTTTCAAATTCCAGAGGCATAACAGAAAAATAACAATTGAGTTTATCTTCAATGGCTACAAATTCCACAGAGGAAAATATTTTTCAAGTGTAACATCTAATCATGCAGGCCTCTTATGGTACCTGCTACTGAAAATTTGGTCATAGTTTCATAGTAGCTAGAGTCGGAAGGGACCTAGGTAGATCATCTAGTCCGACCCCCTGCCTTGGCAGGAAAGAGCACCGGGGT
>NW_017728947.1:69152791-69159823 GCF_001723895.1 Crocodylus porosus | reverse complement strand
CCCCCCTACATCCTCGGGCGACTGTAACATAGTCCTTCTTGGTGATGACCCCATCCCTCCATTGGGTGTATGCCTCCCTTTTAGCAAGGAGACATTCCCGGATGCTCCTAGTGATCCTTAGTGGTCCTTAGTGGGCATCTTTTTCACCTGGTTGCAATTCATTTGGTTACCAAATGGAATGTGGTAAGATGCACTATTCTTAAGCACTGAGAGCTGCTCCTCTTCTTAGTTTCCCTGGGAAATATTTTCATTATGCAAAATAATCAAAGGCTAAGAGAACTGTAATATGTGCAGATGAACACCGTGGCAAGCACTTGTAACTATTTCAACTTCTCAAATGGATTTTGTCCTGGCAGTGTGATCCCTGCCAGTATAAAGCAATGTGGGTGATTTAGCAAAATTGTTTCAGACCTATGAAATTGTTACATATCAGCTAAATTCTAGCTGTGGCCTGAGATGCAGGCCAATCAGTTCCAAACAAGTTCTCCCTACTCAAGTGCTGAGATTCACTCCTCCAATGGACTGCAGTAGGGCCTCCCTCTCTAGTCTAATAACTAGACTTATTTTCTAGTTTAAGGCAGAAGCAAAGGATGCTATTAACAAACAAAATTCAGTGATGAGTCCATGGATAAAAAGCAGCTTCCATGTACTTTTCTCACTGAACATCTTTAATGAACACCTTTAAGGTAATATGTCCACATACTATCATTTTCATATCTATGCTTACAGATGAAAGTAGCAGAAACATATTACTCTGCAGAATATTACTCTGCATACTTTATTTGTGATCAGTATAGACACAGGTAACTTATATACAGGTGACTGCAGAGTGACTATATAAAACAGGTAAGTGTAAAGAGCAGGACAAGTGCCGAAGGAAAATGTGATCCTGTATTAAAGAAGGTGCTGCTGCCAGGTTAACCATCCTTAGGGCCTTGGTACACGTTCAATTTGTGCCATTCCAAATTTGTGGAATTTTGTGCTGTAGCATGTAGGTCTCCACCGAGTTGTCAGGATGAAGTCTATCAATGTTATATAACTCCATTAGTGTTGTTTGGGGATTAGGTGTTTCTGGTCACACTAGGTTTCCTCAGTTTAGATGGCCTGTGTGTATGCTGTCAGGATACCATCAGTGATACTGTGCCCCTAAAGACCTCATTGTTACAATAAAGAGACTGCCAACTTCAGTTCTCAGTGACAAAAAACTTGGTCAGGTTTACTACCTACAAACAAACCTAGAGAGTAGACACTAACGTCCATGACCAGCTGGTCCTTGGTGATAGCTGGGTCATCTGCAAGCAAGGTACAGGAATAAACATACCCCCTAAGCCCAATACAGATTATTAAGGGCTCTTGGTTTCGTTGTATATACCATTTAGAACAACTTCATATTTACAGTATACACATGCTAATTCTCAATAATTACTAAAATCTCTTAAAGTGACATCATCCATTCCTACTTCTCACCCATTAGTGGCACACTTCCCACCAGAGAGGCAGACCTGTTTGCCAGATCATTTTGATCTTTGCTTTAGTATTCTGTACAGGTTTAATCAATTCACTTTCTAACCTTGAAGGCACCTTGGAAACTAATGAGCTACTTTCCCAGTACTTCCATACAAGCCATATATTGTACTCCTGCCTGGTTTTCCTTAACTCATACTGCTGAGAGATTAGAAAAGCAGCTGCCTAAGAGGCTAGACTTACTTCTCCTTAATGCTGAGCTCTAGACTTAGCACATAACTTTATACAAACCTATATCAGACTTTTAACATCTGTACCAGAGTACAATCACCTTGGAAGACCAAGGTGTAAACAAGGGGACGTGTGACAGCTGAAAAGTGATAGTGTGGTAAGATGATAGTGGAATGAGAGAAAAGGCAAGTTAAACTATCCTTTAGGCTGCTCCTAAATGCCAGATAAACTTCCCTTCCTTATACACGCTATTGGATTCTCCTCTAGTTTCTAAAAATGGTTTTAAAAATGTATAACATTTGAAAGCAAGGTCCATAGATACTAGGGAAACAACCCAGAGGTCTAATAGGCTCCAAGTTAAAGACATTCCTTAGTTTTGAGTCACTATTTTTATCATGTCTTCTAATTTCAGAAGAGAAGAATATTCTTATTTATTCCTAGCTGATCACTTGCTCTCCTTAAATGAACTAAGCTGTTTGTAATCTTGTGATCATTTTGTTATGTATTAATCATAATAGTTTGCACCTACAAATTACTTACCATTCAGGAAATTCCAAAGTATTTTAAAAAGGGTGAAAGGAGCTACTTTGCATTTCAAAGGCTTTTCTGGCATGGTTCTTCTAGCAAAGCCCCCTGGAGGAGAGAGAGCTTATACTAGAAAAAGGAATTATTTTGCTTGTATACCTAAATCACTCCCACCTGTGTCCACTAATGCAAACAAGATATTATCAAAAGGATGCATTTATCAGTGCAAATTGTACCAAGATGAGGGATGCACACATAGCTATGTCACTTAGGAGTGTAATTTTTTTTCACAATCCTAAGCACCACTCCTATGACAGAAAAGTTCTGTAGTGTTGAACCTGGTCATACCTATCTGGCTTCCACTATTGATCTACTCATTTAGGGAGACTGGAAAGAGGCTCACAAAGGAAAAGAGCTGAATGGATTGACTCATTTGTGTGAGCAGCAGAAAACAGAAGGTCATCTGCAAGTTACAGGACAGAGACAATTGGTAGGTGGGGAACAAGGGGCAGGAATTAAGAGAGAGAAATGGTGAGGAATAGGGAATATTAGCAGGGGGGAACAGGAGAAAAAGGAAGAAGGTGGAGATTTGGAGGGGCAATGAAGGGACAAGATAGGTCTTGGTTTCTTTTTTTCAGCTTGACAAAATCTAAAAGACAACAAAGAATGAAAGGAAGTAACATGGGATTGGAAGAATCAGAGCCAGCAGCAGTGAGTGGCACTGCATGAAAAAATGTTAAACTTGTTCCGAATTCTTTCAGTATTTTTGATTTACTTATGTATTCCATGGTGGCCTTTTACAACTGCTAGAATCACTGTCTGGTTGAAAGAGAGGACAGAAGTGAAAAAAAACCCCTTTTCAATATAATCGGGATAGAGAATTTTTGTTAGCAATGTTTTATGTTCCTGGAAAAATATGTTTTCAGAAAAATGTGAGAAACAAAATCATAACAATTATTAGTAGTATGAACCTCAAAAACAGAAGAATTCAGACTGAGTTTGAATAAGTGTCCTAATGTTCATATCTGTATGATCTCAACCTCCTCAGTCTACAAAAGCAGCTCTCTTCTTCCTTTCTCTTAGGCAGTATCTTTTAATTGTCAACATGTAACAGAACAAAACATTCTGAGTGAAGATTTTTTTTTAAGTCATATATACTGCTACATCAAACAACGGCTTATGGATCAGTTAAGAGAACAGTAAATGAACGCCTTATTTTTAGGTCACAGGTACTTTTGACTTTCTTAGTTGGAACCATAAGGACCCGATCTTACATACACTTGCCAGCAGACACATGTGGCTACTCACAGGAATATGTTTTTGCAGGATAGAGTCAGAGGTTTCACACATATACCTAGTGGGGGGGCAGTGATACAGTTGCACCATGCTTTGATTCCTGATCCATCCAAACTTTAAAACCAACTGCCTGGCAGTGGCAACATTTCCATTCAGGCAGCAGTGTGGGATTCACTTGACCACATGGCTCATTACCATCTGCCTGATTCCTTCTAAATTTTAATGCCCCGCTCTCCTTTTAAATGGTCTTGATATTCAGCTAATCAGACTAACCTTTCTTTTGCATTTCTGCTGTCTGTAGCTTCTACTTCATAGCCCTACAGTCTGTTTTTAACTTTAGCTAAAAACATTAACTCAGGTGTGAAAATAACCAGTGAAAATAATCAGACACACTGTCAAGATGCTCAAGGAGGCTAGCTTTTATGAATCTAAGAAAGAGATGTCCATTTAATTCTAATGACTGCAGGCTAATATAACAACATATTTTGATGGGTTTTTTTTGCCTGGTTTGTCTTTCTATAAACAATATATGATATAGCAAATTAATGTACATTCCAATACATTTATATCTGTTTTAGCTCCAATCTTAAACTGAATAATATAGCCCTAGGCCACTAGTTTACTACTAAAGCTTACAGTTTCTTCTTAAGTTATAAAAATATACATTGTGTTATATGGAATGATATACTACAACACCTGAACCTCCTCCCCCCTTTTCAAAAACTTACATCTGCCCATGTACCTAGTTACTTATACTCCTAACTTCTTTTGGTTTAATACAGATAATCTTACAGAACACTGAATATTTGTCAGACGTGCTTAAAAACAACCCCAAAAGCAAAGCCATCAGAGTGAACAATCTTTCAACTCCCAACATGTTTTTTCAAATCAAAGATCCACTCAAATCTTGTAATGAAGCATTTTCAATAATACTACTTGCTTGATATAGTTTGCCTTATAATGCTTCCAATATAAATGTTCATGGAAATATTTCATTTTCACCTAAAACAATTATTTTAAAATCATTACAATTATCTTAATTTTCAAACTGTTGTACATTAGTTATAAGCCTGAATAGTGTTAAAGTGATGCAAATTTTCCATATTATATATACTGCAGGTTTTATATTTCCATGCCCAGAAAACAGACCATGTGTGACTGCCATCATTCCTGGCCAAACATGCCCTGAGTGTTTGGGCTTTGCTCAGGAAACTTTGTAGCAGAATTTAAAACTGCTGCTAGTCCAGCTTGTGGTCAGCTGCTGCTCCTTCACACACCCTGTGGAAGATTTTAGGGTTACTATTGATCTAAACTGCCCCTCCTCCCACCTGCTCCTACCAGGGCATGATAAAAACTGGGCGTGTTTATATGTGCACCTAACTATACAGTAAGTCCCATTACTGCACAGTCCTAGCAGTGCATGGGTCATTTCCAACCCTACCATGCAGTAGCAACATAGGGATGAGCTATAGCAACGTAGTGTGACATGTAGACTGGCTTGCTGGAAAGGAGCCACTTCCCCCTCTATAGTTCCCAGGGTATATACAGATATTTCACCTGACTGTTACACTAGTTTCTCCTCCCCAGGATGGGCATAACTGAGAGTTTAAATCATGCACAGGGTTTCACTACTCACTTGGGAAATGTTTATCTTTACTGGATTGAGAGCTAAAAGGACAAACTAGGTTTGGAACATGACCTACAACCCAGAAATAAACCCTACATCAGTGGCCTAAAAACAGCTCTAATGGATTTATAATGCCTTTTAAATTAGATATTTCAGTTTCACTAACTTTGCCATTAGCTGCCAGGTATAGCCAGTATACCCTTGGGTAGGGATCAACAAATTTTTCCAGCACTGTGCCCTGAATGACCCAGTTCAAGTCAGAGATGGGCAGGCATTAGGACCTGTCCACTGTTGCTGCTTTTTCCTGCAAATCAGCTACAGTTCATCACAACAAAAGCCACCCCCCAGAGCCTGTGCCACCCTACTGTGGAAGGGTATGGGAACTACTCCCCCTGTCGCCAGAGCCCCAGGTGCCTGACTGTGGTGCAATGAAGAGAGAGCCCCTGCCTGCCAAATATCATGGAAAACATCTTCAAGCCAGATGCAAAAGTTTTGCAGGCCAGATACAGCTTTCAGAGTGTAGGTGGCTGACTCCTCACCCAAGGTTTTATTTTGGTTTGTTTCTTTTTCTTGGAGGTTACTGGCTGGATTAAGACTTGAAACATAGTTCAATTCTTTACCTATTACATATATAAATGAAGGTGTGTTTGCAGTTAGATGCTACCTTTAAACTATTTTCAGTAGGTTGAGTTCAGTTTTCTAACAGGTTTCATAAGATCTATAGAAGCACAGGGTTCATTTCACAACCTGACATTAAACTCATATATTTCATTTAATCTTTCATTGGAATAATTTTGACCAGTATGTTAGCTAGGATAAAATAAAACATGCATTATTGCCTGTGCTTTCATTAAGGAAAAGGTCTTTGTAGCTAAAAAGTACAAGTTTTGGTTTAGAGTTTATTTCAGCAAGCACATTTCTATGTTAAGCTTATATTTCCATGCATCTTGTTTTTAAACAGTAAAAGATAGCAACATTTTTGTAAAGTAGGTGCAGTAGCAAGATGTGGCCTCAAGAGGGTGATACATTACCATGTCTACGAAGATTTTGAACTGTTGCAGAAAGAACTGGGAAAATAACCTAAACTTTTTCAACTAAATTAGAATGGAACATGTTTGCTTCTGGGTAACTGGTGAATATATTGACCTTCTGCTACATCCTTGACATGAATTAAGATAGTGTGTCCACAAGTCACAAAAGAAATTACAACTCTTGATTCAGAATTTCCTCCTGAATAGAACTAATTGGTTAGTAAAGGTTAAGCTTGTCACCTCACACAGGAATTTAAATTCTGTGGCCCATGAACTTGTTTGTCAGTTATGATTTCTATGTTTAAAACTAGAAACTGGAAGAACTGTGATTGACACCCCTATTTAAATAGCATTGCAGAAGGGAGAGCTCTAATCCCACAGCCTCATATGCTGATTCCTTTATACTCCCATTATACTTCCCTATAACCTCATTTTAGCTTTCTGCTTTCACATTCTCAGTTCTTGTTCACCTGGTGTCTCCAGAAAGCCTTTCTACTCCTCCTTTTTCCACTTTCATTTCAGGATTTTTGTTTAATAATTGAGGCATTTTTCCTTCTAGGTAGTTTAATTTATCTACCAATTTCTGACTCAATTTCATCATCAATTCCCTCCTTAAATCCTGTTTCCTGCCTCACCCTCTTTCTGCCCAACATCTTGTCAATTATCTCAAAATCAAAATAAATCCCTTCATCTTAGTCTTGCCCATCACCAGTGCTACCCTCTCAACTTGTCATATCTACCTCTAGTCTTGCTTCTCTTAACTTCACAACCCATTTCTTGTTACCAGTCCTACTACCCAAGCCCCACAGGCCACAGTTTCATAGTTTCTAGGGTCGGAAGGGACCTGAGCAGATCATC
>NW_017728947.1:69118102-69152691 GCF_001723895.1 Crocodylus porosus | reverse complement strand
GAGACATTCCCGGATGCTTTTGGTGAGCCATGGAGGCTTGTGTGCTCTCCTGCTCCCTTTGATCCTCATTGGGATTACCTTCTTTGGGCTTGGAGGATCGTCTCCTTAAGGAGTGACCACTCTCCTTGGACATCTTTGATTCCTTCAATACCCTTTCTCCAGATATGTGTACACTCCAATACAAATATGACATTGCAACTCGTCACTCAAACTACCTAAAACCAGCTAGCTCAAATACTTACACAAGGACTGCAGGACCAGAAACGTGGAGCTCAGCAGTCTGGCCACTCACTAACTACCCAGACCAGCAGGTTTGACAACATTGTTATCGTTAGCAGAAGTTGCTACTTAAAGCTAGTTTAACTAAATGTACAAGTGCTGCAAACACTCCTCAGGATTGCACCATAGATATATCCACCCTTATGACATGTTCCAAAAGTTTTAAGACATGCAAGTGGGGGTTTTTTTGTGAATCAGACGCAATATACAGTATTGTCTTTGAGCCAAAAGATATTGGGTTCATGATTTTGCTTGATTTTCATGTTGAATTTTGTTAGTTACAGTATATTTATTGAATATTTTGGAGTTAAATGCAAAAATTATGGAGTGCAACCTATTGGAAGCAAGGTCGACATGAATTCCTATGGGTTGGAAAGCAACAAATAGGGCTTGAAGTGGGATGGCTCAGAACTGTTCAGCAAACTTGTACTTCAGTTGAAAACTAATTGCCGTATGCTCCAAAATCTTAAAAGGTGGTGTGATGCTTAACTATGAAAACAGTTTAAATATCAGTGTGATTAAATGTCACCATACCCCTCTGGAAAGGAGGGAAATCAATTATTATTATTATGTCACACAAAAGTAAATAAGAAAATAGAAGGCTGAGCACATTTTGAAGATATGAATGAATCTCATAAAAGAGGCTTAATGTTTCCTCCCAAATTAATCACCCTCTTTGAATGCTGTCCAGTTTACAGACATTACTTGAAAAGCAGTGGGCAGACTAAATGTTATCTAACATTTGTGGGAATGCGTTACTTAAATTTTTAAAACGCTTAACATTTAATATTTTGAAGAATCTGATTATTTTTAGTCTACCGTATCTTTCTCAAGTATCCTGTAATGGCCAAGAGTCAGACGAATAAACCAGAAGTGTTCAGTAGCCCAGGTATATTATGTAACAGGAGCTTAAATAATTGGGAATGACATATCACTATAAAAATATATAGGAGTGAACTTTGCATCTCTTCCCATCACATTTAGCATTGAAAAAACCACTTGACAGCTGAAAGCCACTTGAAAAAACTGTTTTTCATTCAACATATCTGGAAAAGGTTATGCTGTTAACACTAAAATAGCAGTTCTTTTTCAGTGTTGGACTAACAATTTAGTTACATAAATATAGTCATAAGGAAATATGTTGGTCAGAAAAGTTCTCTTACAAGGTTTTTAAGAAGTTTTGGGAAAAAAGGAGGAAGCAGAACAGGAATTAATCAAATACCCAATCCCCTTTCACATGATCTCAGAGGAAGATATTTTATTGGGTGTTTCAGTTCAGAACTCCAGAGTAAGTTGAAAACCCTTCTTTTCCCCTCAAAGACATTTATTATATGCTAAAGGAGATTCACAATCCCAAATCTGACTTTTAGTTTTCTATTGTACTTTAAAAATAGAAACACCATTCTAAAACTGTCAAACCAATTTTTATGTTCATCCCAAGATGTCTTAGCAAGATGCCTTCTCCCATTAACCACACAAGCAGATGAGATGATCATAATTCCATAAATTGAGTTCTCTCTTCTGCATAATTAATGAAAATATTTTTGATCATTTCTTAGGGTGTTGTTACACGTTACATTTCCCATGTGTTAAGGCAGGGGTGGGCAATTATTTTGGTCAGAGGGCCACTTACTGAGTTTTGGCAAGCCATTGAGGGCCGCATGACAGGCAGCCCAGGGCAGATTAATATTAATTTTCTAAATTTTCTAGGGGCCCCATGGGCCAGACAGAATGCCTTGGCAGGCCGCATCTGGCCTGTGGGCTACATTTTGCCCACCTCTGTGTTAAAGGCTCCTAAGATGGGAGTATCTGCACATTAAGGCAGGACAAGATAAGCTAAGTAGGCTCTGAGCATCTCAGAGATAGAGATAATCCTCTTCAGGTGAGGAGCAGTAACATTAGATTGCTCCAGAAGGCCAATATAAATTTGGAGCAGTCCTCCAGAAACCCTAGTCCCCATTCCATGTGAATGACCTATCTTCTATAGCATTACTACCCTGGAGTGACAGCTGGGGGAGTCCCAAAGAAGGGGGTATTCCAGCCCCCTTCCTATTCATGCTTGGAGGCATATCCCCTCTACAGCCTTCCCCCTCCACTCCCATTCCAGACTCACCCCCCATCTCCCCTGGAGCTAAACCCCCTTTCCCTCTAGGGTTCTTCTCCAGTTCCTAGCTCCTGTTTACCTGCAGTTGTTAGTGCTATCCTGGGAGTGAGAAAAACTCCTGTTCCACCCCAAGGACTGTGCAAGGGCTTGGCTCATTCTGGCGAGTGGCAAGGCTGGTGGTGGGTGTGCGGGTTCCCCCATCCTCCCTCCTCCAAGCCTGCCAGGAAACACCTGGAGGCTGGGCTCAGTCTAGGACAGCAGAAGTGGTGGGCAGGTTCCCCTTCTCTCCTGCCCTCCAGGCAGAGTCCAGCCCCCATGCAGCAGGACAGGAGTTTCTCAGCTTCAGGATGGCACCCCCTGGTGAACAGGGAGCCTAGAAAAGAGTCTCATGGAGAGATGGGGATAGGAGTGGTGACTGAACCTTGGAAACTGGTGGGGAGACAGAGGGATGAGCCACAACGGCTCTCAGGTAGAGCTGCCAGAGAGCTTGCAAGCAAGGGGAGCTTGGCAGATCATAGCCACACCCCTGCTCACCAGCCCTTGAGGAGCAAATCCAAGTCAGAGAGGACATTAAACCTTAATGTGCAACTGTTCTGACAGCGTTCTAACTTTAGGGCTGCCTAGTTTTACCACATCCTAATCCTAACATGAACAACACCCTTAAAAACAAGAACCAAAAAAACTTCTGGGCCTGTGTGTTGGTTATGTTGTTGGTGCTTAGCTTGAAAAAGCTTTCTACTCAGACTGCTTGAACAAACTGTAATTCTCTCATTTTTTTTACATTAAACAGAAAGACTTACTCTAAGAACATAAAAACATAAGTAGTGACATCCTGGGTCAGACCAATGGTCCATTTAGCCCATTATGCTGTTTCTAAAAGTAGCAGAATGGATGCTATAGAGAGAGAGCATTGAACTGGATATCTCTACAGTGATCTATCCCCTATTCAGTATACTCCCTGACATCCACCATTATTGGTTTAGAAGTACCAAAGGAAACATTTCCAACCATTCTGTTTAATAACCATAATCATCTATGAATTTATCCAATCCTTTTTTGAACATGGCTATGCTATCTGCCTCTACCACCTCCTGTGCCAATGAATTTTATAAGCTTAGTCCTTTTTTCCACAATGCATTTCTTGCTGGTTTTTAAAATTTTCACCTACTGATCTCTTTGGGTACCCCCTAGTCTTAGTACAGGCAACCCCTGCTTAGCGCTCTTAATTGGTTCCTGAAAAACTGAGTGTTAAGTGAAACTAAATGTTAAGCAAAACCAACTTTCACTTTTACTTTTCACTTTCTAAAGCCATCAAAATCACCAGAATCAGGGCTGCCTGGATTAGTGTCTGTTTCAGTGCCCATTGTATGATGCCAGTGAGCGTTATAACAAAACTTGCTGAGCGCTAAGTGGAATCAGGTATCAATTTAAAATGAGCACAATAGCAAAATAGCCATAAGTGAAACCGCATTAAATGGGGGTTGCCTGTATTCTGAAACTTGGTATTCTGAAGCAATTCCCTATTCATTTGGGCCACACTCTTCTTGATTTTATAGACTTCTATCATATCCCTCCTCAGCTTCCTCCTCTCAAAACTGAAGAGTCCATGCCACTTCAGTCTCTCCTGGTGTGGTAACTGCCCCATGCCCTTGATCATTTTGGTTGCCCTTCTCTGCACCTTTTCTAATTTTACTACATCCCTTTTGAGATGTGGGGATCAGAACTACACACAGTATAGAAGATGTGGTGGGCACACCAGGAATTTGTATAGTGGCATGATGGTGTCTCCCTTTTTAATGATGCCCAACATTTTTTAGTTTTATCTGCACATTGAGTGGATCTTTTTAGAAAACTATCAGCAATGATTCTAAGGTCTCTTTCCTGAAGCATAACAGCTGGTTCAGAACCCAGCAAGGTGTGTGTACATTTGGGGTTATTTTTCACTGGGTGCGTTACCTTGAGGTTGTTGACATTGAAAGTCATCTGCCATTTTTTTGCTCACTCATTTAGCTTGGTGAGATCTTTCTGCAGGTCATTTCCATCAGCTTGGAACTTGACTACTCCAAATAATTCCATGGTGCACCACCATTTACAGATCATTGATGAAAATGTTAAACAAAACAGAGTCCAGCAAAGATCTCTGTAAGCCTCCACTTTTGACCTTCCTCTATCCTAAAAAGTGACCATTTAGCTCTACCTTTTGCTTCCTTTCTTTTAACCAGCTCTCAGTCAACAAAAAAACCTCTTCCCTCCAGTCAGATGGCAATGCAGTTTTGTAAAAGCCTTTGGTGATGGACTTTGTTGCATGCTTTTTGAAAGTCCAAATATATTATATCAGCTGGATCCCCCTTGCTCATATGCTTGTTAACACCTTCACAGAACTCTAGCAGATTTGTAAGGCAGGATTTCCCTTTACAAGTTATGTTGGCTCTTCCCCAGAAGATCATACTTGTGTCCATGTGACTGCAGATTCTATTCTTCATTATAGAGTCTACCAACTTTCCAGGGATGGAAGTGAGATTCACTGGTCTGTAGTTCTCAGGGTCACCTCTGGAGTCCTTTTTGAGGATGGATGTTATGTTGGCAACCCATAAGTCTTCTGCTGTTTATAATGATAGGTTCCATTCTATTTCCAGCAGTTTTCTAATTTTACCTTTGAACTCCTTCAGAACTCGGGTGAATGCCATCTGGTCTTAGTGACTTAGTATTTAATTTATTGATTTGTTCTAAAATTTCCTTTGTTATCATTTCAATGTGGTCCAACCCTTCAGACCCATCTACTAGAAAATATTGATCTGTCATTGGAATTTGCCCAGTATATTTTGCAGAAAACACTGATTCAAATAATTCATTTAGCTTCTCTGCTATGCCCTTATCATCCTTGAGTGAACCTTTTACACCTTCATCATCTAATGGTGCTTCTTACTTCTGATACATTTTTAAAAAAAATTGTTGTTAATTTTAGTATCTTTTGATAGATTCACCTTAAATTATTTTCTGATCTGCCTTATTTTGCTTTCACACTTGACCTGTCAGAATTTTTGAGCTGTCCTATTTGCCTCTTTTAGGCACAACTTCCCTTTCTGAAGAATTCCTTTTTGCCTAAAATGGCCTCCTTAGCTCTGCTATTAAACCATGCAAGGGTTTTACTGGTCCACTTGGTACCCCTTCTGATTTTTGGTATACACAGTTCTCTAATGTAGTATTTTTTAAACAGCTTCAAACAGTCTGCAGGATTTATATTGCTGGGGCCAGCACAGAGAGGATTTTGATATTGCTGGCCCCAGCCTCTAGCTCCCCCTGGCTTCAGAGGAGCTGGCCAGGGTCACTTTGCCTCAACTGGCACAACTTGACCCACACCAAAGTATGCTGGCACTTGAAACAAAGTAGCGCTGGCACACAGGCATGTGCGCTGAGGCAAAAATCCCTGGCACAAATTTGTGCCGCTCCTATTTGTGCGGATGCAAGCACACGTGCCTTCATGTGTGGATGCACCATTATGGTTTTTTTTAACCCTTCTCCAGAAGTATGCCCTTCCTTTCTCCTAGACCTCATTTCTTGATTTTAGTTGTGCTTGACTGTAATTTTCAGAGGGGTAACTTTGTTATTTTCCAAATTTTTAATTTTGTAATTTTACAACTAAATCCTCTTTGAAAAAGTTATGCTTCTTTCAGGAGAGGGCAGGATCACATCCATCATACAAATTATATCTACTCATAGAGTAGGTTCAAGAGGTATCTGCTGATGAGCCACTCTGTAATACCAATGGTAACATAATCACATTCAGCATTCTAGCCAGAGACAGTAAGCCAGAAATGTGTACCACGGCAATTTTTCTTGCTTTAGGGGGCAACCAACATGGGTTCATTAGCAGCAGGTACTGTCAGACCAACCTGGTGGTCTTCTACGACCAGATCACCAAATCCTTAGATGCAGGGGTAGCAATGGACATAGTCTTCTCTCACCCTGTTCTCATTAAAAAACTAGGGGACTGTAGTGTCGACACCCACACAGTCAAATGGGTCACCAACTGGCTGGAGGGCCGCACCCAGAGGGTGGTAGTGGAAGGGTCATTTTCAACCTGGAGGGACGTGGGCAGTGGGGTTCCGCAGGGCTTGGTCCTCGGGCCTGCACTGTTCAACATCTTCATCAGTGACTTGGACGAGGAGGTAAATAGCTCCTGGATTTCCAGGTATCAAATTTTGAGCCTGCACTGCAAATATACAGTGCAGGGAACATTTTTTTTCACAGCATGGCTCTTGTGGCATCTCAAACTGCTTTGAAATGCCTCCAAATGCACTTATAGCCTTGTCTGGATGTGCCCAATAGGTCCAAAATAATTGATGGAAGGAGCAAACCTGCAGGGTATTCTGCAACTACAAACAAGACTTACATACCAGGAGTATGGGGAGCAAATGGGGTGATCTGGAAATCATAGCATGTCAAAAATAGTAAATTAATATTACAGAAATTTGGTGGGGTAACTCCCACAGTATAGATGGGCACAGCTTGATCTAGAAAGATAGGTGCAATAAAAATAAAGGGGGCATCAGATTATATATAGAGTGATACATATGATGTTCAGCTCAGAACAAGAAGATCTAGAGTGTATCTAGAATAAGGGGGGAAAGAGCATTTCTGATGTTATGGTGAGAGTTTTCTATAAATCAGGAAGAGGATGAAGCATTTATTTAAGCAGGTAAACCAGCATATCTAGAAAATATAGTATAGTAATAATGGGGGATTTTAGCATTTGTGATACTGTTCTTCATTTGAAGGTTTTATCATCTGTCATCTGCTGTCATGCCTCACAGGTCCCCTCTCTCCATTCAATTTGTTGCTGCCCTCAACACCATAGTCTAATCACCTCGTATCCTCTTTCCCAGCCTCTTCTCCAGATGCCCAAAAGCATCTCTAAGCAAGTTTCCGTATCTTCAAGGAACCTCAAATTTGTGATCTCCTTCCTTAAAAACTCATCTAACATCTGTCCTCGATGTATTCTGTGCTGTCTCAACCCATTTTCCACCTACCAGCATCCCAAATTTTGCCTCCAGTCCCTTTCCTTATTTGATCAACTCCCTAATACATCTTCCAGATGACTAATTATCTATGCTGTACTCAACAGATTCTGCTCTCACCCTTCATGTCCACTCAAGCTTTCCAGTTATACCTAGTCTCCAGTATACACATACTCACCCAGCACACCTATTAATCCACACACTGCTACCTAACAGATCAATATCTTCTTTTAGCAACCTTTTAGCAACTGCTGTGCAGTACAGTATCCTCCCACCACACATATCAGTCACCACTATCAAGAATTACATTGTATTCCCCAATCCCTAATACCTCTTCACCGACAAAATTGCTCTTGTAGTTCTTTTCCCATAGTTTCTTCTGAGTAAAATCGATTCCATTTCCACTTGCACTGAAGGGGTCTTTACTGTTAGACCTGCAGATGGATCTAAAGCTAATTTGAGCCCTGGGGGAGCATGGAGTTGTGAGGCAGTTTTATCCAGTGGGATATGCTTCCCTGATTAGGCCCTGAAGTGCTTACTTTTCCCCCATCTAGGATTCCAGAGGTGTTCATTACCTCCCATCAGGGGAGCAGTTTCAGTTGTATTCTCTCTTTAATGTGTCAATGTAGCAGACAGCTAACAGAAGGATTGCTGAGCAGATGCAACAGACAAAACCACACAAGTTGTTTAGGGGAAGCTCATGAGTAGGAACCTATCAAATTCATGATTTCATGATTTTCACAGAAACTGCATCCTGCAGCATGAGGGAGAGGGGAAGAGCGAGATTTTCACAGTAGAGTGTGGCAGGCTCTCATGTCACACGACCATGAAGTCCAGAAGGAGCTGCCACAAATTACGTAGGTCCCTATTCATGAGATGTTCTACTCAGTGGAGAACTGGGAACTACAGCCATCTTACTTCCAAAGGAAACTGATCCACTAGAGGAATCGTAGTTGGGACACTGAGCTAAAATGTTTTCAGTTGCCTCACCCAAAAATGCTATCTTCAGCACATGGACCTGTTTGCATATCTGTCCTACAGGAAATATTCGGAACACCCACAGGCCTGCCAAACAGACATCATCTTCCTTAAATAGAGAGACTTGCAAACATATGCCACTCTTCTTTTTGCAACAGTGCCAAACAAGAAAAAGATGACTTAAGTATTCCATGGTAAATCTCATCCTGAACGACAGTATATGTATACCTAGTCAATTCTAGTTATTGAGGACGAATAAGGGTAGTTGAAATAAAAGCTTCTTTTGATAAGGAAAGAGTTAGATATTTTTTCATTTGAAAATTATCCCTAATGAAAAATGTCTTATTTTTCATTTCATACATACAGCCAAGGGGGAAAAAATCAATTTGTTTCTATTTTTCCAAATCTTCCAAGACAACAAATGATTTTGAAATATTCCAAAACTGAAATAGTATTGAACTGAAAGTATAGTTTTGCCCCTAAAAATGATAGTTCTAAATGGAAGTTTCTTAGAAGGATTGTAGATTTTTACTTAAGAAGTGACAAAAAGGGTTTTAAAAAATCTTTTTATTCTCCTTTTAGCACGGCAAAGATCAGAAAGATAAGACTGAGAAAGCTGGATTTTAAAAGTTCAATATCTTACTTGTCAATAAACACATTTAGCACAGTGGCCATTCTCATGGATAATAATAAATGGAAGTCTTGATGCCATTTTTAAAAAAAGTATATGGATAAATGTTCTTTTTAGCTACTTTAAAGGGAAAGGGGGAGCTGCTGTTATTTTGATTAAACCCTGATGTTCATGATCCTGTAGTGATACAAGGTAGCTGCATTGCCCTAACTTTGACCCTGAAGGAAAGCAATGTTAAAGTTGCAGCGGTTTTGCTATGTTTGTCTCCTATGCTACAGAATCATGCAGACATAGTATTTGCATCATGGCAATGTATATAGGTATCCTTTCACATCACTACAAGTATTACATTTATCTGTACCCAAAGTCAGTTTTTGGAGTTGAGCTGTGTTATAACAATAAACGAATTACATAGCACTTCTGAAAACAGCAAATTTAGTTATTTCTGAAGATATTTGGAAGGAATGAATCATAGAATTCAGAGGCTTGGTGCTACAAGTGTGGAAGGGCCTTGCCCCAAAATGTAGGCACGGTATAACACCGAGAATGTAAGTAGCAATGCACTGTGGGTAAAAAAAGAACACCACAACTTTGGCTGCAAGATATGGGCAAAGCAAATAAAGAATGAATGTGGGGTAACATCAGGCTGAGAGGTGTCCCTACATAATTCAAGTTTTTAAAATTGGTTAATGCTAATGATAAACTAAAAAAACAAACAAACCCACAGCTTTATTAATTGACAATGTAGCCAAACTTGAATTGAGCAGAAGGCTATGTGTAGGTGGAAAAAAATATTTAGAATATAACAGTATGAGGGCAAATTTCCCTCAGAAACTTGGACCTACAGAGAAAATGTTTTGCAAACTCCCACAATATTGGAAGGGCTGACTAACTTCAGCAAAATCTGGGCCCAGGAGGAGGCTTCAAAATACTTAGTTTAGGACAGAGTCAACAAATTGCTTATTATGAAAGCTGTGCCAGGTTTACAGTGATTCAAAATCTCTCCTATCATGAAGTATCCTTGAAATTGTAGTTGTTATACTTTAATTCAGCTAAAATATTGTATATTGTATATCAGGTTTACTGTTCTTTCAAAAACAAGGGTATTTAAATTTTATTTTACAACTTCCATAAATTAAAAGAAAATTAGGCTAGGAATCTGCAACACTGAAACTGTGATAATAATGTGCTTAAATAGTCTTTAGTTGTGCTTAATGAAGCTTTACATTTGGACTTGACTTCTCCAGAGCAAAAATGTCACTAACAATGAAATCCCTGATTTATAACTGAAATTCTCTAATTTGTTCATTTATACTCTGCAGAGCCACCAGATTTTTTTGGCTCCTTTTAATAAATTGTAGGTTTGTTGTAAATGCAGATTAATGATCATTAAAAAATGGTACACTCTTGATTCTCTGTTCAGATTAATAGCCAGAGAAGGGAAAAAGCACTAGAAGAAAGAACTTGACTGTGACATAGGTACTGATGCTTCAAATAGGTTTTATGATGATTCATAATGTCACACAATGGAGGAGTCTTCTATTCCCTGTATCATTAATGCCAATGTAAATATAGCATACAAAAACTGTTTCCACTAGTTTAAATGAGATCAGAATCTGCCTTGGTACAACAGTGATTCCCAAGGGGTGTGCCACAGGTTCCCCTTGCATGAGGAGGTAAATGCTCTCTTTCCCCGTCTGGCACCTTGTGCCTGTCCCAACTACTCCAGCAGTGCCTGCAGATGTTCTCCTGTGGGCTGCTGCCACTGCTTCTGCCTTTCCCCACCCTTTCCCACTCCCAAGCAGCCCCTGTACTGACCTCCCCACAATGCTCCCAGCAGCACACTCTGCCGTGAGTAGGCAGGAGAATGCACAGACTGCATTGCACTCTGCAGCCCTATTCATCTCATGGCTGGCAGGAGAGGCTGCAGGGTGGCTGCCAGTGTATGAAACCCTGCAGGAGCAGCCTGAGCAATGTGGGCTGGCTTTACCCCTTGAGATTGCAGGGGGCAGGAGGGGGCTGTCAGTGAAAAGAGCAGAGCACAGCAGGGAAAGGTCTTGCCCCTTTGCCTTGCATTGGTTAGATTAATGATTCTCAACTTTTTTAGCCTCAAGGGCCCCTCCATATCTATTCTGAATTTAGATCCAGCTCAGTGATTTTTAACTGGGTGCTGTGACATTCAGAAATGTTATGGAGGGAGGCCAAAATGGTTGAGAACTATGGCTATAGAGACTAATTTTGTTAAAAGAAAGATGTATTTGGTGGGTTTTTTTAACAGTACTTCTCAGCATAGGTATGATTTCCTTTGCCAGGAAAATGGAATATGTTATATGTTTTGAAAAAATATATAGGCATCATCAATTTTAATTTAAAAAAGTGTGTCAAGTATCAAAAGTTTGAGAAACACTGTGGTAGAGGGACTGAAGCAAATCTTTAAAATACTTTAAAATACTTAATGTAGGCTTTTTGCGGGGAGGTAAGAGAGAGAGCAAAATTGCTAGTTAAGGAAGGGAGAAACGTTGTCAAACCTTTATATTTGTTTTTAAATGCTGTGGTAGGTTTCTGAAATATTTTAAGACGTCTCAAATTCATTTATATTCAGAATCTTAAAACATGTTTTTCCAAGTTTATATGGTCTTGCGTGAAGCAAAAGTGTGATTCTTTGTTGTTCTTTTCCTCTGGCTGGCTAGGTTATCCAAGTACACCACCTTCCCTTCATTATGCTTTTTTGGGTCTGGCTTTTTCTTTCTAAATTGTAATTACTGCTCTGGCTCTTTCACAATTGAGGTTTTTCAAGGATACTTCCAGAAGACATTCTTCAAGCAATATGGAAAGATGCTCTTTCCTGATGTTAAGTGATACTGAAGATTACATATTGCATAGTTTAGTATCAGCTCAAAAACACCCCAGAATGGTGAAGGATAGGATACCATACTAGAACCTTGGATAAAAATCACCATGTTTAAACATGGTAATATCTATATTGCTTGCTTTTATATATATATATATTGCGCCAAAATTCACCTCTCCCTTTAGTAAGGAAGAAAAAACCCCACCCTTTTGCAGCTAAGCCCTCTTAAACACTATTTCATTCTTAATTAAGGTGTGATGCTTCTGGGAAGGTAGCGCCAGCAAACAAGAGGAAATGCTACCTCTTTCAATGTGTTTAGAGAAGGCCTGTAGAACTGGTTTGGGGACTGTAAAAAGGTGAAACATGTACAAGTTTGTATGTAGCCTCTGTGGCAGGACTGTCCAACTTCACAGCAGCTGGGGACTGCATGCCACATGGGCTGGAACCCTAAGGACCATACTAATGCATACATGGGCCCTGGGGATACACCCCCTGCTGCAGTATGCATGCAAGAAGTCTACCCTGGGCAGTACTCCCATCTCACATCCCTGGTTGTAGACTCCCCTGCTTCACTGTGCTACGAACACCCACTGTGCTGCAGGTTGCACCTCCTGGAGCAGGATCAGGAAACAAAAGAGAACCCAGTTGCAACAGGAGCCAGAGTGAATAGAGGAGCAGTGGCCAGGTGGTAGCCTGGAGGCTTCACATGAACTCATTAAGGGTCACATGTAGCCTTCAGGCCACCAGTTGGGCAGCCCTGTTCTATGCTACGCACAACAGATAAAACACTGGAAGGCAGATAAAACAACACGGTACACTAAATAAATGGAAAGATGTTGCTTAATGCAATATGGACCAATATGACAAGAATAAGGAAAAAACATCCTGTATTCTTACCACTGCAACACTTAAAAATTGCCAAAATGTAAGAAGTGCCATTTCATTCAAGCTTCACCAGCATATATGTATGCATACACAATTACTTACAAATCAAAATTTTGGTTTTTTTACATCTACTTTATTTTTCATTACATGCAAATGTCATGTAATTTATCTGCATTTTAGAGGTAATCAAGCCGCACTGACAAAGTTTCTTTGCTAAGCATAAAATCACCGACTCAGGTAAGTTAGTTGCTATGAACCTACAGTGCTTGCGGGGTTTGTGGAATATCACACGCATTTTCTTGAATTTGTTTTACTGACAGGACATATGTAGTCTCTGCATATAGATTGTGTTAAACGGTGTTTAGCCTTATAATCCTTATATTTATATGACTTGCAGTACTGGATCTACATTTATGTCTTAAATTGTACTCGGGCCAGGATCACATAATGAGTCTCATACCTTGAAAAGGATTTAAAGCCTAAATGGCTGAAGATTGGTAATCAGTAATATCTGATGTGAATATGCCAATTTAAATATTAAAAGGAACTGGTAACAGTATCACTTGGCTATTCAGGTATTGGGGTTGGGGACATGACATTTCTTATAGGGGGGAAATTAAAAGAGAGACAATTTAGTTAGGATATTGGATTAGTAATCTTCATGTGTGATGCAAATATTTTCCCTGTTTTAATTGCAACTTTGGGGTGAGCAGGAAGTCTTACACATAGTCTGAGCTCCCCCAGAATCTAATGGTGATGTATGTAAATTGCCAGATAAGAAACCATACTTAAGCTTTGTCCTAAAAACAAGTCTTGGTCTTTAGGTTTGTTTTTTTCTCTGCAAGCATAGGGAAACACTGGAGTCCCTAGCTGTTGGTGGAGTAGAAATGGCATTCTTGGATTTAAGATTCAGGGTAAGAACAGGTTACTGTTCTGATATTTCCGCTTGTTTGTTTGTTCTTATATCTCTGTCTGTATCTCACTATATGGTTACTGATTTCTTATGTTTGCTCTTGTTTTCATAATAAATCTTAGTGTTCTCTTTATTATCTGGCTAAGTGTGATTTCAAAAACTTTTTGACTTTATAGGCAGGCTTCGTCTCCAGAAAGGGGAACCAATCTTTTCTAGTGCCTGACCAGGCAAGGGTGTAATTATTCTAACTGGCAAAAGTGCCTTTGCCAAGGACTGGTAAGACCTAAGTGAGAGATGCAAGTCTGAAGTATTACAAGCCAAAGAGTTGGCCCCTGGAACATCGCAACTGGTTCTCAGTTGTCAAGCAGGATGGCAGAAAGGGGCTTGGGGGAAAAGGGCACCCCTGAAGCTGTGGAAACACCCTGGAAGTATGTCTCAAAGGTTCCCCTGGCTTCGTGTGGGACCAGGGCATGTTAGATTAGTGTCTATAGTATTGGGGACAAATGGAATGACACATATAATAACTACTTATTGCAATTATCACGGTTGTTCTTCAGTTCACAACCACTCTTACACATAACAACATAGTCAATTTTAAAGAATAATGAGGGATTTTCATAATTAAAGAAAACAAAATGAAGCAAAACCAAAACCACTTCATTTTTATACTATTATATCCTTGTGAAGAAGTATATAACACTAGTGTCTGTCTTACCTCAATTTTTTCCCATATCATTTCATAATTGTCTTGGTGTTGTATATCTTGCATCAATTGGTGAATTAAAGCAGACTTATTTGAGGCAGAGGTCTCACTGTTCTCAGCAGGCTGAATCACTGCAGTCCTTTCTGATTTGTCTACTGCATATTTTTTAATACATGATGCAGGCATACAAAGCTCTTCATCTGAAAGAATGTCACTGAGAGGCCCAGATTCAATGCTGTCACCCAATGAGGATACTATATCACTTGAAGAGCTTGGGGAAATCCTACCCAGTCTTTTGTGCTTTTTAATGTGGTATGTTGGATACATCTCAGAATCAGAGTTCATTTCTGACAGCTCCCAGTCATCAATATTTTGAATGGTTTCTTTTCTGGGTTTCTGTGGCAGCAGTTTTGTCAAATTTTCTAACTTCAAAGCCAACACTTCTGTCTGTCTGAGGTGTGAAGGAAGCGCTAAATATTCATCTGAACCATACCAGACCTCAGCTGCTTTATTATTTGTATTAATGTAAGTGGGTGATGATGAGTAACATTCCTTACTCTTACTTGGAAGAACAGGTGACGAGCTGATAGCAGGTTCTGAGTCAGCTGAAGATGCACCCTCTTGGCTGTGTCCTGGTGAACTTGATTGTTCAATTTTACTTTGATGCTGGACATTCAGATCCCTTTGATTACAAGGATCTGATGATGTGGAAGTAGAATCAGTTTCTGTTCCCTCCAGGGAGTAGGATTTACAGAGAGGGATTCCATTTCTTAGAACCGAGTGTCCTCTTTTTTCCACCAGCATTGTTGAAGCTGAGTTAGAAATGCTACCAGTTGATCTTCTTGGAGTCACCTTCTCAAAAGTGTCATGTGACTTCTTGTGCTTTGGTTTTTCTTTCCTGGTGTAGTAATCGGACTTGCCTAAACTTAAAAGGCTTTCCTTAAAGTGATTTTTTATTGTATAGTCAAGGTTTCTATCACCTATTTTATATAAGCAATCATATGACTGACTGACAGCAGATGGGCTATTAGGGTAAGAGGATTGTAAAGCCAAACAGAGCTTGGATCTGTCTGGAGGATCTAATAAGGAGGGTGTGCTTCTACTCATTTCAGTCTTTGCAATCTGAGAAATGTGATTTTTTAAATCATTGACCTCCATATCATCTTTAAATACATCTTCTTTTAGAAACAGACCACGTTTAGGTAATGTAGGCTGTGTGGGAGAATCCTCATTATAATTAAAGCAGTCTCTTATGGATCTCTTCGGAGTTGAGTTTTCACAGTGAAGATGTTTGATTTTTGCGTCAAGATGGTGTGATAGATTGCATTCTTGTTTCTCTGAACTAGGAACTAGTTTGTTGTCAGTTGATATGACACCATCCTCAGTACCAGGCCCTTGACAGAGAAATGATTCTTCAATAGATAGCAGTGAAAGTTCAGGTGATTCTGCACTGTCCTTGCTTTCTCTCTTATCTGTTGGAAGAGGTAAATGGGTTTCTTTCACATTAATAGCTTCATCACACTTTGAACCTATGGAATCAGTTGCTACAGCAAGTAATCCCACACTTCTGATAAGCTCTGGAAATTCTTTTTCCATTTCACTGTAGTTCCAAGATTCAAATGGTTTTGCTTTTCCTTGACTGGAGGTCATGTCATCCAGGGCTCCAAGTAAATCCTCACTAGGGCTGTAGTCAGACAATTCAAAGGCAGTAATACCACAATCCAGGGACAAATAATTTTGAGAGCATTTGATAGTTAACTGTCCCGCATCATCCACTTCAGTTAATGAATCAAGGCGGTCCTGAAATAGACAAGAGAAATGGCTGCTTTAGAAGTAATATTAGTTATGCTACATATTTAAGATCTACAAGAATTCTCATATCCAGTATATGAAGTAAACAAAATACATGAAACAGGAACATGGTTGCCAATTATAATATCTAAGAAAACAGTAGGTACTGAAATGCCTCATAGTTTGGATGGTACAATGTGGGTGAGTAATCTGTTCTAAAATATTTGGAGGGGAAAACCCATAGGAAGCTGACCAGGTGTCCTTTGTGATACTGAAGAGATTGGACTGTGACTACGTATATAACATGGAAATCTTTACCATATCTTTCAATTACAAAACCAATTGGAAGGAGTAGAGGGACCCATAAATGTCCAGAGTGGATCTCTTAGAATTTTCTATCATTAGTTACTGAATGGGAGGGGATTTGTGGAGTCAGAGTAT
The DNA here is from genome assembly GCF_001723895.1 of Crocodylus porosus. NCBI lineage: Eukaryota > Metazoa > Chordata > Crocodylia > Crocodylidae > Crocodylus > Crocodylus porosus. The sequence continues at coordinate 69,136,097 of NW_017728947.1, read as the reverse complement.
GCATGGCAATGGGAAGAGACCATATCCGAGTCTTATGTATCCTATGGTTTCCCAAACCCAAGAACTGCAGAAAGAGTCATATAGAGGGCTCCCCTCCATGCTGCTCTGTAGGCCACTGATTGCTTGTTTTTAGCATGAATCTTCCTAGAGCCAAATGGCCATAAAGCACTTTAAATGGTGAAAAAAGTAATTTCTGTATACACCCTATGTTTCTACCAGGAGATCTGCTGCTCTCCTGATAGAAACTAGGAGCATACAAGTGTTCATTCAGTTTCTCCCCAGGAACACGCCCCCTCCAGGAGAAGATCTTTAAGTTGACACTTTAAAGATCTCCTTTGTTACAGAATCTCTCTCCTACAAATTACACCTGTATGCTTTTGTCCTGGACCGGTTTGGGAGGGGAGGGGAGCAGTTACCCTGCTCCCTGCCCTTTCCCCAAAACAAAGACTGCCTGGTTTTGGGGACAGGTTTGGGACTTAACCCTCTACTCCCCCTCCTTCATAAATGAGCTTGGGAGGGGAGGGAAGCAGCTGAGCAGTGATCTGAACCTCTTCCCCCAGACCAGAAACTGTCTTGTCTGTAGAATAGGCCGGGGACTTTACCATACTGCTCTCACCACTGCCATTATAAACTCAGAGAGGGATGGAGGAGGTTGCTTCCCACCTATTCCCCAAGTGAAGGATCCCTGGTCTATGGAAGATGAAAGGAGTCTTTCCCTGCCATTCAACTCCCCCCATAGATCAGGAGGAGTGGAAGACCTAATACTCCTCATGCCTTTCCCAGACTGGCAGTGTTATGTTTGTCCCATATGTAAATGACTGCAGCCACAAATGTGGAAAGAAGCACTGCCAGCCTGGCAAGCACGAAATATATTCACAATATAAACAGTATAAAACTGAATCAACGTTGGCATTAGTAGGTTAAACAGAAAGTAACGTTAGGCTTGCATATGCAGATTCAACACATTCATGTATCTCACAGGGATCAATCACCCCAGTATGGTGAAGGTAAAGCAGGGGAAATTTTCCATTGCTAGAAATTCATTGCCATAGAGTATCACAAATCCAAAGGGGACTTTGTTTTTTGTTGCACAGTGAAGTATCTTCCAAATATAAGATTTAAAAAAAAAAATCCTCTTTCTGTCAAAGACCATAAATAATAAAAGTCTCAAGTTGCAGCACGGGAAGTTTAGGTTAGATATTACGAAGAATTTTTTCACTAGGAGGGTAATAAAACACTGGAACAGGTTGCACTGGGAGGTGGTGGAGTCTCCATCCTTTCAGTTTAAGACTTGGCTACACAAAGCTTTGACTGGGAAGATCTAGTTGAGGATGGTCCTGCTCTGAGCAGGGGTTGGATTAGATGACCTCCTGAGGTCCCTTCCATCCCTAATTTTATATGATTTTATGATTTTCAGAGTTTTGCTCACAGTCACATTAGGAGCTGTTGACAGCATCTAGTTTTATACAGCATTAATTCCTGATGACATATCTCCAGGGGTAGCCACAAGGTCAGTTGAAGATAGTTCTGTCAAACTCCTACGTGCTCATTCTTCTCCATCCTCCAGTCAGAATATTCTTTATTATTAGACTTCTCCAGTCTCAGGAGCAGGAACAATCTTTATTGGTAACTAAGATTTTAAGTCAAGTCAGATTTCTGTTACATGTTTTTAAAGTGGATTCCATGATTGACTTGGAACAAGCAAAAATGGCAGAAGAAAAAATACATTCAGTTTACAATTTCCCTCTACATTTTGCAATACATAATTTAGTGTTCCAGGAACAAGGCAGGGCTCAGTTGTTAGATTTATAGTATATTTCAAATATGAATACTCCCATAAATCCCTAAATCATAGAGCCAATTTTTGGTTCAACCCTGATAAGCACCTGGAGTAACACCATTGAAGTCAACTATTTAGAGCAACAAAAATCAGCATAGTAAAGGAGAATATAAAAAAAAAACAACTAGAAAACTTTAAAAAAAAAGAAAAGAAAACCAACATTAGCTCAAGTGCTATCATTAAAGTGCAACACACAATTTAAAACATGTCATGTCTCAGTGTTCTAGTAAGCCACTTCCAAAGAAGCTATTTTCAACAAATGACCAATGATCAAAGCTCGTGTAATCTTAACAAACACAGGTTTAAAGATTGCCTCCTACAATAACCTGATCTGACAACTTCAAAACTCTTTACTTAATACCTGTGAGCCTCATGACTCAAATAAGTTGTTAGGTTCACAAGAAAGCACTTGTACTGGACAACAACAAAAGAAACAACCCCCCCCCCCCACAAAAACAAACAAAACAAAACAATCCCCTCCGCCACCCACAAACCCAACTCAGGTTCAAGAGTTATTTATGAAGAATTGGCTTAGAATATTTAAGCTAGAACCTAAATCTTGGAGTTTTCCTAAAATCTCATGTTGAATATATTCCACCCATGTGAAAAACTGATTCCATAAATGGTTCATCAGCAATACCCAAAAGTATAGTAGGAAGTTTCTGTAACACTACCAGATCTTCTTCTTGGGGTTGTAGTTGAACCAACAGTGACAGCTATTATAGGTGCAATTTTCCTTATAATCTTGAGGAGACATTTCTCTTGTATAGTAATGCCTTGCAACTTGTATAGTAATACCTTGCATAAATCAAAAAGGCTTTCCAAGGCCCTGGGGGCCTCCCTTGCTGCTGTGTAATGAACTTCATTCCTTCATCTCTTAAAAAGATGTTTATTAGTATTAATAAACTTTACAATCATATCCATAAACCATCCTGCTTGGTCACTTTCCAGAACATCTTCCTAACATGGACTGCATCATCAGAGGAGCAATATCACAGGTGGAGTTGATGTCAATGTTGCCATTTTTATTTTAGGAAAATATTACATTTAATTACACACAGCTGTCACAGCTATCAAAGAACATTCCAGTTCAAAATATGGCCTTTTTAATGCATTACACCACAGCTTCATAAATGAGGGTTACATTTTATGGAGGTATATGATTTATTAATTTCATTACAAGGCTCAATCTTTCAAGAACACATCTAATGCTTAGGCTTTCTCTTCCCACTAATGTCTCCTGCAAAGCTTGGTTAGTTTTTTTTCCAGTACCCCCCTTGAATTAGTGTATAATGCATTTTTGCACTGATTGAATACCTCAAATAAGATCATCTTATTTTAGCTTTCAGCATTCTTTTGAGAATGCATATCCCCACTGCACCTCTCCCCTCTGCTACAGTAATTTGCACCACTTTAGAGGTTGTCATATTTTAATACATCCCTGCAGTATCCTTCTCGTACTTTGTACCTTCCATCTACTTGAGAACCCCAAAGCGGCAACAAATATTTACTGTGACTTTATAAATGCTTTTTCGAGATCTCTCATTAATAAAGTGCACAGATCAAGGTAAAATGATTGCTATAAAGAACTTTATGTGGAACCTTTCATAGTGTAGGCAATCTCAACTGAGATAGATCTTCAGATGCTATAAATGAGTGTAATACCACAGAATTCACTGAAGTTACACCAATGTACATCAGATAAGGATCCAACCCAATTGTTTGCAATGGAAGGGCAATAAAGTAGGAATGTATGAAACCACCTGTTGTGCTTTATAGATTGTGAAATGAAGCTGGCACATGAGTATCACATAGACATGCAGTTCCTGAAGTTCTCTCTAGGCTTTTATATGGACCAGAAAATGAAGTGAACAGGAGCAAATTCTGGAAGAACTTTATGACCCTCTGTGTCTTCTCTGCCTCTGTACTCAATTACAATTCATCACACATACTACATTAAACATCTATTCCTTCTAAGGGGTACAACGGGCAAATGTCTTTTCTTGAGTTTGGGCAATTCTAACCACCTTTCACAATCATGTCAGAAGATGCAAAATTTGGGGAGCAAGACAGTTGGCTTCTTACTCACCACATTCAGAAGAAAGGAAATAGTAGACGACATATCCTAATTCCATAAGATACTTACAGGTAAGCATTTGGTGGCAGAGAAAGTGGGGGAAGGACTAGGAGACTGTCGGATATTAGGAGGAGAGCGATTATGTAAATGGAAGCATTGACTTGGATGGATGAAGGGCTCTAACCCTGCCCAAATAACCTCATTGCTTCAAACTTGCATGTAAACACCTAAACAGGTAAAATTTAATCTTGATGGGAAGTGTATGTTAGAAAATAGTCCTGCCTGGGAAAGGGTACTGGCAGAAACATCAAGGAGAGGGTAATAAGCACTATAATTCATGAAACAGTTGTCCAATATTTATGTAGAGCACTGCATATATTCATTACAAAAGTATCTACTTTATGCTCACCTCATCAATACTAACATGGTTAAAATGCAGAAAGTAATTGCCAGTGCTGGAAGCATACCCAAATGATTAGATGATTGGGAAAAGGAATGTGTAGAATGAATGTATAGGTTTATACCATTGTTTAGTCATCAATTGTATTAAGCTATTTAGATTTTAGTTTTAAAAAATTCCAAGTGTTGCACCATGATATTGCACCGCTCTTTACAAGCAACCAGGAACAGTAGTAAGAGATCTTACTCATTTCCAAATCACCTTCAGTATACATTTGAAAATAGTAGATCAGTGATTGTCCACTGAGTACCACAGCGCCCTGAGGCATCTGTCTCAAGATCCTTTCAGAGGTACTGCAGGGTCTCATGCAATGTTATCATTGTTTGGTGTGCAAACATGATTCACGAACTAAATGTATAGATTTCAAATAAGAATCCATAGTGTTGAAAGCATTCTGATTTGTTGTGTTCTTTCTGAGTGGTCTGCAACCGATAATTTACTTTATTATTTTTCTGTAGTAAAAAAAAATCAAATGTAAACCAAAAGCTGACATTTTCCAAGGGGTGACTTTTGTCTATGAAAGTTGAGAACTACTGTACTAGACACCTGGAAATAATGTTTCCCTGTTTAAAAATGTGGACCTACTCTTGTTGTATCTAACTCCTATGATCCTGAAAGTGATATAGAGAAGAGGATATATTTTGCCTTTTGGGCTTTTTGTTTACAGATTTGATACCCCTGTAGGTATTGCAGGGTTACTTCTTTAGTCAGTTGAAATTGCTTATTGTGGAAGTAATCACTAGAACACCTACCACTCTCAAATACTTTCATTCAGGCCACCCCAACATTCAGTCTAGACAAAAATAGACAGATTTAGTAAGGCCAAACTTTATAAAGATACACAGCTGGTTTGCCTCTGCCAGACCTGAGTGGGTCTTTTAACAGATACTGTCCTTTTCTCCCAGATAAGGGAAAGAAGATTTCCAAGCATCCTAAAGGCAAAATTAGCTCCTCGTCATGGCCTTCATTCTAAGGTGGGTGGGTGGGCGGAGTGGAATTTCCCCCTGAAGAAGGCCAACCATTTTTAAAGGGACAGTTTTTGTAGCAGCTGTAATGGGATCCATGCAGTTCACTTCCTACTTCTTAACACCCAAGAGTACATGCAGATATTACACTCAGATTGAGCTAACTATGGTTAGATCAACCTGAGTTCTGATCTGAACAGACATTTGGGGAGGTTAGATTGGGCAAAAATGGCAGGCCCTATCTAACTTACTTCACCTTCTCAGGTGAAGTAAGTTAGATCAGGAATGGGCTAGCCCAATCTAATGAATGCCTGTAGCTCTGGCACTGGGAAAGCCCAACCACTTGCCCCAACCCCAGAGCTGCACTCTTCCTATGCCCCCAACCTGACTGAGCTACTCGAGCACCCCCACCCCTCCACCCTGAACAAGTAACTCCCCTGTGGACCCCCACTTCCCTGCAGGCACACTATCCCCCCCCCACAATCCTGCCTGCCCTTTCCCCTACCTTAGCCTCCTTAAACTGGGATCCCAGCATGGCTCCCAGTATCAGCAAAAGTGTGCATGCACCAGATCTGATCTATAGTCATATGGCAAAAAGTAAGCCATGTGATTGTAAATCAGGTATGACAAGCGTCTGCACATACCCTGAATCAATCCCTTTTCCTTTGTTTTGAGATCATCACATTCAGTCTTAATGACGACTTAGCTCCCTTTCGCTGCTCTGGGAATGCTAGTAGACATGCCCTTCCTTAGGGGTTTCCAGGTAAGTTTTATAGCAACAGCGAAGCTGGAATCTGAAGTAGCACCAGACAGGCAGGAAATGGGGGTGTAGAAGGTGGGCATGAGCATGTTAGGGTATTTGTTTCAGGACCTCCTACTCTTCCCTGTCGCAGGACCTCCTATTCTCCCCTTTATAGAAAAAATAAAAAATAAATCAGCAGGGTAGCACAGAAACCCTTCTAATTTCTTTAAAGAAGAAAAAAGATTTCTTCAAGATCTTGGCATTTGATTTATTTGAGACTAATGCATTGCATAAATTTTTAGAACCAAAGGCGCTGTTAAGATTGCCTAGTCTGGCCTCTTGAGCGATACAACCTGTGGAATAACACTTTACTGAACTAGAGGATCTCTTTTATAAAAAGTTTTCATGATTGTTGATAATAAAGAATCTGCCACATACCTGGCTAAGCTGTTCTTATCTCTGTTAAAAATATACACAACTTTTTTATTTCAAACACATTTGAGTTCACAGTAATACTTTAACATTTAACAGCATTTAACTCATCTACTGATACTAAATTAGTTTTTCAGTAAAAGGCAATCCAGTTAAATACATCTCCATATGAAATACATGCTTGTTTGGAATCATATTCCACATCTGCAACTAAAACAAAAAGTCTGTGGCCTGTTGTTTAAAGCAACATTGACTTAGCTTATCCATGTGCAAATGAATTTTTCACACACAAATCTGGAGCTAAGCCTGAGTTTACAAAATTCTGATCTGAATACAAACTTCAAAATAGTACTGTGACCAGATCCAGGATTTTGAATGAAAAAACCTTGCTATGATATCTTCAGTCTGCCTGTATAAAAATATTGGAATTGTGGGACAATGTTGCTTGTAATGTTAAACTGTGCTTTTGAGAAGCTGGCTCTGTGGTCCTACATTTAATTTGATTCAGCCAGAATGAAGACCAATGGAGGAAATTTAAGGTAAGAGCACTTACTACAGCACTATCTAACTGGTGGCCTGCAGACTGCATGAGCAATGTGATTAGTTAAAATGCAGCCTGTGGCCTCCTGCAGTTGCTTTTCTCATTTCTGTGGCGGAGAAATTAAGGAGGGGGGCTGTGAAATGTTGGTGCTGCCTGGGGAATACAGGGAGCCATGCACTGCTTGGCAGGGAAAAATCCCAGAATGGGGAAGGGAGTTCACACAGCCACGCTCAAGTTGAACAGCTCTGACCTGCTAAATTAGTCTCAAATATGTTTGGCCATTGGGATGAATTATAAGTGCAAGCTATTTTACCAATTTCTAAGCTAGTAACAGGGTAGATTCAGTACAAAGAGTTCAAGTGCTATAACACGAGCAAGGACATCATTTTCAGAAGTAAATTACTGCATTTAGTTATACTACCTCCTTTGTCTCCTCAGAAAATGCTTGCAGAATATCAGTTTGCCTGGTGTAGTTTCCATTGGCGTCCTGTAGTCCCTGCAGGATGCGTTCTCTCAGAACCAGAACAGACACACGTAGCTGGTGCCAGAGTAATTGCACTGTATGGATATCGACTATCACATTGACAGAGTAAGACAGAAGCTTCAGAGAAAACTCAGTCTCTAATAGAGCATGAATCTGTTCAACATGATCCGAGATATCTTCACATATATCCTGTAACAGAGAAGAAAAATATATCTTCAGCCACTGGCATAGTCTTATAAAGATCAGTGCTAGGCAGATCATTTACTTATTAAATGCAGTATATATGATTTCAGACAGGGAGAATAATGTAATTAATGCATCCAGACTTTTCTATTTATTTTTATTTATGGCAATGCTACAACAACTGAACCAGCAGCTGTCTTGTTTGGCAGGAGTGTTCACTGAGTACAGAGACAACATGAAATAAGTGGAGATGGTACAAGATCATATGAATCAGAAATAGAAAAACAGCATTGTAAATATGGCATCCTGAAATGCAGGGACAAGCATGCAAGTGACAAGAGTGGCCCAACAGATCTCTATCTTCAATTATTTAAAATGTCAGTATATACACAATTTGATTTCTAATATGTCCAATAAGGTGCTTTGGAGAAAAGAGTAAGTAGAGGAAAGGTGTTGGGAGAAAGGGAGTGATTATATTTTGTGTTCTGAGGAGAAAGCAGAGGCTGGGTTATTCGGTGGGGGGGACACAATATTTTGATGGGGTGGTATCCTCCAAGAACAATAACTAGATTCTTCAGTAATCTAATCCCAAATCCTCAATAGAATATTATACTATATGCATAATGACTGTGATGGCAGTTACCTTAGAACAATAGTATAACTTAAAAGAATACTTAGACATATTCCTGTTGTTGAACAAGCAATGTATATTTTTAAAAAGTAGAACTATATTAACACATCTGAAAAAGTGTGATGTAGACAAGTAACCAAATGAGGATAAAATACTGAATAAATTATCTTCACAGCCTAAAGAATTTTCTTGAAATCTCTGGTGCATATTTAAAAATAGCATATTCATATTTCTTAAATATATAAATAGTACCAATATAGTAAAATAAATAGTACCAATATAACAATCAGAAGAAAATCATAATTTTTAAAGCATCTCAGACTCTCACTTCATAAAACCAATTGCCTTGAAACTCTATACTTATTTTGATTTCTAATTTTGGGAAATAGTAATATAATAATACATTATTCAGCATAGCATAATGACATGTTATACCTTCTTTACCAGCTAAGCCTTGATTTCTTTAGGTACAGTTAAATTCATAACAGTGATAGGTAAATTGGTAAGTTTTTAGTGCAACTTTTTAGTAACTTTTATCATTCATAAATTACATTAGGTCTTCTTAAATTATATTAAAGAATTATCTTTAATAGTAATAGATAGTAGTAAGTGGGGAAGCAGTGATCTGAAGGAAACACAACTGGGGGTTCGAGAGGGAAGCAACAGGGGAAGCCTTCTCGCTCTTCCTGAGAAAGTAGGGCAATTGGCTAATTACTTCAGGTATCTGTACATGAATACACAGTCTGGGAAACAAGCAGGAAAAATTGGAAGGCCCTGTATAGTCACAGAACTATGATGCAACTGGAATACCAGAGACCTGGTGGGAGCTTGCATGACTGGAGTACTGTCATGGATGGGTATAAACTGTTCAGCAAGGACAGGCAGGGAAGAAGAGGAGGAGGAGGAGTTGCTCTTTATGTAAAAGAGCTGTATGATTGCTCAGAGATGCAGTCGGTAACTGAAGATAGGCCTGTTGAAAGTCTCTGGATTAGGGTCAGAGGGAAAGCAGCAAGGGTGATGTCACAGTGGGTGTTTGCTGTAAATCATCACCAGACCAGGAGGCTAAGGTGGATGTGGTTTTCTTCAAACAACTAGCAGAAATTCCTTGAACACAGGCCTTGGTTCTCCTGGGAGACTTCAGTCATCCTGACATCTGCTGGTAGAGCAATACAGCAGTGCAGAGGTAATCCAGGAAGTTTTTGGACAGTGCTGGGGACAACTTCCTGGTACAACTGTTGGAGAGGCTGCTAAGAACCATGTTCTTTTTGACCTTCTGCTCACAAACAGGAAAGAATTGGTGGGGAATGTAGAAGTGGATGAAGCAACTTGGGCAGCAGTGACCATGAGATGACTGAGTTGAGGATCCTGAGGAAAGGCAGGAAGGACAGCAGCAGAGTAAGGACCCTGGATGTCAGAAAAACACTTTGACTTGCTTAAGGCAGGATACCCTGGGAGGCCAGTCTGAGGGGGAAAGGAATCCAGGAGAGTTGCTTGTACTAGAAAGAAACCTTACTAAGGGTGCAGGAAAGAACCATCCCAATGAGTAGGAAGATTAGCAGAAGACAAGCTTGCCTTATCATGGAATTCTTTAATGAGCTAAGACACAAAAAAGAAGCTTACAAAAAGTAGAAACTTGGGCAAACTACTAGGGAGCAATATAAGAGTTTTGCTCAGGCATGCAGGGACGAAATCAGGAAGGCCAACGTGCAACTGGAGTTACAGCTAGCAAGTGATGTGAAGGATAACAAGAAGGGTTTCTAGTACATGGTATTTTCTTCCCCTAGAAATACTTGCCTGCCAGAATTAAGTCACCTGTCTGTTGTTCTTTGAATTTCTTGGATGCTAGCGTCCATAGGAGGAGATATTAGTAGGCATAGGCTGTTGGTAGCATGGCGGTCTTTCCTGCTCAAGGGCAGGGGGCTGGACCTGATGATCTATAAGGTCCCTTCCAGCCCCTAAAAAAACTACGAATGTCAGTACCAAGACGAAGATCAAGGGAAGTGTGGGTCCCTTATTGAATGGGGGGAGGCAACCTAATGACAGTTGATAAGAAAAAGGCTGAAGTACTCAATGACTTTTTCTTTTCAGTAGGGGTGCACCGATAGAGACTTTGGGGACCGATACCAATATTTAAAGAGGCATACTGGCCGATACTGATCTGATAGCCAATACAGCTGCCTCCAGGTGGTAAGTCAGGTGTGGTGGAAGGCGAGGGATGGGATGGGGGCTGGGGGAGATCAAGGACACCCATGGTGAGGGGGGGGGCAGGCGCTGCCTGGAGGGGCAGGGAGAGGGTGTGGGACAGAGCCGTGGCTCATGGGGTGGGGGTGGCTCCCGCCACTGCTTGCATCTCAGGAGGGAGGAGGGAGGGAGTGTCTCCCGGCTCTGCACAGGGCAGGGCGGCAGGTGCAAGGTGGAGCCAGAGCTGGCGCCACATGGAGCTTTTCTTGGCAGGGGCTCAGCTCAGAGCAGGCCCTAGCAGTGCTGGGAGAAGGCTGCAGCTCCGTTCCCAGCCCTGCGTTGCCATCCGGCACAGCTGCAGCTTTTCCCGGCACTTGGGTGGAGGCAACACATTCAGCTGCCGCCCTGCCCTGTTGCGCAGGGCTGGGAGTGGAGCTGCAGTGAAATCTGGGGTGACTGCAGCCTCCTCCCAGCGCCACCAGAGCCTGCTCTCAGCCCAGCCCCCCACTGAGAAGAGCTGCGCAGCTCCAGCTCCACCCCACAGCTACAGCCCATCCTGCACCATGCAGATCCGAGGCACACGAATCTGGGGTGCAAGCAGCAGCATGAGCCGCCCCCATCCTGCAAGCCGCGGCTCCGTCCTGCAGATTCCCTCCCCTCCCCCACCAGGCAGCGCCTGCCCCCTCCCTCACCGCGGGGGGCATTAAGTCTTGTAAACCTACAAAAAACATTTTGTAGACTCTCTTACTACATTTTATACCAGGATTATTTTGGTTAAGTTTTAGTTTAGGTTCAGCTAGGAATTAGCTTACATCAAACCTAAATGGTCTTTGTATGAGAGTACATACAAAGTTAGGTTGATCTAAATGGCTGGATGTGGAGGCATTCATAGGGCTTAAATCACCATAAAAATGGCATGCCTGATGTAAAACTAGTTCACCTCACAGGTTAGGGGAGCAGACCAAATTAGGACACCAGTAGAGCCCTGAATTAGGATGTGGGTATGTGATACATTAATGAAAATAGGACTTTGGCTGACAACATGGGACATGGACAGCGTGATGAACACAGAAAGACCAATCGGCAACAGCCATGGATACAGAGTCATTAGGAGTCATCAGGAAGGAAGCAGAATACAAAAGAAGGACTTTGGAGTAACAAAGTCGCCCTCCACCTAGGGCCTCCTTCTGAGGGTCCCCCAGGAGGAGTCCCCAAGGCCACCATGGACAGATCGCACACCACCAGCTCATCTCATCCACCCTACTGGACTGGAGGGTGGGCCTCGGCATCCTGCCTCCAGGCTGCTGACACACCGATATCTAAGAGAGAGCCTTCTTAGAGTGAAGCCTGCATCCTGGCCAGATGTCTCTCGACTCTGATGACAGTCCTAGAATTGGTAGATATATAGAATTGCTTCATTGTTTGTATTGCTTCTTTTCAGTTATCACTGTGTATCAATACATTTGCTCATTATCAAAAATGAAGAGGTTGTGGTCAGCCTGAGGGTGGGTCCCAGAACAAGGCATCTGCATCCTAAATCCAGAGCCAACACCTCTCAGTATTCAGCCAATATATGTCATTGAATTCAAGGTGTCCAGAGAATCAGAGTTTTGTAGAACAAACATGCATGCTCCTGTGGATGCAGCCAGAGTGTTTTGCATAACCCAGTGGTTCTCATCATTTTTTGACTCTGGCATCCCTCAGACTCAACTAACTCTTCAGAAAATGCCAGCTCTTAGACCGGGTACAGACATTCATTACACTTCTACCAGTATAAGTGATTGGAAACCGGTCTATATCTGTAACAGAATAGAAGTTTGGCACATGTAGACTGGTTTAATAATGGCAGAAACCAGTCTAAGATCCCCTCCCCCACCATGCCAAAGGGTATATGTGTTCTCTATCAATCTAAACTATGCCACTTACACAAAACTGTAACTTAGATCAGTTCCACCTCAGGCTTTTTGACTGTCTGTACCTAGCCCTGGTGTTCACTTGGTTTTTTACTACAGAAGCTAATATAGCAATTTTTCTATCGCAAAGAAGTCAGAAAGACAACAGATTAGAATGTTTTTGGCACCACGGATTTCTGTTTTAAATCTTTTGGTTTACCCTGTGAACCATGTCTGCACACCCAATTGTGCTTACATTGTGTGGCAACCTGCAACACCTTTGAAAGTGTCTCAATAAACCCTGGCTGAGATTCACTGTTATTGTCAAACATAAGTCACTGTGTTAAGGGTGCAGGGTTTGTTATCAATTCAGAAAATGTACTGTAGCATCTTTTTGACTATGGAATTTCTCAGGGTATAAGGGCTCTATCCATTAGGTTGCCAACTGCCAACTTCGCTCAATCTCTCAAACAGCTGACCCAGTAATCCACAGCTGTCACCATCTATCAGCTGGGCCACAGCCCTCCATGCTAACTAAAATAGCCTATAATACAAACAGCTCTGCAAACAAAGAAAATATTAACAAAATACTCAAGATTTATTAGAATCTAGACTTTAGTAAGATGCCTTAAACAAACTTTTTTTTTTCCTTTCTAGCATTCTTGTTCCTCTATGTAGACACCTTGTTAAGACACACATGGAATCCACTGAAAGATGAAACGTTGTAGTATACTGCTCCTGAATTAACATCAGTGACAGAAGCAACTGTACTGTAGATTTTGTTCTTTGATCTATCAGTAAACACTTAGTGGAAGAAAAAGGGAATTATTCATTCTTTATTACTAGCTTTCATGCAACACACATTTGTGATTTAAATAAAGCATCTATCAATTTGATCTTTACTTTTAAGGATATTCTAAATTCCATACCAAACAGAGACTCTAATAAGAAAATATAATTTTTTCTCAGAAAATTTCATGTTAGAATATCTATCAAAGAAATCTCATATTTGGTTAAAGAAAACTTATTTGTAATATAGGTAATAAGCTTAGTTCCGTGCCATGTGCATATGGACTATACAACTGTAATATGACTTTGAGAGACTGGCTCCAAAATGACCACCATCATATTTTAATTCCTACCGGCAGTTACAAACAAAGGAATCCTGGAGCAGAGAACGTAAGTTATGCTCTCTGTACTTCACTGTGCATGTCTACATGTGCACACTTACTGTGCAGTAATTTAAGATACTGCATAGTAACCAAAAATTACCACGCAGTACAGGTGCACGTATACACATGCATACCCATACTGCACAGTAACTGTGGTGACTTATGTCGACTTGGGCGTAAATTTGATACCTGCATTATGGAGATATCAAATATACATCCGATTAATTACTGCACAGTAATGCACGAACAGACGCCTTATTGTGTAGTGACACTGTGTGTGTGGACTGACTTGGGACTAAAGTTAGTCCCAAGTCAGTCCACACACAGTATTACTGTGCTTTAATGGCTGCACATGTAGACACTAGCCTAAAAACTGCTTACTGCATGGTAAGTTATTGCACAGTAAATATGTGTAGACACACCCACTGAAAACTATACCTGTACATCATATTATTTTACTATAGGTGCTGACAGCCAATATAAATTATACTGCCCTTAATATCATTGCAAAATTATGTTATATTAAATTTAACAGGGATTATAACTTAACTATTGCCAGGATTATCCAATGTACTTAGAAGCTGTTTTCTCTGTTAAAAACAACAAATAGACAAAAACTATCATTCCTTATGAACTGCCCTCATTTTAGAAGAATTACTTCAATAGAAATTGCTAAAGGGTTAATTTCTTGCTCATTTGCTAAGAAAAAAAAAATCTTTATCCTATGCAAACTTTCTGCTTAAAAATATAACAGAATCAAACATTACATCTTGCTGAACTGCAAATAGTTACTATATTCTTGACACCTCAGTGCTCAGGGGTTATACTCTTGAATCACTTGAAAATAAAGCCTAAGAGCCGAAGCATACCAGAGAAGTATACCAGTATACAGAACTGAAGCTAATCCTGAATCTGTGACAGTCTGACAGGTTTTTGTAAGTGGTGTTACCTTTCAAAAAGGCTACTTTGCAAGAAGTAGGGTTGGAGCACTGTCATAGCTGCAATAGTTCAGGAAATGTACAAGAAGAAAGGGGGTCATGATATCTTTTACTGGACCAACATACCAGTACTTGAGAGTATGTATACCAAATATTATGTTACTGGGAAAGGGAAAGGAAAAGGACCATGAAAGTCAAATGGCAAAGTACTAAGAGCTGGTATAAATGTTATGTCTAGTTTAAACCAAAATCTACCACAATACTGAGGTCAATAATATCCATTTTCAAAAAATCATCAGTCAAGCAGATAATGTTAGAATGCCTTGAAATGCACATTATACAGAAAAGTACCAAACAAACAACCATTGCTTAATCAACAGTATTTGCTGGGGGGAGAGGGGGGGCATTATTCACTCAGGATGGTCACTTGGGAAATGTGAACTGACAAAGATGATGCACCTTTAAACCAGAATCAACATGCATTATTTTTCTAATCCTAATAATGTTGACTTAAGTGCAACAGATTCAAGCAATCTTCAGATATCTAATAATGTCTTCTCATGATGCTTCCTATAAAAATGGAAGCTTGTATGAAGTATACCCTACAGTGTATTTCATATCCTTACTTAATTGCTCCATGTACCTTTTATTTTTGTACCATTTCCTAACAATCTAGACTTGGTCATTTCACTCCAATTATTTCATGGTAGCAGAAGGCATTTTTTACAGATTCAAGTGTTCAGTATAATCAGACAAATTATTAGGACATAAATAGAGCAATCCTGAAAAGTACTGCAAACCTTTAAGCTATATATATATATAATATTGCATACAGCTAAAACAAATTCAGTATATTCCCTGTAGGCTTAGTGAAGAGCAAACTTCTTTTGGCCACAATTAGCTGAGTAGTGGTGGTCTCTGAGAGTCCCAATTGAAATCTTTGCTACTTTTTTTTTTTTTTTTTTTAACAAAGCTACCTGAGCTATTACATGGGATTTCAATAAGGCATGGGATTTCTGCAGCATGTGGCGATAAATAGGCAGATACAACACTGTCTTAAAGATAAGGTGGAAAACTTTCACCTACTGTAAAGGCATGCACGGAAAAGGTGACAAGATTGATCTAGTCTCTTAAATTATGATGAGACTTTAAAGTAATATCACAATTGCCACTAGTCAGGAGTTTTTAATTACATTGTTTTTCACTTTAAAATGCTGGTTCATTGAAATGAACATCTCTGACAAGAACATAAGGGTGTAGTTGAAGCTGTTGCTGGGAAGTATTTTTTCCTCAGGTTCAGAATGA
This sequence comes from Crocodylus porosus, assembly GCF_001723895.1. Taxonomy (NCBI): domain Eukaryota; kingdom Metazoa; phylum Chordata; order Crocodylia; family Crocodylidae; genus Crocodylus; species Crocodylus porosus. The sequence goes on along the minus strand of NW_017728947.1, from coordinate 69,120,254 downwards.
AATTTCTGGTCAAAAGAAAAGAAATCAAGCAAGACTGACCCACCCACAGAAAAATAAATAGACTAGTGGTCAGGGCAGTCCCTTAGAATGTGGGAGACCCTGCTCCAATAATTTTACAATGTAGAACAGCTTTAGCTGAAGACACCAAGAGAAATACCCCAGAATAGCAATAGCCTGATGGTTAGGATGCTCACTTTAGAGGTGGGGAGCAGAACAGGTACTTGTAGTAGGATCCCCCACATCCTCAGAGGTTTCTTCCATGTATTAGTTTTTCTCACCCTCCCTCACCCCTCCCTCTTTTTCACTCAAAACTTGGAAAGAGTTTTGTTTTTTCCCCCAGCGTAGAACAATATTGAATAGGAAATATTCTGAAACCTCAACAAGACTTGTACAATGAGAAAACCATTTCTCACCTACTTCTAAACACTAGAGCATGAGAAGTTGACCATTTCTAAACACTAGAGTAACAAGCAACTTGAAGTAACTTATAAAACAAGAACTGTGTATTTATTTATCCTGACTTCCCTCTAGCTTATGGAGACTTCAGAAACATTGTCCTTAATACTAAATTGAGAGTCTAAACTATGGGCTCAGCTGCCCATAGAGGAAGAGAGCCAAGCTAGAGGAATGAGAGAGAGATTTCCAGGAGAGGCAGATTCAGTTTGAAAATAATTAGGGTTCAAGTAACAAACACAATATGTAAGCTGATGTAAAGAGCAAAACGACGCAGTCATCATCAGTGCAGTCCATACAAAAAACCAGAATCTGCAGTTTCAAATTAATATTATTTTAGTTCTGAGAGGGGGCTTTGTGCTGTCTTGTGTGAAACAGCACATATGTATGTCACTAATCTAGAGGCCCACTCTACATGTTACAGGTGTCGCACAATTACCCTGAGATCAACTATATGTGCAAAGTACCTAAAAAGCTCCAACCAACTATAAAATTAGGCCTTGAAAATGTGTACTATATAGCTAGTTGCTATTGAGCTTTAATTTGTACATGTAGTAGGGTCTCACCTGTGGCTGGGAGCCCCATCAGTTGCTAGGGCTTCCAGCTGCAAGGCTGCATCATGGCCAGATGGTTCTGGGAGTCTCGCAACTAAAGGGACTCTCACCCCTAGCAGCTGCCAACTCTGCCAGCAGAGAGTGTATAGAGCCCCACAGCTGAGAGATTGCAGCTCCGGTAGTGCTGGGAGATTGTGGCACTTGCATCTCATGGGTGCATGAAACATCTTGGTGACTGGGAGACCCTCACAGTTTGCAGTGGCTCCCAACTCTGGGAGCTTGCTTCTTACTGGTACAGGGAGAGCCAAGCTTCAGGCTCCCCCTGCACTGGCAGTAAGGTATGATAGGATCTAATATGTTTTCCCTTAATTGCACTTCCTGCCACACATATGTGTACATGCTCTTGAATTTTAGGACTAGAGACAGACATTACACATAAACTGGTTTAAGTGATCAGAAATTCGTTTAAACCTGTAACAGAATAGACATTCAGTGCATATAAATCAGTTTCCATATGGCTGAAACTGGTTTAAGATAAACCTGGCTGAATCTAGTATCAGACTTAACTGATTTGGATCAAACTAGTTTATGCAATTTCTGTCCCAGACCCCTTCCTGCTTTAAGTTAAACCAGTCCCCCAATATCCCAGATGCTTTGCAGCCCTGGGTGGGCTATGCTCTCTGCTCCAGAGAACAGGGCTGGCCCCACCCCCCTGTTCCCTAAGTGGAGCTCCAGCAGAGACTGCAGGCATAGCAGGGTCCAGGGTCTGCCTGGCTTACCCCTGCCCTCACCCCAGGCTGCTCAAGCAGGGATCCCCCTCCCTCACTTCCTCCCATTTCTACAGCATGGACCACAGCCCCACAGACTCCAGGCATGTGGTATGGTAGCTAATGCTGAGTGGTGTCTGCATGGGTACTTCCCGAGTATGGGGGGCATCAGTGGGGCACAACTGGTGGGTGTCCCCCAGTGGCAAGCTGGAAACCAGAGGCTGAATCCCTCAGGGACCAGTTGGTGACCAAGGGCGGGTCCCCCAGCAGCTGGTCGCTGAGCACACCAGTGGCACAGTGGCAAAGGAAGTGCCAGCACTTCCACCACTGGCACTTCTGCTGCCAATGTCCCACCAGCAGAGCCAATTTCGGGGGGGG
>NW_017728947.1:69089271-69117942 GCF_001723895.1 Crocodylus porosus | reverse complement strand
TCTCCAACTTCACTGGGACAGGCAGACAGAACAGTATCCACTTAGGACTTTTTGGAGCTAATCAACAGGTCAGCTGGTAATGTCCCTCCATTCCTTCCTTGTAAAAAGCTGTTTAAGAAGAGCTTGAACTAATTAGAGAGGCTTTTGTTTTATTGATGGGCTAATAAACACTGTGTTATCAGCTCTCTGCTAGCTCCTTCACCTGTCAAGTTTGCAGACAGTATGAAGAAGCAGGGAGAGGGAGATTTAAAAGCTCAGTATAATCAACAGCTGCATGCACTGCACACACACACACCCTTTGCCTCAGAGTGCTGGCAACACTCCTGCCCCTTGAGCAGTGAGTGGGGAAAAGCCTGGGACTGTGCAGTCAGGGTTGGGGTTTACACCCCTCCCTAATCAGAGCATCTTGTCAGAGCCTGGTCATGCCCCACACTCAGCACAGAACTATGGAAGGGAAGGGAGGGCTGCTCTAGCACGCCTGGCTTCTAGCCTGAGCCACTGCAGGCATGTGCCTGAATTTCCTCAGTCCAGAGGGAATGTCTGTGCAGTTGCAAACTGATTCAACCTAGGCAGTTTCGACTAACCTGCAAAGATTGAACCAATTTAGTCACAGGCTTTTTAAATGTCTGCTCCTAGCCCTCATGTTTCCCTCTAGCCACTGGCATAATTGGGAGGAGGGAGTGGGCGCAAGCAGGGCACCAACCCTGGGCACTGATTTAGAAGGGGCACCACCTCCAAGCCTCTGCTACAGAGGGTATGCCCCATGCCACACAACCGTAGGGGCTAGGTGCATGGACACAGAAGCAACAGTGGGAGTCTTTAAGGCTCTGTGGCAGGTAAAACTGACCACTCAAGTTCCTTTCCCTTGCTCTCCAGTGCTTGGTATGTACCTCCTGCATCCTTCCAGGGAATTTTGCACAGAACACTAAACTTCTTAGTGATGCTTCTGCCTTTCCACATTAGTAAAACAAGCATTGTACTGCTCCCCTCCCACTCATCCACCCCCTTGTTCTATTAGTACCATTATTCCTATCTGCTTCATACAAGAAAAGTAAGTGTTTCACCCATGACTACATGAGGAAGATACTAACAATTTTCAGCTAGTTCAGAGCTGGGAAGCACGTTACTTCATTGTATACTTCAGATAGCACTGACTTCCAATTGGCTTCCAGGAACAAGCTGAGATCTTGATAATTTTTTCTATTTAAGTCCTGCCTATTGCAGTCTTCCTACCTCTTCATCCACTCTGCAGAATAGTTCAAGTCAGCTAGGAAATTCTTTCTGACAGTTCTTAGCCCTATACATGTGGGGACTGGTAGCAAATCAGTCTCATTTGTTTAGATTTGGTTTCATTACTCTTCTAGATCAAGATCAAGCTAGATAAAATTAGTCTTGTTCACCTTTGACTTTCCTGAAGGGGTAAAGTACAATTTCAGGAATGCTTCAGGAAATAATATTTGTCTTGTTTTTAAATGTCATTCTCACCTCAGCATGAATGTAATTGATATTTTTATTCCTATGATTACATGTGCCCAGCGTAATATCAAATATATAAACTTTTAATTGTTTAAGTTATTAAAGAGAATGATTTTTTTTTAACAATCATTTTTTTGTTATTTGGCTTCAAGGGCTAATTGGATAAAATTATGAAATTATCTACATGGAAACATTGTACTAGCATCAACATTCTGGATAGTAACACAAGGAATGATAGTATAGGAACCTGGCTATCAGGTAAAAACCCTTCAGTATCATACATATATATCCTATACATGTCATACATATCCCATATATATCATATTGCATCACAGACTAGACAGACAGTTAAATAATTTTCTTCCGAGTCCTGCCTATTGCAGTCTTCCGTCATAGTGTATCTACCATAATGTACCTGTTACTTAAGCAGGCACCTATTGGCAAAATGGTTGAAAGAATGCATCAATAAACTTTGAGAAACTAGGATTTTTGTGGGTGATATCTTTTATCAAACCAAGTGTATAGTTAGGAGGGATACAGACAAGCTTTCAGGTACCAAGTATTCTTCCTCAGTAAACTGCAATATTCACGTAAGATTTTTAACACTTGAATTAGCAAAAAAGGACACTTTTAGGAAAGCAGGAAATTTAGAGTACATAGCTTTCTTTTTACTGTAAGAAGAACTGATACATCTGATTTAATCTGTAAACCTGCATATGGGATGAGGTTGGTTTCAAAAGAAGCCCTTGATTCAGCAGGTAAAGACTGTTTGAACCTCAGGATAACAGCATGCTACTATAGTCCAAATAGTTTTAGATGAAGAATATTATTATTCTATTATTTTTCTCATATATAAAAACCCTAGGAAATTTACACCAAAAACCTCTATTGTCAGATTGTTTAAGAGAAGCACTCAAAAGGAAAAAAAAAAGAAAACCAGACCCAGGAAATGCAAGATGTAAGGCTCCTCATATGAAAATCCGATCTCACATGTATTAAAACACTATCTTTAAAATACATGGTAACATTTAATGAACCGATCCTAATTAGCATATAAAAGCATGGATGGGCCAAAATTATAAAATAAAAGTTTCAAGGTGTCTGTATTTGCTACTGAAATATAGGATTTTAAAAATATTTTAATAAATAACCCCAAAACAAGGGCAACTACATTCTTATATACATTTTTCTCTCTTTCCCCCACAAATTAGTCATTTCCAGTTCAGCCAGTCAAAAGCATCAATTGTCTCAATTAGTTCTTTTAAGGATCAGGAAGAGGAGTTGTTGGACAATGTGGATTCTGTACAGGAAAGCATGAAGAGCTAAACATGTTAAAGAGCTCCTAGTAGAAAGGGGAAAGATCCTCATTTAAATGAAAAGGTCACAATGGCTTTTTCACCATTTTGGTTTACAGATTATGGACTATTAAAAGGGAAATATTTAAAGAAACTTCCACTGCATCCAGTGTTAGATTTTCAGTTCTTAGAACAGGACTGCCACAATTTAGAACTTTTATATGCTGGTACAATTTAGGTGCCTCAGAGCTTTAGTTTACTCAGAGTTTCACCATTCATTTCACTTGCAATATGACTGGGCCATAACTTACCAAAACAAAATTAAAACCAATAGTTTCAATGTTGCAATTTTTTGAGAAAAGCTAGTTATAGCAGCCCTGACTATACGGTCATGAAATCCAAAATTAATACATCCCAAGGGGATTTTGTAGCTCTGATGTTTTCACTACATTTATTCAATATAATTACATTTTTCACACATGGCATCAACAAACATATCTAGCTGTTCTCTCCCTCCCTGGATTTACAGCAATTTGAATGTTAGATGATCTTGTGTGTTCCATCAGAAAGCACCTTGGTTAAGCAAAATTGGAAGAAAGAACATTAAAAAAAGTGAAATTTTTCATTGAACTCTCAGAAATAAGTATCCATATTTCAAACCCATTTACAAGACTCCTTTTTCAAGAGAGTCACTGGGGCTAGGATGGTATGGTAGATAGCAACTACGAGGTCATAGCAGAAGTGCTCGTGGCATCGCCCTGTCAGATTCTAATGAATTCAGCTAAATATCTTGTCACAACAAGGACACCAGAAGAAATAAGGAGTCACTGATTCAGCTATAAAATGTTCATAGTACACTGGGCATCAAAGCATAAATTTATTTGAAATAGCCCTTAAAGTAGAACAGGTATGCCATGTCTACTGGAACCAAAATAATATTTTTTCCTTTGACCTTTCCCTTAAAATTCTAGTAGGTCTAATTATAATCCCATTGCTTTATTAACAAACTATACATCAACAAACCAATCATATTAGAAGTAGAAGGCTATGACTCATACTCTTACTCACAATAGCATATTAACTCTTTGCAGGGAAACATCCTAAAACCTGTATAAGCAACTATCTTAATATAGAGGTTAAGAGGCTAAAATTTCTCAGTTGAATAGAGATGTGTGGCATGTTGGGGTCCCAAGGGCAGCTGCGATGCCTCTTGGGGGCCCCATAACCCATGCCCCACTCTGCCTCTAGGCTGCCCTCCCCTGCATCTCTCCTGCCATGCCTTGATGTAATTATTGGATTGAAAAGAAGGCTGTCATGAGACTCCTAGAGTAAGTCTCACTCCATCCACTTGCCAGCAGGTCTCTCCTGGCCTTGACTCTGCACTTGAGCTGCGTGGGCACTGTCTGCCCATCCATGCCCCAAGGGCACTTATAAGCCTTAATTACGTGGCTCCATCTACTACTATACCATGTCCCATGACTTGTAGGTGTTGATGTACCATCATTCTCCTGTTAGGGTCTTAGCCTTCTTGGCCTCTACCCATCTTCCCTAGCTGGGCCTTCTAGCCCAGGCCCACTGTATTAGACCTGGTTTCTATGCATCAGCTCTAGTTTTACCCTTTCAAGCATTCAGCCCCTGGCCTCTGTCTGATGGGCCCCTAGCCCCCCATCTCCACCCTGCTCTGGGCTCTGTGGCCCCACACTCTGCCCTGCTTTGGGATCTGCACTCGCTCTGCTTTGAGCCAGCCCCCAGCATCCTCTATTTTAGAGGATGTTGCCCAGCCAGCCACAATCACAGAATCAGGGCAATTCATCCCATCACTTCAGGGGAACAGGAACGATCTGCAGCAAGCCTGAATCAGAACCCTGCACTTGGGCTTGTGGATTTTCTTTTTGACCTGGTAACTTGGCATCTGACTCCTGGCCCCTGCCCCTGCCTGTCCTTAGATTTCCCTCTGGATCTGGTAACTCATCCTCCTGAACCTTGACCTGGCTTGTGTTTTGGACTCTGCCCCAGGTTTTCCCCACTTGGATTTGTTATCCTGGCTCCCAAACCCTGACTCAGACCATGGTTTCAGTTACACCCCTGGCTCCTGGCTCCCTCAGTGGCCTAAGCCACTATGCCAGACTGCCTATGCCTATATAATTACAGGTGACTGTCCCTAACTGCCCATGGTTTGGTTCCTAATGCTCCATCATTAGATGATTTTTAAAAGTAGGATAGAAAACACTTGTCTAGGATGGTTTAGGCACTGGTGATCCTGTCTTGTGTGGGCGCTTAAGGTCCCTTCTAGCCCTACTTTGCTATGATTTTTTTTTTCCAACAGGAAATTAACTTCATGGGAGCTGTATTCTCTACTAGTTAAAGTTTATGGGCTTGGGCTTGAAGCGAAAACTTTATGACTAGCATAGAGTAAGAAATAAAGGCATAGATTACCTTCTGCATCAAGCAAATATCACAACCTTCTTAGCAAACAAAGTTTGAAAGAGCTCTTGGTAACTGGTACATAGGCTACTAGAGACTGAATTAAACATCTAAACTGTATATCTTATAAATGTTGACAACAGCTCCTTAGCTGAGCAAGCAGATATTACTTCTACCACCTTCTATGGATGTTTTCCCATGCCACAGGCATTGCCTCTGCCTCATCTGGATTGATCATCAGCCAATTACTTCTCATCCAGTGGAAACATCTGTTTAAACTGCAGGAAAGTTAGAAACAAAACAACCCCCCCTTACTCCAGTGCAAGTCTTTTACACAAAAAGAAAATTTCCTTGGCAAACAGAAATTTCCTGAACTCTCTTTGTAGATAAATTATTCAAAAGCATGGGTAAGTATTCAGAGAGAAGTGGAGACTTCTGAGTGGTCTATATCAGAGTTTAAGGCCCTGCAACAAGCAATATCCTGAGCTCAGTCTTAGGTACAAGAGATGAGAACAAAAAAAAAAAAAAGACAAAAAAAAATCTTCCTGAAGACATAAAACAGCTGCTGTTCTTGGAATATTTTGGAAATTGCTTCTAAATTACAGTAACTTCAATAACAATTAGTTGGTATTCAATGCCTGCCAATCAGTTGTTACATTTAATGCCTATGCCAAACAGCCATACAGTTTAGCAAGGTCAGTATTAAAGTGATAAGATCTAGATGTTATGATTAAGTTGCCTTTGTGTCCTTTACTTGTATTTCTAATTTTAGTCTATAGGTTTCTTAAGCCTCCACTAAATCTGACTCTTCACAATATTAGTCAAAGTTTTAGCCAAAGCAGTTTAAGAATAATACTATGGCTTCTAGTTCTAATTATACTGTGACCTATAAACAGTTAGCTGAGTAATGTCTGGGCATTCAGAAGAGCCAGTACTAAGTTTCACCTAGGTGAAAATAAAAAGACCAAGAGCTGTACTCTCCTTGGTGAAATATATAAACTTCACATTCTAGGACTGATAGACTTAAAGGAAGCAAACACGTTTTGCTCTCTTCTTTCCTTTAAACGTGAACTACTCAAATTGCTTAAGCCCAAGACTCTGATTGCTGAAACTTTATATTACATAAAGAGAGCAAGAAAGAGGGTGAGATTTGAACAAACTCTTCTTTATCAATAGAAAACTGGATTTGATGGGGGACAAGATTTATCAGTTTTTCCAAGCTGGAATTAAAGTGCATAGAGAATGAAATGCATTCTTCCAAACAGAAGCAAAGTTAGAGCATGCAATGCTATCTTAAAATTAAAAATGCATTTGCTGAATAAGAAGAAAAGTTTTGAAACCTGCTTTGCAAAACATGCCCTTACATTAATTATCAATATTTTGGAAAATATTTCACAGTAGCAGATTCTTACCTGAATTGTACAGGAAGTAGGCTTTTTCAGTCATCTGTTTACAAAAATGTAATTATCCCATTTTCTTTCCTCAGCTAAAGCACTTATCCACAATCAGTAATTCAGCAAACATATGCCCATTTAAAAGCCAGACAAGTAAACCATAGATGATATGTAACCCAATCCATTTTCGATGCTGAGTTAATTACAATCGTTTCCCAGGGAGAATATCTAAAATATAGCAAATGATCTGCTGTCTGTACCTGTGTTATTGTGCAGATCAAGTTTAGGCCTGTCTACTCGTCCTCTATGTATTCCAAACTACAGTAGTGGTTTCTCAGTCATACAGATCCCTGACTACTAACTGGAATTTCAGTAGACACTTGCAGCTTGCAATTAGCAGAGTTATTTTAGGCACTGATCTAAGTTCCAGCAGAATGTTAGCTGTATCACCAACATGCAAGAAGGAATCTAATGTAAGTCAGTCACTTGGTTTCCCTGTAAAGCTGATATAGGAGTGTACCAAAACTACACATCTACAGTAACTACATGGCTACTAAAAGAAAATATTTCAACTGATTTTAAACCTCAAGTTGGTTAGGAAAAAATGGTTAAAATGCAACATTTATTTTGGGTACAATAGGTCATATGCTTGGAACAAATGTATTAATAGGAGAAGTTATGACTTTCCTATTGGAGTGACTCACAACTTAGAAAACAGGCACTAGTGAATTGCTTTGGTAAAGTTTTTTTTCTTTAAATATCTAAGACACTCTGCTGTATTCTGAATGGGAGAGAAGATTCACTTGAGAAGCTGATCTTTATTGCATTAGGACTGAAACAGTCCATTACTACAATTTTTCATGGTTGCTCCATAAATCTCCTCTCTGGACCAAGCTCTTTCAGTCCTTGCAATTTTCACTCTCTCTTTTTTTTTTGTTCCCAGGTCAGCTACTCGCTCCCACCCATTCCCAAACTTCCTAACTCGGCACTGCCAGTCTTCCCAAAAGAACCAAAACAAAGATCTCCCTCAACTGGCCCAATCTGGAACTATAGCTCATTTCACTCCCACCCTTTGAACAAAACTCTCAATCCCATATAGTTTAAAACAGGGATGGGCAATTACTTGGGCTAGAGGGCCACTTAACAAGTTTTGGTGAGCTGCTGAGGGCCACACCCATAAACTTAATGGTGTTTAATAACAGCTATGCTTAAAAATTATGGTATTGATAATATAAATGTTATACTATAAATGCCATAACCAGTTTTATGCACATCACCGTATTTCCACATACAATTCCAGAAAAGAGTTCCCAAATCACCAGACAAAATGACCAGTTTTCCCCACAAAAAAAATTTCACATTTCCACATATTTCCAGAAAAAGTTCCCAAATTACCACACAATTTTCCAAATATCATATTTTTACAAACATTTCCATACAACAGTTCCCAACTCACCACACACAATCATGGTACCAGTTTTCACACTCCCTCTATCTCTATGCTGTGACAGTGCCTGGCACTGGGTCCTGCCCCTGGTCCCTGCGCCCCGTTCACCCCAGTCACACTACCACTGGCCAGGTGTGGGCTGTGCCATGCTCGCTGCTATGGAGCAAGGCTGGGTTGTGCTAGGGACACCATGTCCACTGCCACCTGGAGTGCAGCATATCCACCGCAGGCTCCCTGAGAGTGGTTAATCCACATGGGCACTGAATTAAGCAGCAAAACCCGGGACAGGTGACATGGAGCATCCTCCCTTCAGCATCAGCTCTACAGAGGAGCAGCCCATGTCTGCCTGTTGCTCAACCGTGACCCCCAGCTTGCAGGGGAGCTCATGGAGGGGAGCTGATAGGGGCTGCATGCAGCAGGGCTGCTGCTCACTCCCCTGTGGGACATTTCTGGGCTGCTTTGCAGGCTCCATCCACATACAAAAGGCCCCTGGGGCACATGCCACTGCTTCCCTATCGCTGCACACGGCTGCTGCAGATAGCACCTGGAGCACTGCTGCCCTCCTGTGGACAAAGGCAACAAAGCCTTGGTCCCTGCTGCCCTCTGGTAGATAAGTGCAGGCATAGGAGGTAGAAGGACCATGTGCAGCAGTGGTTCACTATCCTTCATGTCATTTTCACACAATCAAAATAACAACACTTAACATGCTAATGAATGTGATACGGGTCTACCCAAAACTTATCCACAGAATCAACTGGCCAGCCAGATGTAGCCCGTGGGCCATATTTTGCCCATCCTTGATTTAAAACCTACATCTAGTTGTTACATCTATATAGTTTTTATATATAAACACACACAAATACAGTATAACCTCATAAATCCAGCATGCTTGAGACCTAGCACCTGCGGGAAATTAAAAAATTCCACACTTTTTAATGAGTGAGGCTGCGACTAGGGAAGGGGCAAGGGGAAGGGCACGGTTCAGCCCAGCGGCTGCAGGCAGGTGATGTCAGCTGCTCTCAGAGCTACAGCAGGGAGCAAAGTGGAGGGAACTGTAAGTGGGCGTGGGGCACAGGGGCATGGCTCTTGCTGCTATGCACACCCCAAGAGGCTTGCAGGCTGGGGGGCTGCACTGGACTCTTCCTGGGGGATGTGTGCCCCCGGATCTGTGCGCCAAACGAGAGCAGGATGCCACTGCAGGCTGATGCTGGTGGCAATACTGGGCTTTTCCCAGTGCTTGGGGCAGGCAGCAGCCTGCTCTTGTCTGGCGCACAGATCTGAGGGCACACACCCCTCCGGGAAGAGCCCGGAGCAGCTCAAAGGCCTCTGAGGGTGGCATAGTAGCAAGAGCCACACTCCCCTCCCCTCACATGCCCCTCACCCACTTACCATTCCCTCCACTTTGCTCCCTGCTGCAGCCCTGGGTGTGGCCGACGCCACCTGCCTGCAGTGCCAGATTTTGAGAAATCCAGAATTTTGAGTTCTGGATTTATGAGGTTATACTGGAGTATAAATGTACCCTGACTCTTCCACAGCCCTACAAGTACACCAACATTTAATTTTACCATGCTAAAGCCCAATCGAATCATTGGCTCCTCATTCCAAGATAGGCTTCAAATTCTAGAACTCAAGAGGTACAAGAGAAGTGATACACAACTGAACACAAACACACAAAAACACAATTTAAATTTACATATAACAAAACAAACATTTAAAAAGGGAGGTATTCCTGATGAGCAGCACTGGAAGGTTTAGTGATGTAAAAAAACTGGGAGAGGAATAGTCCTGAGATAAATAGCTATTTTATAATGCAGAGTTTTTAGCTTCTAAATCATTGGTTTTAAACTTGCCTGGGATCAGATTCCATTTTTTTCCATCCTTGTTTGCACTCTCTGAAAAGACCAAGGAACAGGCCACAGTACCTGAGCTTCCCTCTTGCCTGTTCCTCTGATTTCTGCAATGTTTATGTGATAAGGCAGGGTAAAGCTGTTTGTGCCATTTAAGTATGCCAGCTGTGTTAAGTCATGTCTAAAGAGCATTGTAACTTCACTATAATTAAAATACCTGGAAATAATCCTAGTCCTGCCTTTACTGAGGCCTTCCATCTGATTCTCCATCATGCCAAAATATTTATCAGCTTCCATAACATAACAACAAAAATAGAGAAGGGAAAGACATACTCACCAGTTAAAAAGAACTCACGCAAATCTTTCCACTTTGAGGATGATTAATCACTAGCCACAGCTAGGACTTATGCTGGGGACTGATGACGGGAAGAATGGGGTACTGCAGCATCTTAAGCAAGACAGGAGCTCAGCCTCAGCTGGCACTTTAAAGCAGTACACAAAATACTAAATGGGTTGTTAGTTTCCTATCGATGTAGTTATAAACTCTTCCAAGCACTACAGGGGGGGCATTATATTAAAATGAAACTAGACTCAAAATTGAATATAATTTAAAATGGTGATCTCTGCATCAGTAGGGACAGTAGTTGTAAAATGTGCCGTTCCAAACTGTGGCAGCCTGCTACTTCTGGACTTTGTGATAACCAATGAAAACAATAAAAAGATCTTGATTATTGATGCGACTATCCTCTTTAAGAACTAGCGATGGCCTTTCACTTAAATCCAGAAGCAAAAACTGACCCGTGTAGCCACCTGGCAAATGCCTTGAGGGAAAAAGGTTATGAAGTCAGGGTGTAAGCACCAATTATTGGGACACTATAGGAGCACAGGTCTAAGCAATGAGAGCATCCTAAGAGCTTGAAGAATGCTTCAGTACTGTTCCAAGTTGATGAGGTGTCTCATGCTGTCAGATAGCATCAGAGACTACCCACCAGAAGTGAGAGTGAAGGGATGAACTAAAAAAGACTTCCTCCCTGCCCCCATACTGTAGTCGCTGATGAAAATTGATGGACAATACTTCAACCCAGGGCAAATGTAAACTGCATGCTTCAAGGCAAAGCTGAAGAATGCCTCACAATCCTACAAATAAGTACTAAATATGGTTATCATGCACACCCATATTTTTCTAACAACTATAGTGTCAAGTGAAAATTTCTTAATTATTCTACCCTGGGCAAATGTAGACTGCTTGTTAACTAAGTGATAAGACTGCCTTAACATCCCATTAATTCATTTTTATCAACTGTATGCTGACTCCATATCCTCAGAATAACACCCTTTATATCAACTGACAACTCCATTTCTTTCTTTCCTGTATCTGTAAATCAAGGCTTGCAAATGAGTCTATCACAGTCATTGTACTTTGTTTTTCACCCCAGCTGTTACCCAACTCCACTTAACTCCCCCTAAGCAAATTCATCACAATCATTTGGAACAGCCAGTCAACACATCCCCATCTGGACTTCTACAACCCACTTATTGCCTTAGTATCTGCACAGCATTTTCCTTGGGGTTTCAGAGTTTCTAGGGTCAGAAGGGATCTGAACAGATCATCAAGTCCAACCCCCTGCCCTGGGCAGGAATGAGTACTGGGATCATAATACCCCAGCCAGATATCTATCCAACCTCCTCTTGAAGACCCCCAAGGTACCTTTGCTATAGTGAAGCCATAAGAGCAAAAATGTCAAACCTTTGGTCAATTCAGGTCTATTTTGCAGCAACATTATTTGATTTCTGTAATAAAATATTGGAGACCCTGCAATTAAAGTCATGCAAACACAAAAATAAAATATGAATAGAACTAGGGTTAGAAGTGAAATGACAAAATATTGAATCACTTCTACACTTCCTTTCTGGACTTTAGATATTGAAAATAAATAAATCCCATACATGTACTATTTAAACCCTATATTATTTTAATGAGGCACTAGCTCTCTACTCAATAGACAAAAAGCACATATAAAACTCTTCTCCATCTCCTTTCTTCAAGAATTGAAAAAGTATGATTATAAGAAATATACAAATACAAACTTTTAAAAATTAATGTAACAGTTACCTAGGAAGCATTCATTTTTTCGAAAACTTGTTGGATAGCCCCTCAAACTTTAAAATCAAAAGGGAATCAATCTCTTTTCTACGTTGACAGAACTTAAATAAATTAGATGAGGAAATCTTTTAAAGCAAAAACAATGTAAACATTTCATTTCAAATGCTGGAAATAAGTCACACAAAAAACCTTAAAAGGTATCAAATACCTTGGTGAAGGTAAATAAAGTCAGTGGCTACAAACTGACAGATGATGGCATACTACAACCCAGGGCCTTGTTGCATGGTAATTTTGGGAGCCTCCTGGAGCTCTTAACACCTGGATTGTCCACACCTGAAATTAGTTTTAAGCACATTATGAGACTCAAAATTATGCCACTCCCTGCAGGACAGGATTATCTTTGATCCATGGGCACTTTTACACATACTCCAGAGCTAGAGAGCGTGGCCCTTTAATTAGAGTGGCTCCAAGATTCTCTCCAGATGCTCTAATTAAAGCACTAGTGTCTCATGTATCAGCATCCCCGAGCTTCAAAATGGTGGCAGGCTCATTTGATAAGCTTTAGTTCAAGCACCTCCACTGCCATTTTGAAGAACAGGGACACTGATACATGAGACACAGGAGGCTGCAGGGGTCTGTAATTAATTAAATCTGTTCCAATGCGCTGTAATTACAGAAAGTCAGAGCAGCCTCCACACTTGTGTACAGGCACCACATGTTACACTAAGGTATAGCCTAGGTGTGCAGACCTTACACTTAGATTCCTAATTAGGTCTAGAAAGACTACACCTTAGTGTAAACACCCCACTTGCCCTTCCTGCTGGCCTGGATTGGACCCACTGTTCCCTCCCCCGCCCCGCCATCAGCACTCCACATCTCTGCTCACTGCCCCTCCCCACTTCCTTGGTGCTGCCTGTGTTGTCTGTGCCAGGGATCAGGCAGGGAAGGGTTAATCTGCCTGCCCAGCTGCCCCTGCTACTGCTCTCTGGGCCAGCTCAGCCAGAAATGCACCAGCCCAGCAGTGGTGGCACCAATGGCTGGGCAGTCAGGTTAAACCTTCCCCGCCCGCTCTCCTAGGAAAGGCAAGAGATTAAAAAGAAATTACATGTTTTAGAGAATAAATCAATACTGAGTCATGTAATAAAATATCTGTCTCCAGCATGTTATATGCTTATTCTTCCAGACTTGAAGCAGAGAATACCACTTAGCTTTTGACATCTAAATAAATGGGTTACAGAAGGAGTAATATGAATCTCTTTATAAGACTTTCAAACTGAATGACAAAGTAAAATAAACATAATTCTATTTGTTATACAATGAAGTAGCAACAGTCTCCACACATCCCTCCTTATTGACAGCACTTCCTTAGAAGTGATGAGCAACTCCCAACTAAGGATCAAATTCATAACTTTCACTTCAGTTAGGGTGCTACAGCTGAGGGTAAAGTGGCATGGCTGGGTGAAGAAGGTAGAAAGATGTGCACGTGCAGACACATACATACCATTCTAGCTGATGAAACAATAAAAAATAAAGGTGAATGATGATATTAAGTCTAAAGGAACATACACAATTTGATGCCAATTTTAATTACTGTTGCCTGGAAATTCTGTGTGTCCTAGAAATACAGCAGCAGCAGAATCTTTTCTCGTTTTTTTTTTTTATTTCCAAAAACTAATATACATGACCTGCCCTTTTCCAATACAACAAATGATGAATCTAAGGAAAATTAAGATGTGTGACTCATCTTGTCTGTCAAGGAATGTTATTCTCAGCAAAGTATCCTGAACCTTGCAAAAGTGGGCAGATATTGAGGAAAATATTAACAATCATGGGTGAGAACTTATGTTTTCCGTAACAAATAGATATTTTCAGAAATGCTGTGCGAGATGCAAAAAATTCAGTGAGATGGTAGCCATGGCTAATTTGCATAATCATGGGTTGATTAATGCGTTTTAAATAGATTTAATAGGCTAGTTTGTGATCAGATTTATTAATATGGGCCATTTTCCAGTTAATTAGGCTCAATATGGTTTCAGAAGTCAGCCAAATGGTTTAATTTTTAACCTTTTGATTTTTTATAAGCATTATTCAAGGCAGAATACACATGCTGCTTAATGCTTGGATTTCTGTATTTTATTCTTGTTCTGCTTCTTGACGGTTAGATCAGAGCATTTTATTTCATTACAAAAACTTACATTTTTTTGCCATCAACTTATAATTCATCCATTATGTATAATGTTTCCAATCTTTTATTAATTCAGTATACATTAGGCTTGGTATGTCTAACATAACTGTTCAGGAATGTTGGAACTAAAATATTATCTTCAGAAAAATCTCAACCCACCGTAACTGAAGCTGAGAAGTAAATGTACCAGTTTTGATAGGAACAGTTTCTCATGTGTAGAATAGAAACTCACATTAAAACCAGATAGTGAATATGAGCTCAAGCCAAGACAGCCAATAGTCCTTTTATATAAATAATTATATATTCACTGGCCAAACAGAATGAGGGACATGGTTTTGCACTCCATATTTCAAGAAGAGAAAAGACTTGATTTTGGTCTTCCACATTCCATAAAAGACCAACTAGGCCATAAGACAACCTTTTTTCTCTAACCCAGGAACTATTTAGATGTAAAAAGTGGAACTCTTCCAAGAAGAAAGTAACAAAGATTAACCCCCAGGTTATTAAGCCGTTTAACAAAAATTGGCTATGTGATTATAGCCAATAGCCTCGCTGTCATCACCCTTATCTGGGTTGCAGGAGACTGAGGTTCAAGTCTCTAGTTTCAATCAACTAGAATCAGGACTTCAGGTCTCCTGATCTCTGACGAGTGTTCTAATTACTGGTGTATAGGTTATCCAGAAGTGGGCAGGCACTTTCTCACTTTGCAAATTTTTACAAGTCTTGTTCTGTCCTGACTCAGAATGAAGAAAGTTTTGCCTCTGAAAGCCAACTGGGGGACAAGAAAACCAATTACTCCACTCCCCAGGTTCTAGTGGCAATGAGGGTTTTCTCAACATGCTTCTCATGATCGATATAGTTTTAAAAATATGTTGTATTGTCTTTGTTTGGTATTATATTTGGACAGTCCCATTTAAATTAAATTTCAGCAGAATGAGTCAAGACCGTGGCATCACATACCAGCATCAGACAAATAATGGTGCCTTGTTCTTGTATTTAAAGATGGACAAAGAGAATATTTTTGTTTTTACAGGTTCACATACCTGCTGCTAGTTTTACTGCATCAGAAGTGGTGGGGTTTGTTGCACACCCAGATTGCAGAGTCAACTTTCTATTTACTCAGTGAAACAACTGGTGAACACTAGCTATGGGGGGGGAAATGAGAATCAATTGCCTTCATGTGATGACAGAGGTCACACTAATGTTCACCTCAGATAAAATGGTTAATTCTCATGCTTCAGAGGTTTGAGTCAACTCCTAACTGAAATATTTTCTCATGGAGATTTCTCACACTTTGCCGTGAAACACCTGGTACTGATTGCTGAAGAAGTTACTAGGCTACACAAGTATGATTTGATCCAACATGGTATTCTGTACACAAGAACTGCTAATTCAGGGAAGTCAATTTATCTGATCCAAATCCAAGACTGTTTGCTTATCTATGGAATCCTACCCAAGCAAAAGGACCTACTGCATATTTTTGTTATATATGTATATATTTCTCAGAAAACTCAATATAAGAAAAAATGCCTCTGTGTGCACAGACTAACTGTCCATGCAGTAAGACATCTTTTTTGGTAAATGAAATACCAATGAATATTGCCCTAGGCATTTTCATTACTGACATTTAAAATGAAACCCTTTCATGAACTAAATCAATCTTTTCAGCTTATGTCTATTACAAATCCCCTTGCCACTGTGCGCCTTCCATTTGCATACAGTATAGATTGAAAATGTAGTGGGGAATAGATTAAACCTTCAAACTCTCATTTCTTATTTTAAATAGGGCTGTTCAGAAAGTATACTGCCTTGCTTTCTATTTATTTTAGTAAGGAGTTCATAGAAAACAGACAAATATGCAGATTTCACCTCCACTTTTCAAGATCAGTATGCTGTGGAAAATCCTGAAGCCTGTAATCACTATATAATCTGAACTGACATTTTAAGAGATAGCTATTGTAATTGCAAGGTACTAAGTGGAGCCAAATTTCTCTGCTGTACCATTTCAGCATTTTGTGAAAAAGCAAAAACTGGGTAAGGCTGCTGCAGTGAAATTTCTTTTTCAAGTTGAATTTCTAATATTTCAGAGAGATTAAATCTCCAGAAAAATGTGCCACTTTTAGCTTTGCCCTTATGGATTTAATCGAGCAATACTCTAAATATGGTCTTTCCTAGGAACCAGAAGGCTGGTTACAACTGGTTTTCACTAGCCCTCAACCAATGGACTGTCACATTCCAGACATTTCTAGGCAATGCGATTACATCATTCTTTTTTTTTTTTTTTTTTTTATGGAAACAGCTGTTACATCCATATTTATGACCTTTAAGTGTTTGATATCAAATTATTCAGCTGTTCGTTCAGTCCATGAGTTGCTATGAAATGGAGTTGGACACCGCTTACTTGGTGGATAAACAAAATTTACCTCAACTCTCAAGGTAACATGAAAGAACCATGAAGAACAGAACACTTGGCCAAAAAAAAAAAAAATCCTAGATTTTTATTATGGCTGCAGGAAGCTGTTGGTCATTTTTTCCACTTCCAGAGTCATTACAGTATTTGATTGCATACTTTGCATTACTTTTTACTAGCACTTGATGTTCACAGCTGTAAATATACATCAGGTGCATATATAATCAGCCTCTTGTTCAGCTTCATTGTCCAAAGAAAACCAAACAAATTCAGTCTACCTTATGGGCTTTGCATTGCTTAATATTTTGCAGTGAAGAAAACAGACAATAGCTGCAGATAAAAGCATGGGTTTACTATGCTTCTATATTTGGATTGCTATTAACTCAAAGTTAACAACATCCATTAGAGACTAATATTTAATTCACAAGGGTTTTATAAATAGTAAAAATTTAGCAAGGCTGTTGCAGTGTTTAGTAGTAGATTATGTTGACTAGTAGATTATGTTGACATCAGCACTTTTCTTAACAAAGTCTTTGTAATAAGTTTGTAATAATTTCCCTACAAAATCTAAAGTCATGTATTAATTAATATACAAGCAGATGAAAAGATAAACCGATTAGGAAAACGATACCAACAAGCAGACCTATTCTGCTTTTGTAATAGCATGAGAGGATGAAGTGAGGTGGCAATGATAGCTGTGATTTAGCGGTTTAAGGGAACTCGCAGACCTAATTTCTATTCCCATCTCCATTATTCATTTGATTTGTGGTTCTGGTACAGTCACGTTACAAAACAAGCAGCTGTTACTTCAGCTGTAGAATGGATAGGATAATGGGAGACTGCATATGCATTAAGGTTACATGATCAAGGATTTTAATTTGTAAAATATATTATACTGACTGTGTAAGTTAGGAATGAGTTGCTTTTAGATATAGAATTCATGTTTGATGAAACTAAAACCAGAGAGTGTTTTGCCTCTACTAAATGACATTTATAATTATATCTGTTCAGAATTTGAAATACCAGTACTTAATGTTCTGGAAACAAACAGTAAAGTCTTTCCATTTTTCTGGAAGCACTAGGTGGTGCTGTAACACAGTTACAATTAGATCTATCTGGATTTTAAGAAATGGCTGTTGATGTGTTTCTTTGCCCTTTTAAAATTTAAATTATTAAATAAATATAGTTCCTTACATAATAGCCTGTTTTTTTTAGCGCATCTAGGACAGAATGCTGTATTTATATTTTCTGGGCCTGCAAAACTTGCATAAAGTACAAGGGAAAAATAACCCCACAACCACTTCTCTTGTAGATGAACAAAATGTGGTATTGTTTTGTACAACTCAAAGTAACACATTTTAATTATTTTCTCTGTCAGTATGGTCTCAGCCATGGAAGCACGTATGCACCTGTTGAACTTTAAACATGAGTAATTTCAATGAGGCTACTTACATAGGCAAAGTGAAGCATGTGAATATTAGCAAGATCATGGCCTTAACATGCATTATGCCTCTGATCCTGCAAGTGCTCACTGGAATTTCTGACTCTGTGTAGCAGTTTAATACATGCTCCTTTGTGTGTGGAAATACGCATTGTTCTGAGCAGGCAGACCCCAGAACCTTTGCTGAACCCCAGCAAATTCTGTGGAACTCCGTCTAGTCACAAGGTCCACCCTTCATAGAGCAGCTTGCAGGACCGAGCCCTAGCACAGTAAGCTGGAAGCTTTTTTAAAGTTAAATTTTAGATTGAAGGATGGGAGTGAATGGGAGTGAATCCTTGAAGACATTTGGTTAAAATTTGCCTCGATTTCTTTTTGCCATGAAATAAAAGAGTTCATTCCTTTTCCATCAATGGCAAGAATCAGGTCTCTTTTATTTAGGGCCAGAGTTTCCAAAAGGCATGAGTCAGATATGCATACAAACACAAGGGCCATTTAGTAACAAAGACTATGGTAATCTGAAATAATGGCTTTGCCTTGAATGTGTGAAGTGCATTCAGCCTCTCTCAAAGTCAGTGAGAGTTGAAGGGGTGCTTAAATCCTAACAGGAATGGACAATATGTTGTATGTACAAAAAATGGTCTGTTAGAGAAGCTCAGTTGGTCATTGACAAGCTCATTTGCTACCAAAACAGGCACCAAGCACACTAAATAAGTTCTCCTTTTGCCCCAAAGCAAATTCTTTGTGGTGGGACTTTGCCTTTGCAATGTATGTGCATTAAGGAAAATGAACTATGTATCTGAAGATTTGACTTCATGTGCTTACGTACTGAAAGAAAAAAAAAGAAGTATTCAGTCCTAATAGTCTGTATGGTCTATATATAGTCTGTATATATTTACATTAAAGAGAAATCTTTTACCAACCCTTCTATTCATCCTTGTATTGTTATACCACACACGAAAGATCAAGCCAGTGTAAAAAGAGAGTGTGATACAGTGCCTTAATCTGTGAACTGTATTGTTCCTGCCATTTTCCTACTTCCCCATTTCTAATGCAGTAATTATTTATTAGGCAGGTGTTCTGCTACACTGCTGCCCTCTCCTCAAGAGTGTGGCATTGGTCCAGACAAAAGAACGGACAGCTTTTTAAAGCAGCAGTTCAGCATGGTGAGGGAAGAGGTTCTGCAGCAAGGGCAATAGGCACTGGTGAAGGACAAGCATTAAAGGGAAAAGTGATGGCTGGTGGGGGAAGGGGATATGGAAGAAGGAAGGAGAATGAGTGAGGAAAGGAGAACAGTCAGAAAATGACAAGAGGAAAAGGAAGAAAAGGTCATTAGAGAAAGGAAAAGAAAATAAGTCACAGAAGAAAGGTAGCTTAGGTGAGGAGTTCACTCACCCACACATGCACAGTTGCATACATGTGCGCACACACATTCTTTGTGCAGCAGCAAAATCCTTGGTCAGCAATTTCAAGACACCCCATTTCTGTGATAAATCTCCAGTAGTGTAAGACTGATATTGTAGCCATGATGGTCCAGATGTTATGTGAGAGGCAAGGAGAATACCTTTTATTGGACCAGCTATATAGTTTTATTCTCTATCCCAACTATACAGCTGGTCCAATAAGAGATGGTCCCTAACAATTCTTTGCTTCTCTCACAAATCTCCAGGTCACCCATATAGTCAGCGAACACTTGCTGTCTTTCCAATTTGATCATTTGCTTTACTCATACATATTTGCTACCACAAATATGATAAGGCACTGCGGTAGCAAAAAGAACCTATTTATACTATAAGTAAATGTTATTTTAACAGTCACATACAGAAACTAGTATAAACATTATTCTAACAACCAGGTTGGTGTGCAGTTGGGGTCCAGAGGGGAGTGTCCTGGAGCAGGGTCTCATTGACTGAAATGGACTGTCCTCTGAGAAACACCGACTGCTCAGGGCTGAGTGATTTTTGGCTCCTCCTGGCAGAGGGGTAGCAAATCTGTCTCATGTCCCAGGAACTGAAAGAAGTTGAGGAGAATTTGGATAACTTTTCTCCCAGCCAGAGAGGCAGGCACCCTGTTCTGAGCACCTGTTGAGACGAAGAAATATAACACAAGCACACTGGATACATCTAGAGGCTCCAGAGGAAGTTGATTCAATCTATGCTAACTGAGAGCAGCTCTCAGATATAATGTTTCTATATATTGTGATTTTTAATGTTTTCTTTATGAGGTTTTAATTTATTGTTGTTATCCATTTGTTATTGTAGTAAAAAGATAATTTTGAACTTTTTATCCATTATTATTCACTGAGACAAATTTCATGCCAAGTACCCCACACTAGGTGCCACTGGTGAGAGAGAGAGAGAGAAAGAAAATAAGTGAACCCAGAAAAAAAGAACCATTTCAAAAAGAAGCAGGAAAGATGTTCCCTTTAGCATTCCTTATTTAATCCACCAGAACTCTGTAAAAATCCTCCTGCCTAGCCAACATTAAACCTTTGGGGTTTTGTATTCACAATGATACTGCACTAATCATACTCTCAGATGCAACGTTTATATTTTGACAAGGGATTATCTCCTTTGCCCACATACACTTTCTATATTTAACCTTGCATTAATCCCGCAAGCTGGTTAACATGTACAGTTGGTGTGCCTTAACTAGCCTTTAACACATATTCTATCTGTGTGAACCTGTGCATGCACACACACACACAAAAGTCAGACACATGCACATACAAGTAAAACACTACGAAACATTTGCAAATTTGATCCTAACTACCTCATAACGTTAGTCATTGCAATGAGAGATGCTAGGTCCCTAAATTAAAAAAAAGCTGTGATAGTGAATTGTTCTCCACTCAAGAGTCAAGGGTCTGCATGTATAACCACTATCCGTGGCAGCAGAAAAGAATACATGCAACAGACTGTTCTTTATGGGTGGCTTCACCAAGCACTTGAACATTGTCAGGCAGCCCCCAGAAACATTGTACTAAAAAATTCCCAGCAACTTCACCAAGGAAATATTTTCTGAGATTTCATTCCATTTCTAAACATAACCAGATGTACATTTTTTACAAGCATAACAAATTCAGCCATCAACACTTCTTGACAGAGGGGTGGGGGGAAGGGAAGGAAGAAATCATTTTACACACTCAGCAGAGAGCTGTTTGGTTCAGTTAATTTCTTACCCCATTTGCACACCCTCCTAAAGGAATTCATTGCTGATATCATCCCTATTTTTTTTATATTTATGCATGATGTGCTGTTTTATCTGCCCAGAGCATCATCTCATTTATTTTCATGAACCTTTTGGTTTCTTTCGCTTCTTGTCCAATCTTAATTGAAAACTTATATTTCAATTCATCTTATACCCTATGACTTAATAGTTTGCATATGTAAACTAATTTTAGGAATTTCAAAGGCAAAATATAGTTTAAATAGTATCATGCGTCAGTCATAGCTTCTAGGAAACATCCCTTCCATATTCCAGACCACGTCTTTGCAGTGCTCATATGCATTTGCTGTATTTTCACTGAACTGTCTATGGCCATAAGGGATTTTTCCTCAGTGTTTCTAATTCTCACGAGAACTGATGTTTCCTTAGAATCCTAGCTTCTGAAAGTCAAGTTATTACCTAGGAATCTCTGCTTTTAATGTTTCTAGCCACGATGGATGCAGAGACTAGCTTAAAATTGGAACCCTAAATAACCTACTGACAGACAATAAATTCTGAGCCTTCTATTACTATTTAACTCCAGAACACTTGTAATTTGGGACAACTTTCTGGTGTACAATTTTTGAATGCTTAGGGTTAGTGATATTGTCTCCTGGTCCTGGATGCTATTGGACTGTAGAGGCCATCCCTCATCCCAGCCACACCTGCCTTCCAAGGAACCAGGAAGGAATGGTATAAGAACCATTTGTTTATTGATAGAAGTAATTTTGGATGCTTCATTATAGCCAACAGCATGCATCACACAATAATATATATCATATATTCTACCTTCTTCCAGGGGCTGTGCTGAGACACTGACTTCAAAGAGACCTCTTCTTTCACATCTGCCCAGCAACTTGGGGGTAGTCAGCACAGGGCAATAAACTGAAACAGCTGCATGGCTGACTCCCTCCATTTGGCTCAGGTTTACACAGGTATGCTTACATTAATTTTTCCAGCTTATGTCTTCCTTCCTTCCAACTGTCCCCATTCCAACCAGGAATCATCCAGGGCCCCGATGCACTGGGGAAATCCCAGGGGATGGAACCACATAGTGAAGGCTGGTGGGCATGGCCAGCTTGAGCAGGGAAAGGGCCAGACAGGTGTCTGTGGGGAGGGGAAGCCACATGGCAGTGTCCTGCCTCTCTAGGTGGGGCTGAAGCTGCCCCAAGAGGTCCAGGAAAGAGGCCCAGGCATGTTGTTGGCATCCCTGCCAGGGTTCAGTCAGCCAGACAGGGTCCAGGAAGCAACTACACAGTGGCGACAGCCCTAGGATGGCAGGCTACAGCTGGGCAGGCAGTTGCTGCATGCGAGGGATCTGGGAAGGCCTGGATGGCCTTGGGCCAGCCAGTGGTCTGTGCGGCAGGGCAGCAGAACCAGTGTGGTAGCCAGCAGAAGCCCAGGGCACTGGTCATCACTGCCAGGGGCAGAGGCTGGAGCAGCCATAGTGTGGAGAGGCAGAGTTGGTAAGGAGAAAGCTGCCATGTGGTGCCCCTGAACTGTGCATACTGCTCCTGGTCAGGGAAGTGGCTGGCCAAGGAGCAGAGCATTAGGCTGCCTTTTCAAGAGGAATGCTAGCTGCTGGCAGCTGCAGCCAGAGCCTGGACCTCACCCCAGTGGCAGCAGAAGCCCACTGGTAGGCTGCAGGAAGCAGCATGTATTTGATGCTAAGAGTGGGAAATCTGCTGCCATGTCCCTGGATGTATAGACACCTGCCCAGGAGCATTTACTCACAAATAGTTTACTTGCAAGTAAACTGATCTTGGATCAAAAGCATGTGTCGATATACTCGGAGAGCATTAAACCCTGTAAAGACAGAATAAAGTTGGTGTCAATGCAGAGTAACTTTGGGTGAGAAACAATAGTGATTAATGGGGATGTGGAATAAGCAAAACATTGAAATTACTAGTAGTTTAGATTTTTTTTTTCTTTTAAAGCAATCATGTGTGGGGACGGTTTGAATTACAAGGGAGCTCAGGGGTGCCGAGCTCCCCTCCCCACTAAAAGATATGGGGCCCCTTGTAAGATTTGAAAATCATAGCGTGGGGTGGGGGGGGCAGGCTCTGGTTTTATTAGGACATTGTGACAGGCAGCCCAATTTTTTTTGCAGACCAGTCCCAAGAGTCAAAGTGCAATTCAAACCTCAGCATGGGGTCAGATTTGATGCATGGGGTTTGGCTGGCATGAGGTCAGATCCAGTGTGTGGGGTCAGGCTAGTACATAGCTGGATCCAGGCATGCAGGGTTGTGCCAGCATGGAGTTGGATTCAACATCCTGGATTGCACCCATGGACTGATCCCATGGGCTGAACTCACATGGAACCCAGCCAACAGACCACCCCCATGTCACTAGTCCTGTCTGTGAGCCCAGAAGTTTGGGAACCACTGTTTTAAAGCACAAATATTTTCTTTTAGAATTTATAAAGTTGGTGGTGAACCCATAGGCAGCAGAAGTGAGGGGCTAATGGGACTTGGTTCCCCAAACGTGGGGCAGCAGTAGGGCCACAAGGCAGCCCAGCTGAGGGCTTCTAGCGGCTGCAGCAGGGGTGGGGTGGGAGTGGGACTGGGGCTAGGGAAGGGGCAGGCACTGCACAGCTGGTGGGACATGGGACTGCACTGCAAGTGACTCATCTGGGGGGAGAGGCTCCAGCTGCTACACGCACCCTGGGATGCATGGGGGTGACAGACTACCATTGTGGGCTGGGTTCTCCTGACTCGGGGTGGATCAGGGTGAGTGCTAGAGTCCTGGGAGCTCTGTCCCCTTCAACTTGGTGATACTGAGGCTGGGCCTGCTCCGTCCCCCACCCCGGGTGGTAAGGAGCCAGGACCAGTGCAGGAAGGCAGCTGGGGCTTCTGCAGGGCTAATGGGTGGCAGATTCATTGATGCAGGGGGCACCAGCAGTGGGCAACAACCCCAGGTGTGGGGGAAGTGGCGACTGTATGGATGCAGTGGGCCCTGGCCCTGATACCAATCCTGGGCCGATCTCTGCTCTGCTCCACTCCTTCCTGATCCCTGCCCAGTCCCAGCCACAGACCCACAGCCCTTTCCCCTCCCCCCACAGACTTTCCCAACATTGTGGGGGGAAGCACACATCCACGCTCAGTCCCCGCCAAATTTTTTTCCTCTTGGTCTATGGATGAACTGCAAAATATACTCTCCACTTCTGAATTTTTAAGACTATCACCCTCTCTTCATCATTTTGGAAATATAGCCTTAAAATCAGAAATTGGTTATACATTATTCTACAGAAAATTATGATGTGGTTTTATGCAGTATTGACTAGGATTAGTCATAGTTATAGTTTTGGCTTTCAGGCCACCCTTCCTGCAGAAAATATTTTTTTCCCTCCCAGGTATTGTTGAACTGTTATCTAATTTCTGATCCAAAGCAAACATATGCTCATCAGAATGTAGTCAATTTTACTCCTAACCAAAATATTAGACTGCATGCTGTAACTTGATTCTGTTCCCTTTAAATTATGTGGCCAGCTCTACTATAATGATAGCTGCTGTAGCAGAACCAGCTAGGTAGAAGAAACAGTACAGTCCATAGAGTCACAATATATATTTTTTCAACAAATTTACTTTATAGACTATAAAAATTAAATTAAGGTCAAAAGACAGAAACTAGTACCATTAGGTACTAGTTCTGTAAAAATTTAGTTTACTGTGCCATTAGAGTGCATTAACTGTTCTTCTATAAAAGGATGTGTTTATCTTTTAAACAGGGTGTTAGAACCACAGTTGATTCATCAAAGCCCATTGTACACCGCATGAAGACAGTTACAGGTGAAACACTGCTAGCAGGTGGCATTGGTGGACATCTTCAGTTCTGCCACTTGCTTGCTACCCAGTCTAAAGTAAATCACTTCATCTTATTTATTAATCTGTAAAATTTATGCCTGCCTATCTGCCTTGTTTTTTGAGGAGTTTAATTATACAGTACTGCAAAATGCACTAAAATCTTCAAATTAAAACTTTTTATACTTACATGCAAGGTGTATATTAGCAGTACTGTGAGTCTTTTTTATGGTTTGAATTTACATCCTCTTGTACATTAAAAATATCACTTATAAGTCCCCAAATACTGACCACTGAAAATGTCTTTAGTAGGCACTGGCATGTCAATTTAAATTTAATGTTTAGATTTTATGTAAACCAAATTTTTACACAGTCTAATGCCATTGGAAATATGTCTACACTTATTTGTATTTTTAATATCAATTGATGGCAATTTATTTTTAAAGGAACAATAGTGGTAATGTTTACAAGCAAGATATAAGACATGTAACAACCAAAAATGTACTAGTAACAAAAATGAAATCTACCAGTAACTACTCTGTCCAAGTCAAGTGGAATGCAAGAAGTAAACATCTTAAATGGAAGAGTTTTTAACATTATTTCAGACTCAATAACTTAAGTAACTTGAGTAAGATTGCACACACATTTATATAGGTTAATTTTTTTTCCCCTCTTAGTCCCCTTCCATCTTGTTTTTTTTTATTTAGTGGTTATACAATGAATACACGTTATACAGTGTGAAGGCGA
This sequence comes from Crocodylus porosus, assembly GCF_001723895.1. Lineage (NCBI taxonomy): Eukaryota > Metazoa > Chordata > Crocodylia > Crocodylidae > Crocodylus > Crocodylus porosus. The sequence continues at coordinate 69,092,168 of NW_017728947.1, read as the reverse complement.
TAACTTTTTCACAAAAATTCTAACATGGGCTTTTCACGTTATGTCCATATGCAGACCCTAATCCACAGAAATCTAATGCTCAGTATCTCTGGGATTAGTCACTCAAATTTGAAAAAAACTGATCTGTGCGACTTTATAAAGGCCACAAGGGATGGTTGCTTGAAAGCAATGATTAGTCCCTTGCTCTCAATTTTAAAAGCAGTTCAGTCCTAAGAGAAGTCCTTTTTTTTGTACCCGTAGAGTTGTACACAGCAGAATGTCTGGATTTAACTTCAGGCAGGCAGCTCTAGCACTGTCACTGCTGCAAGCTCCCTATTAGTCATAGTTGAGGCAGCACAAATTAACAAGGGATAAAGTTTTTCCAAATTTGTATTATACAAAAATGGAAAATAAAATAAAATGCTACACTTGCTGTGGGCTTCTGAAGGACTGCATAAGCCAACTCTCACATCTATGCTACATTTGCATTAAAAAAACCATCAGTTTTCTCCACAGATAAATATGCAATGCTTCTTGGCCATGCTAAATTGGTTATCAGTCACTTGATTCAAGAAAACAACTATAAAACTTATGGAACTTGTTGATGCTTGTTCTTATTTATAAGCATGATATTAAAATGACTGACATATTCCTATTGTCTTTCTGGCCACCAGCTGAATCATCCTATAACATTAAAATTTCTTCTGTCAACACTTTACTGACAAAATACATCTTTTGGCAGCTTTATAATAATGAAGCCAATTATTTATTTTTTCTTTTGAACTTCTTTGTTTTGGTCGTATTTTTTTTTTTTTTGGTTAATAGGACAAACATTGGGATTCCCAGCTTCTCATAACACACACTATATAACAATGTTTTATGTATTTAACTGAACAAGTGGAAATCCCTAGATCTTATTTATAGCATCAATTTAATATTATTTTTATTGATAAACTTTGACCATGAAGAGAGCTACTTCTACAACTTGCATAATATTTAAACTTCATATAGTCTGCAGGAAGGATTTTGGTTAAACTTGATGAACACTTACATAACAGCATTTTTTCCATCACACCAAAAATCTCTTTATACCCAGTAAATATTTGTTTTTGCAAGTCAGATTCTGACAAAAACATTTTAAAAACATACTGTATTATCAAACCAGAATAAAAAACACTGCAGAGTCAAATATTTGCTTTAATCTTTTTGCAGAGCATATTAGCGCATTAGCTTAAAGCCTCCATACATAAGGCAACAGATTTTTTACTTTTTAATCAGAAATGACAGCTGTCAGGAACAGGAATTATAAAGAGTTTAAAAAAAGAACACTCTTTCATCTTCATGTGCCTATTATGTACATATATTAGTGATGGCTGGCAAAATCAGAAAGTTAGGCTTATGAGATTTAAGTGTAAAATACTGGGGACTTTACAGTGGAATTTTTACAACTGTGAAAAATGGGTGACTGAGGAATGACAGATATCCATTCCCTTTCCTTATCTCATAGTTTCTCTACACGTGAGATGCCCTTCTGTTTCCCCAGGCATTTTACTTATTTGTCAAACAAGGGTGTTAACTAAGGCTAAGGCTGTGTGAAGCTTCAGGCAGTGATTTGATTTGGAAGAGATTCGGCCCAATTCAGTGGCTGAATCTCTGAATCTGAATTGAATCAGGGGACCAATTAAAAGGTCTGAATTGATTCAAAGCTCTCCGAATCTTCGGAAATGATTTGGAGAGCTTCTATGATTGGGGCAGGCCCGGATGGCTGTAGCTCCCTGGTGCAGCCAGACTCAGAGTTGGTAAGTAGGGAGGGGGGAGGGGACCCCTGCCAGGCCCCATCCACTGCCTGCTCAGATCGGAAGAGCGTTGCTGCAGGGAGCTGGACCCAGACTCCCTGCTGGTAAGTAGGGGGCAGGGAGGGAAGTCTGGAAGAGGGGGAGGGAACCATGGGGGACTCCTGCCAGGCCCCATCCACTGCCTGCTCATCCGGCCCCCTTGAGCAGCCCCCAACCCCTGCCCACGTTCCCAGCCCTCCCATTGTTGCCCCACCCATCCCAGCACCTGGTTCCTTCAAAAAAAAATGCTCTGACTCACCGGCTGCTGCACCAGCCTTAGGGCTTCTGGGGGCTTCTGAAAGAAGCCCTCCATGCAGGGTGGGGTAGAATGGGCAGTGGGAATTGCACCCACCCCCACCTGGCAGCTGCCGGTGAGTGCAGCCTTTTTTTCTTTTTTCTTTTTTAAAGGGACAGCAGCTGGGAGAGTGGGTGGAGCAGCCATTGAGAGCAGGTGGGGAATAGGGCCGATTCCCACTGAATCTCCAAATCAGATTTGGCCAAATCTATTTGTGACAGTGATTTGAATCCAAATCCAAAGTAAATACTAGCCACTTTGCACAGGCCTAGCATATACTCAGTTAATTTTATACAATACAAATCGTCTTTAATTATCTTTGCCATATGGTACTAAATCCAATGTTTTGGAGAAACCTAATTGCACTTTTTGAACATGTTTGTAATCTTGTTTAAAAAAGTGTTTGATAGGACCTACTTCCCACAGAATTATGTTGACCAGCATTAATTTTGTTGTCAGCCTCTAATTCTTTGTTGATAGAATTTCAGATTACGAGTTCAATTATTTTTCCCAGAATTCATATCGGGCTTATCAGCCAATAGATCCTTGAGTCACCCCTTTAACCTTTATAAAATTGTAATTTTCTAGCAGCCCCCCAGTCTTTGGTTTTTTTCTACTTTTCCAAGAGTTGTTGTCAATGGCTGATCATCACCTTCTCCAGGGAGTGATCAACAACTGTCAAATCCTCTGGTAAGAGTGGCAGGCAAGAACTCAAACACCCATTGGGTGCATCTATACATAAAATGAATGTGCTGAAAGCTTACTGTGCAGTTCAACATCTTCATTAA
>NW_017728947.1:68970552-69089171 GCF_001723895.1 Crocodylus porosus | reverse complement strand
AGCTCCCAGTGCTTTAAAAGAAAAGCCCCGACCCACTGGGTGCTGCCAGGCTGGGGGGGCAATCCCCGCTGCCCCCTACTGTTCCATGCTGAATGAGGGGGGCTCTGCATGAGCCCTCTAACCCTCCCCTCATTCCCCCAGCCCCTCCATGACTACGCCACCTGCCCCAGCTCTGGCCCTTTAAGAAATAAAACCCCCCAAAACCACGGGACTCACTGCTCCTGCAGCAGCTTTGGGGCTTCCAGGGGCTCATGGATGAGCCCCCCCACACATGACATGGAGCAGCAGGGATCACCCCTCACCAGCAGAAGCAGTGAGTCAAGGGGTTTTTATCCTTTTTTTTCTCTTCCTCTTAAAGGGCCAGAGCTGGGGTGGGCAGGGCAGCCATGGGGGGGCTGGGACAGCAGGGGGTGGAGTCAGGGGACCCTTGCAGAGCCCCCCGCACTGTGTGGGGCAGCAGGGACCACCCCCTCACCTAGCAGCACCCAGTAAGCCAGGGCTTTTTTTTCCCAAAGTGCTGGGACAGATGGGGCTGCCATTGCTGGGCTGGGAGAGTGGGTAGGGGATGGGCCTGGCCTGGGTAATTCAGAAATTCGGCAGCAACCAAATCTCTGAATGAGATTTGCCTGAATCAGTTCAGGACAGTGATTTGAATGCTGTCCTCTGAATCAGCTGAATCCAAATCTAAAGTGAATACTAGCCGCTTCACTCAGGCCTAGACCACAGGGCTCCTCCTGGGCCAGATCTGCAGAGCCAGAGGCTGCAATGGCAGTGGGTTCAGTGGAAGCTACAGCAGGTGCGGCAGTGGTGGCAGGGTCCAGGCCCAGCAGAGGCAAGAAGTGGCTGTGGGACCAAGTGGCCATAGCCTTGACTCACTCCTCTATTGTCTAGTGGGGCTGAGAGGCCTGAAATTCTGCAGCAGACCACATCCCTGGCTATGCCCCCAGCTTCCAGTATCCACTGGTAGCCCAGCAGGCCAGATGGAATGGCGCCTCAGGGCAGACCTGGTCCATCGGCCGCATATTTTACATCCCTGCCTTCAATAAATCCTAGAGCCCCAGCACTACTGCAGGTGCTATGGTGACTCTTCATCTGCTTCCTGATGCTGTTGGACAGGGCTGCATCTGTTTTAGGTCCAAATGCACTACTTACCCTAAGGGCTGCTTTCTCATTAAATTTGTGTGCACAAATCAGATTGCTTTTAGTACTTCAGTTCCAACTGAGGTTAGCCAAGGAGTAGTTAAGAGAAAGAGGCAGAGGAATGGCTGGAGTAACTTAGAAGTTGGTAACTTAGAAGTTGCCTGGCTATCTATTTAGGTGAACCCATCTCCACTGTATCTATGTGCCAAATATTTAGAAGCATAAGTGCTAACAACTATATCTTTCCTTCTACTTCCATGGTCTGTTGGAGAAGTAGCTCAATTAGTTCATAGCTTGGTTACTATGGAAAACTTACTGTGGAAAGTCAAGAACAGAGTCCTGCATTTAGCTTCAAATATCCTGGAATAAGCAGAAAGTTCTGGTTTAATTAGAAACATGATGAAATACCAAAGCTGACCCAGTAAATTAGAATGGCTGGCTGCTCTGCCAAAAGGATCAACATTGGCTTAGATGAACAAGCAGAAGTTCAGCAATTTACCTGAAGTATCAGAAGTTGAATACTTTCAGCTGCAAGCTCTTTCTTGCTCTCTCTGGTCATCAGTTATCTCCAGTTCACTGGCATAGAGAAGTCAACTTTCTCCAGGGATCAGATACTAAGTGGTTGCCTCTCCCTACTTCTTTTGTCTCCCTTGTCACCTGATTGCCACCCCAAATTCCTAATTAAATCCTGGAGAAGCACCTGGTCTGTTGCAAGAGAATTGTTTACTTTAAAGGGCCAGTCACCCTGCAACACCGTTATGCAGTTGGAAGTCATAAGTGTGGGAATCTAGAGGACCAGGCTGGATATCAACAAATTTCTAAGCCTCAGTTTCCCTCTTTGTAAGAGGAGGGCAATGAGAAATACTTAAAATTATAACAGTTGGGTCAAATCTTAATTTCTGATCAAGTCAGAATAGCAATTCACACAATCAGAAATAGTGGAATTTGGGATTAATGTTTGTAAAGCACGGTATTAAGTAAGAAGCATTATTAGGGCCAGACAGTGACAGAGATAGAACCAGAACAGAAGGATGCCTGGCTTCCAGTCTGATCTTTACTGTCTTAGATCTTACAGCTTTCGGAAGCAGCCACACCTCTTCCTGCAACAGGTATACTTGTTTTTTTAATTCATAACTGCAAGTTTTCACATATCCTCATGGTTCAGCATATGCTTCCATATGACTAATCTTCATGTTTAACTCTATTACAAGGGCAAGCTCTGCCTTTAGTCATAATGAGTTGTGCCTTATTATTTCACAAGCACTCCTACTGAATGAAACCAATAATATGCTTGGCTCCTGTCTCACCATAGGCAGAGACAGAAATACACGACTTGCACTCTGTTGTATGATCACAGATAAAGAAAGGGTACAGTTTCTTTGCTCACCCCCTTTTTCAGTGCCTCATAACTGTTGAAATCAAATTCCTTTCCAGATGAATGTTTCTGTCTTTGATTTCAGCCAAAAGGGCACGTGTGCATATATTGGTGGGTGAGTGAGAGCTTGGGCTGGATAAACTCAGGAATTTTTCAAGAATGGGACTGGAAGATGAAAGAAAGATTTGCTTCTTGTTATCTTGCTCACCCCAAGTCACCTCAGCTGGGACTTGAACTCAGATCACCCATGTAGTAGGCAGGAATTCTGCCACAGCCACTACTGGTAGCATCCCCTACCCCCAAGAAAAGAAAGAAAGAAAGAAATCTCCAGTATGTTGCAACTGATATATCTGCAGCTGCACAATTCAATAAAAGGACAAAGTAACCAGATAGTTAGCTGCCTGGGCATGTAACTAGTAAGCTGTGCCCCTGGGCAAAACCCTGTGGTGAGAGTGAAGGTACTGAGCCCTACTGGAGGATAAGGGGTGCCAAATGCTGGAGAGCAGGGAGTAGATGGAGGAAGAGAGTCAGTGTTACCTTCAGTGGAGACAATCTGCAATTGCTGCTGGCGTGGAGTGATCTGCCTGGCCTCAGCTGTTGCTGCTACAGCAGTGGTGTGGAGTCTCTGCACCCAGCTGCTGCTGTGGTGCTTGGAGAAAACCCTGAAGGAGAGTTGGGGGGTGGAGGGATTCATGCACAATCCAAGAGCAGGGGGTGGGGGATCACAGGTTCAGAGAGCAGGTCGGGGGGGACTGAGTTCCAAGAGCGTGTGTGCCTGGAGGGGGGGCATCCAGGGGGCCACAGGTTCTGAGACCAGAGGTAGGAGGGCAGTTGCCTTGCCACATGCCAGGGCTCCTATGGTTCTGGCAGAACTGCTGCTACCACTGTGCATACTTTGCCTGCCCTCACTGTTGCTCTTCAAGTAGCGACAGCTGCCACCAGAAACTATTCTGGAGTTCCCAGCATGGCAATGCCAGTGTCTCTGCTAACTCGGCATCTGGGGCAGGTATCCCTCTTGCCTGCCCCTAGCTCCACTACTGGCTGCTGTTACACCACCACCATGGCACCCCTTCTAGGTGGGCTCCCAGGGCTAGTCCCCTACTCAACCAGCCCAAGGACTTTGTTACACATCAATTTCAGGTGGCTCAGGGAGTTCTTAACCCCTGGATTGTCCACACATTAAGATGTGTAAATCAGTTTTAAGCATCCTTTAGGCATCTTAAAGTTATGTCACTCCACGACAGGTTTCTCTTTGATCTGTTACCCAGCTCATGTTCCACAAATGTGTGGCCGTTCTCTAGAGATAAACCACCACTGGTTTCAGTCTTCCAGCATCCCAGGATGCAGTGTCCCCTCCTCCCACACTCCTGTTCTTTGTGGACAAACTTTCCACCCCCTGAACACCACAACCCAGGGGGTGGTATTGGCATCAAGCTAACTCCCCTTCCTGTGCCACTCCCCACCCCCTCCAGCTGTGACTTGGTGCTGCAGTTTGCAGGGGCATAGATTGTCTTGGAGGGAGGGGTAGGGAGAATGGTAGGGGATCATGGTAGGGGGCCAGACTGAGGTCCCCGTGAGCTGGGGTTCCCTCTCAGGGCAGGAGCAGTGTTCCCATAAACTGGGGCTACCCAATCCAGTAAAACATGAGACTTTCTTTAAATGTACTTACTCTTAATTACTTAAATTTATTTCTTGCTTTTTTATTTTATCCTTGTGTGGCTTCAGTGGCTGGCAGATTTCATTTAACCACCCAGCCCTCAGCTGCCATTTCCACCCACTGTCTCTTCATCTCCCATTTCACTATCCAGTACTCAACATTAAACTCTCTCCCTTCCAGCCTCATGCTCCCAACCCAGCTCTCCAACCCACCCTCACCTAGAACAGGGATAGAAGCCTGTCCTGGCTCACAAATCCTGTAGTGGCAACTCTTACTGCTTATTAATCTTTCTGCTCCTTTTCTTCTTTTTACGTGGGTTAACTTTAAAATATTCTTAGTTTGACACCCATGTTTTAAACTCTGCTTTGCCACATCATTTTTATACGAGAATATAGTTTTTGTTGTTTACCTGTGAACACATTTTTAATGAATAATGGCTGAAAGTAGAAACTTGAGGTTTGGCTTAACAGTTCTATACAGAAAGAAAAGCAATTCAGAGGGAACTAGTATAATACTTCAAGGTTTTGTATAAAGCTGACATGTCCAAGAATTAATATATGTTTCTAACGGCTAGGGATTTTTGTTCTCTTTGTCTGCAGTGCCCTCATTCTAGCAAACACTAGGCATATCAAAAACAATTAACTAGCTAGTTAAAGAAATCTACTTTTTTTTGTTTACAGTTCGTGTTTCTTAGCACCTTTCCTTATTTTCCATTTTTTCCTTTTAAAAACTTGAAATTAGGTGCAAAAGACAAGGGTTAATAAAATCCTGCTGTTGAGAAATCAAACGTGTGCAAGGTGCTCTCTCTCTCATGCTGGGCAGATGTCATATTTTTTATTACTCCCTTCTCTGTTAAAAATGTGGACTTCAAAGCTGTTATATCCTGGAGGTGTCTCTAGAAAATGTCACAGCAAGCCTCATTGCCTAGTTTTTCTATCAATTATTTACGGTTTGTCAGTAGAGAGATCTGTTTTTACCTACCACCCCCACAGAGTCATCCTGACCTTTCATATCATCCTCAGTAACAAACTCCACAAGCCAATTTAAGCCTTACGTTATAGTTGTGCAGTCTCATTGTAATCACATTGAACCTTCAGTGCCACCTAGGCAATAGGATAACACAGGTATAATATATTAGAATGTAAAAAAGTCTGTTGATAAGAATCTAGTTAACTCAGTTTTAGCTATGGGGGGAAGGGCTGTGTAAACAGAGATAAAAAGTATGCTTTTCATTACAGTACCAAGTGGTATGATTTTAAATCAAGGCAATTTAAATATTTCCTTTTAAATCACTTAAAGGAGGAGGGGGCACAGGAGAACCACTGACACATAGCTGCATCATACCACCCATCTTTTCCAGTGCTCCCCTTTACCACCAGGCCTGCTGCTCCACTGTGCCTGCACTTCTCTCACTGCAGAGAGGCTGGGACCCTGCAGTAAAGGTGAGTACAGAAAGCTGGGCGCTCTGGGATGGGAGGGATGGAGTGGAGACATGCAGCCTACAGTGATAGCTAGGTTGCTCTGCCCTATTCAGGCAAAAGATTTTCAAGCCATGATCTGTGTAAATCAGGCTTTCCAAAATAAATTCCAAAATCTACATTATTATAACTTTATATTAAAAGGTAACAGTAAATTATGAATGCTATTTTTAAAGCCATCACTGGCTTCTTTTCACATTTATTCTTAGAAATTTTGGAAACCACTGTCAGCAGGAAATGAGATGACAAAAATTCAAGCTCTCCTGCAAAAATTTAATGAACTGGATTATTTCCCTCATGAATAGTTTTCAAAGCGTCTAGTCATGTGTTTCAAGTTAAGCATGTGCATACATAGCATCAGGAGCTTATGTTGTATATTTAATAGTAAGCTCTGTGATGGTAATATATATATTTTTTGTCATGTCAGAAAATTGCTCCAGTGGTAACAATCTAAAGTTATTTTTACAGTACTTTATTTTTTTTTGTTTATTTATTCAATTTGCATGCTGTAAACTGTTTTAGACACTTGACCCCATATTATCAAAAGAGGGGAATTAAATTAAGGTCCCAGAGTAAAATTTTCAGAAGTACACACAAGCCAGATGCAAGAAAGGACTTAGATTCCCAAAGTGGGATCCAACCAGAATTTAGGCACGAGTCCAAAACTGCCCCTCAGCAGCTGCCTAACTGTAGAAGCAATTAAATTCTCTGGGTGTCTTGGTTGCCCCTGGCTTCCTTGCATCCGGGGTATTTTATTTTCAGTAGTGTTTTTTTCTCTCCCCACAACAGATTTCACAGGCATTGCCAATTTCATGGGCAATTCCAGATTCTGTGGTTTTGGTAGGTCCCTATTCTAAGCTCCAGAGATGGGTGAAATTTAAGACACACCTGTGCCCTGAGCATTTTCTATCAGCTAGCTGTAGATGTCTGCCAACAGAGGAAATGTCTATATGATGTTCTGAGCAAATGCTTTAGAAAACTTTTCCTAAAATGTTTTGGGCAATTACTGCAGAGTACAGAAAGACTTCTGAATCTTAATCTTCATGGCCAAAAATTAACTTGGCCCCACAAAAAATGATGCGAGTCATGTTCGCTAGGAAACCTGGAAAAATGTACAGTTGCTATGCAACACTTCAAGACTATTTTTCTATTGAAATTGGCTTAAAGCTTTGCTCTAATTAAAAGTACCCCTTCCCCCATATCTGCAAGGCACATGTAAAGATGCCCAATAAGGCAAAAAAACAAAGCTCTAAATCTCCCCATCCTAGTCCTTCATGATACCTTCTTCCCTTATAACTGTGGATGCCACAATCATTCTGGTGGTCATTTAGGCATTATACCCTCTCTCTAGGTTCTCATATCCAGGTGGCATCTAATCTTGTCTTTTCTTCTTGTACATCGTCTTAAAAATGGACTTTCCCATCCTTTATGCAGCTAAAACTCTCACCCTAACTAGTGCCTGAATTACTGCCACATCCTTTTTTGGCCTTGACAAATACAATACTACCCCTGTTCACCCATCTGGACTGGCTGGGACTGCTACTGGCAATCCCATCTTGGATTTAAGCAAATATGGTAGTTATTATAGTTATAACAACAACTTTATTATATGTTGAGTTAGCTGTTAATTAAAAATTATTCTAAATAAAAAATGACTTCCTCCATCAGATTAGTAATAGTTTTACAGATGGGCATAGTTTAAACCAAACAAGATACACAAGACCTGGATTCCTAATGAGTAAAAAAAATAAAACCTTTTCCTTGGCCTGTCCAATAAAATATATAATATATTTTTAAAATGACAAACATCTTCCTTTTATTTGTGGAATACCTTTAAAAGTTTCCTTATGGTGTACCCAGGCAGTGATGGTGAAATTTTCTATAATTGTCTATAATCACCTATTACATTCTGGGGAATTTCACTGGTCCACAGGCTCCTGTTTTAGGGCAATATACTTTTTAGGAAGGTTTGAAGTTAACCCCATTTTTCAGTCACAGCCCTATCTATGCTTTCTTATACTCAATGACCCACATCAAAGTGCCCCTAGTTGAGGCATCAAGTCATCTTCTGAACTAACCAGAAAGGGCCAGTAAGGGGACTCATGATGTGAATGTCTGCTTGCCTGATAAGCCAGAGTCTTGACCAGAAACCCAAATCTTGTGGTTAGTGCAGAGAATGGCCCTGTGGTTAGCAATGGATTAGCACACAGAACTACCTTTTGATACTTCCTAAAGCCCCATTCTTAGAATAAACATGTACAAAATAATGTTGTGTCAAAGAAACCTAGGTTTGTATAAAGTATTCACATAGGCCATAGAAAGCTGAGTTCTGAAGACAGCTCAGTCTTAAGCGATAACATTCATTTGCTATTTTTAGAGGTTGCTTGCCGTCTTCAAAGGCATGCTTAATCTGCTGCAGCAGACTAAGCCAAGTACATAAACATTGCTTAGGAATACCCCTCTATATTTTACCCTGAATTGATTTAACATGTTTTAAAGAACTGCCTGTTGAACTTGAAGAGGAGAAAAAGGACATATTTAAAATGACTTATTTAAAGAAGACATACTGCGGTATTTTTTAAAGGCCAAATTTGTTAATATAATTTTGGTTCTGGAAACAAATCTGTTGATTGATTGTTCATGGTTCTAAGTCAATCCAGTTTTATCATATTTGTTACCAAGGTCCCAAAACTATAAGCACATCACTAGTGCCATGTGCAATCAAAACATGAACATAAGCTTTGCAGGAACACATAATAGAGTCCTCTCACAAAAAGATTCTTTTAGGGCCCGATACAAAACCCATTTAAATCAATGGGAATATATTATTCAATGTCAGTGGTCTTCAAATCAAATTCTCAAGTTAGCATTTTATTAGGTACCATGTGGCACAGGCATGTCCAGTAAAGCTGGCATTTATTGCATTAGCCTAATACATAAAGAATATTGCAAGTAACCTCAATATGACATGTTCCATTTTTCCTTGGTAAGGGTTTGATATAGTAAATGAGAGTTGTCACATGCAGTCACATACATGGCCTACCCTGCTCTGGTGGTGTGAACACTGGGGCGAGAGATTGGGAGATTGATGCCATAGCAGAAGTGCTCATGGTTGCGACCCTGTCAGATTCCAATGAATCTGCAAATGCTGCTCAATACTTTGTCATGAGGACATGAGAAGGAAAGGAAGGACATACATGGCATTTTTATACCCATTCTAGAAAGACCCTTTTCTCTGCTGTGCCAGTAAGCCTCCTGTGCATCTAAGGCTGGCTCACACAACATACATAACCTTACCTTTAGCTGCACTAGATGCACATCTACATGCTTGCTGTCTGAGTCCTGCTGGACTGAATAGGTCAAGTCCCTGACTCTCTCTGACGTCATTCGGAGCCATGTCTCAATTTCAGGCAAATGGAGAACAATCTTCCAGTCAGCCCCTGTATGGAGAGGGGGAGGCTTTTCATACCGCTCTCCAGAATCAAGCTCCTTCAATACATCTTCACCATCCTGCTCTGTGGTGGGAGTCATGTTTATAAGCATGGGTGATGCATCAGTAGCCATAGGATCCAATTCTTGTGACCTCATGGGGGAAACTGCTATTTCCATGGCTAGTATAGGAAAATCCAAACCATAATTCTTCCCAGAATAGCTGCAAAGACACAAGGAAATAACAGAGACTGTTGTTAATACAAAACTTTGAATTAAAAATGTTTCTAAGCAATAACCTGAATAAGAGAGAAACCATACACCAGTATTTTGATTAGCTTCTTCCTTATACAAATCCTCTCTCATTAACAACTTTCAGTTTGTTCCTAATTATTAGTATTGGTTTACCCATAACTTTTAAAACCTTAGTTGGGAAAAATCACAATTATAGTTCCATAAAAACAGTACTTTGCAACAGTCAGTTTGTGCCACAGTGAAAAATGTCTAAAAAGTCACAAACACCAAAATCAGTATTGACAAAGTAAAACAACTTTATTGAAGTTAATGGAGCTGTACTAGAGTATGCTAGCAATAAATCTGGCCCTAAGATTTTGCTGAAATTGCTTAGTGACATCATCCCTGTCCGAGAACTTACTGTCATCTGCAAGAACACAAGCTTAAGACCTTTGCGGCACTTATCAAAGTTTCATCTGTTTACTCAAGCATTTACCTGAACATGAGTTAGATAGGAGGGAAGTTTTGGAGAATGGTTCACAGCAAGTAATGGGGGATGGTTTAATGTAGACATTAGTTTTCTGAAATTCAAATTCTGGGAGTTTTCTTAGATCAAGAAATATTGCAGCAAGCATATACTTACACAAAAGATCTTTGCCTAAAGTGAATCAAGTTACAGCTTCAAATGTAAAGTGCATATCAGGAACTGCCTAGTCATTTGATTCCCAATACAGGAAAAATCATTTAAAGCTAAAGCACTGTATAACTATTATAAATATAAGTGTTTCTAATCAATTTAATTACTTAAAAAGGGATTGTTCATTGGATGGATCATAGTAAGTTTATATTCTATTCTTAAGATATTGTGAATGATTCCTATCAACTCGCACTTGTATTTGCCAGTGTATTTTAACCAGTTTCTTCCACTTTACCTATTAGGTGAGAAAGGTAATAGGAATTTTTGATATTATAGTCATTTCTGCCTATACTAATTCTGATGCCATATGCACACAACCAGGACTAATTCAGGATCAAGTGAAAGGAGAAGATAGTTTGTGATGGATTAGGCTATTTAAAAATATGGAAATGATCAATAATAATCACAGAAAAAACAGAAAATAATTGACAAAATACATGTCAATTATGATTAGATAATTTAATATGGATTTCATATTAACCAAATATGTAAGTCCCATTTTTAACTGTTGAGGACAGAAAATCTTTGATATTCTTACAGAAAATTGCCTCATGGATGGATTATGAAAAGGTTTCACAGGCTAGCCGGTGTATCATTTTTTCCATCCAAAAACAAAATCCAGTTTTAAAAAAAACCCTTTAAATTAAAGCTTTCTTAAAATTTTCCTTTAAAGACAACTACATGCTGCATTTAAGCATTATTCCCCAAGAAACAGTGAATTAATGTTGGTAGCATGTGGCCTGACTTAAGCCAAAATACCTTAAGCATTCTGAAAACCTGCATTAGCTGTGCATTTTAATCAAACCTAATTTCAGAGAAATTCAGATCTGAATTTATGATACAGACCTAGCTATGACATGGCACTTTACTAAACTTTAAGACAAGTCATGAAACTCCAGAGCATTTTTTTTGAATGCTCTTCAACACAACAAACTGATATTCAACAGATCTTTGGTAAAACAGGGTGCAACTTAACAAAATCAGTTGTTTTTGCAGGCTGAGTCCCTCTAATAGACACTTTGTCAAGCCATCAAATCATAGAAAGTATCTGTCATGGGATGGGGTCCCCAGGCAGCTTAGTGCCCTGCAACAGTATCTATCTACATTTTTGTAACTTTTTTCTTATGTTTACTTTCTACCATATAAGTACACAAAGGGCATGTTTACATGAGACATTTACTGGGAATAGACTAATTAACTCCACAGTAAATGTCTTGGCATCTACACATAAAGAGCTTTTAGGCTGGAGTAAATGAATAAACTCTGCAGCAGGATAGTACTTGTACTTATTATTTATTTACTATTTATTTACGAGTACTATCCTGCTGCAAATATTTTTACGTCATAGCACTGTTCATGTAGATGCTGACATGGCTGGCTGGGGCATGAGGGTGCTACAGTGCAGGGGTTGCCTGCCAGCTAGCCCTGCACTGGAGCCTCCTGTGTTCCAGCCAGCCTCTCCACACCACATTGAGCTGGGTTGGAGCAGTCTTGGGCTAGCAGGCTGACCCCCTGGTCAATTGGGGCTGACAGCTGGGGCTGTTCTGACCCAGCTCAATGTGCTGTGGTCCCAGGCACATGTGTAAACACAGGGCCCAGGAGCAATTAACTCTGACATGATATGTGCCATAGTTCATTGCATTGCATTAATATGTACATGTAGATACACCCAAAGACTGCAAAATACTGGGGTTCAACACTGCAGTCCTCAATTGAACAGCATTTTGTGTTTCTACCATATGAGTTTATCCTTTATGAAGACTGAAATTGAAATCATTAGGTCACAGAAAAGGTAATCAGCTTGTTTCTTTATCAATCTACAGCACTATGTTCACTGACTTGCGGTTTTTGAACATTTAAAGTGGAGCTGCCAGCATCAATTTACTCCTACAACACATGCAGCTGAAGTATCAAAGTACTATCCAAAATAAATCAGATTCTCTTGCAACCTAACCAATTCATAGGCCAAACTAGCTCTGATGGGTAGCCAGACAGGCCAGGTAATAGACTGTTTTTGCTATACTATTTTGATTTTATTTCCTACGCTAGTACTATTAAACCATCACTCACATAGGAGTCTGAATATGAACTTGGTTTTAGCTTTGCAAAAGTTTAATTGGGCAGCTTTTTACCAGAGTTTTCTATGGTACAATCACAGGGCCACATTACATGGGACACTTAGCATGTGTTAAATGCACTTAAAATGACAGCATCTGTGTATTCAAGCAGGCTAACGCCTGCTAAGTGCATTCATATTGTATTGTTTTATAGCAAAGTTGCACCTTTTCCAAAGAGGAGTATCTCCAGATCGAATGAAGCAACATGTTAAGCTCAAAGCAGGCTGCTCCATGGAAATAATCAATTATAGTCCCAGGGCTGACACCAATCTTCCAGGACCTTATCAGAGCCTTGAACTGGCAGATTTTTAGTCTCAGCCCTGGGAATGCACTGAACATCTTCAACTGGCTCCATTGTAGGGCACTGACAAGATCTAATACTTGGTACAAAAACATGTACAGCCTGCACTGTAGCAAGCTGTGCATGTTATGAGATTGTAGTAAGTATTACTGTGCCACTGCTCAGAACATGTTCTAATTTTAAAACATATCAGTGTCTGCATGACAAGGCTCACAGAGAGAGATTCTGAGAGGATTTGAAGAGTTCTCAGTTACTATATAGCTTATATTTATAAAAATGTCCTAATATTCAGAAATTAAACCAATATAATATATCACTATAGCGATAAGACTGTATGGAATCAATATTTATATCTGTATCTTTAAACTGCTGGTCATTTTTCAAATCCAACTTGACTCCCTATACATTTATCAGCTTCCATGCAGTCAGAGGTGACTTGAGCAAAGTGCGGGGCACCGCCCCCGGATGCAAGGAAGCCAGAGGCAAGTTGGTGGGGGCAGGGGTGGCAAGTGGCCAAAGGCACCAGATTCGGCAGCAGGTGGGGGTGCCAAGTGGCCAGACGTGAAGCTGGCAGCAGTGCGGAGTCACCGCAGCCACTCTGCTCAGCTCTGCAGGGCCCCCCCAAGCGCCAGGCCTGGGATGGTCGCCCTGATTCCACCCTCCCCCCAGAAACAGCCCTATATACAGTTGCCACAACTATTCAGTGCAAATATTAGGAGAGACAAATCTCTCCATTTGGAAACAGTCCATATTACAACCTGAGAGTTCTAACCCAAAGTGTACAGTATAAAAAGGTAACTTTTAATAGACAGTAATGTTGCTATTTTAAGCACTTTCAACATTATTTTCTCCTAATTCTGAAATGTTTGTATTACCACTGTCCCTATTTCTCTAAGTTTACCACCGCCATCTGATCCCATCTTCATGTTAAAGTAATTATTTTTCCTTCACTAAATGATGTAGCACACAAGAAGTACAGTACATCTCATGATTATTTCACATGCACCTGTTTCTCCATACAAACAGTAAATCCTTTTCAGTGTGATTCAGCTCCAGAAACAATACTAAAGCAACAAACATACTCCAAAGTAGTAAAAAATTTTTAAAAAAAATCAAAGTATGTTCCCACAGAAGCAAAAAAACCAAACCAAAACAAACAAACAAAACAAAACAAAAAAACTAACCCATGCTTCATGAAGAATATCATTCTAGCTTTGATGCAGTGAGCAGGTTTGTGATCAGCAGTCTTTAGGAACCTGCTGACTGTTTTTGTTACCATACAACTGACTCTGTAGACTGGCTGTCTAGCATTATAGTTAATACCATGTTTATCCTGGTTTCTGTTAGAGTAGTCCAGCAAATCCTTTTCATTTCATCAGGTCATAGTGAATTGCAACATTTTGAAAAAAAAACCAAGTATTAAGCAATTCTAAAATCAAACATTTTCTTTTATCTACTTTTAAAACTTTCTTAGAAATATAAGACAACGTACCATGGATGTTTACTAGCAAGGCCTGGGTACGTTATTTCTTTTTAAAAGCCCACAGATACTAGGAAGAAGAAATTGTTTCAGATAGAAATTACTGAACCTGAACAGTGGTACAGATAATTAATTATACTGTTTCTTGGCAAAATCAAAAGGCATTGTAATCCAGCTATGCAGCCACAAAAGAAAGCTGAAAGATTGATTCTCTTGCTCTGTGTCTTGGAGTAGTGTACACAGTGTACTGTTCTTTTTAATATCAGGAACAGCAAGCTCCTCCCCTTCTTCCCTTTCCCTGTCAGCTCTCACTTTTCCAGCTGCTGCAAAACAAGATAACTCCCATGTCATGCTTGCACTGACCTATAAAATGTGTTGGCAAGACTGAAAGTAGTAACCTGATTCACATACGTATATTAGACATGAGAAGAAACCTTGATGCTGTTGCTGAAGAAGTGCTATTAATAAGCTCTATTAATGAAATGCTAAACAGTAGCAAGCACAGAGAATCTAGTTACAGTAAGAAATTTAACAAACTAAACTGCTTCTTTAAGCCATTTCAGGAATCAGAGTTCCATTCTGGTCCATTCCATTCTTTTTTTTTCCAAATGTTGTCAGCCAAACTGTTGTGTTCCTAATGAAGCAAGCAACTTGTGGGGGGTGGGGGTAATTTATTCACTCTCAACATCTCAATTAAATAGATTCAAGTTTCATTTCTCAGCCTTTTCTAACCCAATTCTAGTTGATGACAGATTTGGTTCCAATATCCTTATGTTCCTGTGAGTGATGCATGTGACATGTGATCCATAAGTTTGGAACCGCTATACGTGTCTTTGTAAGCTGCATGTGCATGTGTGAACATGCATCTTCCTTTGGGAAGTGCATTAAGCCCAACAGATGGCTGATTACCTTTTACTCACATAGGCAATCTCCCTTTCTCCTGGTTTTCCACTGAACCAGATACTAATGCCTTCATGCAAAGCCTAAAATTTGTAAGTCGGGGTAATATCATCAATCATCAGACAACTTCAAAGACTTCTCAAACTGGTTCTATCCTTCAATTATTCAGATTCTCCTTGTTTATAAAATACAGCCCGTATTCACCGCACCAGCCATCAGATCATCTACATTTTCCTGCAACAGCAGTTGGTTCCTGTCAAATAGAGATTCATTAAGCATTTTAAGTCTTATAGTGGTCTGTGCATTGATCAGTGGTGCAGACACTGGGTTGAGTGAAAGTTAATGAGCTCTAATTTTTTCTCTCACTGTCACATATTGTTAAAATCAGCTGCAAGCATTACATAGCCACCTGTCTGTCAAGAAAACAATTAATTTTCTTCACTAAAGTGCTAAAATGGCAGAAAGTACTTCATTAAATAATTAATTCTGCCTTATGCCTCTTACTGACTTTGTGATCTAATGATGCAAATTTCAGTGTCAACAGAATTAATTAGATCATTTTTGTTGGCTTTTATACTCAGCCAAAATGTTTATTCCACACAGTCAACCTAACTCTGATACCTTTCCAGTGTCAATAGCCCCAGCCATTCTCTATCCAAGTGTTAAATCTCCTATCATTTCCTGACAAACTGAATAATCCACATATATGTTTTCAATACAAAATTCTATGACATACTGAAAATTAAAAATTTAGGAGAGGAATAAAATGAATTGAATTGAAAATTACAATAACTATAGGGATGTTGCAGTGATTTCTATTATTCATTTTCATATTTAAATCAATAAACATTAAAAAGTGCAATTCCCCAAAACCTTTCACAGAATTTAGTTCTAAAAAAAACATAGACTTTGGTTTATTCTATTCCTGTTAGTGCCCATAAAACAATTTCAAAATCCCTCTTTTGGCCATATGCTTTAGGTGGAGGAGTTCTGTGATTGAACCTCCCAGCTTCTATGCATATAGTAATTGAAAGTCAACAGTCCTACAGGTGGGAAACCCATTGTTCCTACAGGAAAATATTATTCAGAATTGATGACTCTATACTATTCTACCAACTCCACAAGCACAATCATTTGATTAGATATTACACATACCACAAAATGATGTCGTGATTCGCAAGGCGTGTTGCAACGCGAGATGAAAGTCACCCTCCAAATGATGGCTGCAATACAAAGTGGAGGGCCTGAAACATGCCATTCAAATTCTAAAAACAATTTCAAAATCCTAAAACAATGCTAAATTTAATACCAGAAATTCACTTAAAATTATGAGTACAGTGATCTGTGTAAAATAAGCAATATGGACAAAATCCAGGACCACTACAATCCCTGAAAGGTCATCCTCACAATAGTTTGCACCTTTAGTAGCAATTTCTCCGCAGTTCAGCGATTCAACAGACCATTGAAAATTAACTATATTATCCCACCTAGAACTCACCCCAAAGATTTAAGAAGTGAGCCCAGCTTGTATTGTCAGTGTCAATGCTTTATCTGTTGTTCCAGAAGGGAAAAAAACCAGAAGCTCATATATTAAGGGATCTCCTTCCCACATATTTCACCAGCAGTAAGTGCACTTAACATTTAAAAATATATAAAATATTTTTACCTTCATTTGGAAAAATAATAACTCAGGAAAAGGAAATATTTATTTTTCTTCTCTCGTTGAAAAAAAAATAGACACACAATCACACTTGTCTGTCAAGCCCATGTGGAAAGAGAATATGTAGCTCCTCATACTACTTTTAACTCAAAAATATACTATCAACCTGTGCTTGTATGGGATATGAATATTATATAATATAATTTAGATGCACAAAGTAATAATGTATAACCCTAAAGTAGTTCCATTTTATACTCCTGCTTGGGGAGGAGCAAGGAGAAAATCCTGTTAAACAGTCCTTCAAACAAACCTAAGAAAAATACGCTCAGTATTTATATTGTTGCTAAAAGATTTGAAGGAGCAGGGAACATACTCAGGAACCTGAGCCAGTTGAGACAAGTAATTATTTTTCCTGTCCATTTTTCTTTTAACACACACTGCTGATTCTTAGTTTGTCTTGCAGAAAAAAGAGAGAGTAGAAGATGATACAGAGGAAAGTGATCTACTATAAATTGAGCAAAGACAAATTAGCTGCTTCATGTTAACTCAGCAGTACATCAGTCTTCTTTAATAGCTAACTGCATACATCTACCTTGAGGCACTTGTTATCCTAATTCTCATTCTAGAATGTTAGCAGTACTTGCATGTATAATAGCGGGTTTAGTATGACAAAGAAATATAATATGAATTGTACTTTTATTTTTTGGTCTTATCCATGTAGGGATCAGCAACACAAGAAGCCAAAGGATAGGGTAGGCTTCCAATATTCTGTACTTGGTGCAGAAGCTTGTGCAGTGGAAATACACTTGCATTTTAGTTCATGTTAATCAGAAAGGATTTTAAAGTTAGATTATAAATGTCAAAGTCAACAGAATGCTTCCATAAATGTAATGCTCGTAACTTAAAAAGAGAAAAGATCTACACAGAGTACATAGAAGATCTTTTTATCATTGTGCCCTCCCACACTTTCCTCCAAAGCAGCCTTTATTCCTGATGTAAGGATGAGTAGATAAACTTTCATAAGAGTTGAAGAAAGGCAATGAGACCATATCTCTCTGTTCTTTGGCTCTGATATTCTATATCCAATCAAGCAAGCCATTACCCTTTCTCTTTCCATCTTCCTGACTTTATAAAAAGGGAGAAGTTTCCTAGGATATTGAAACATATTTAAACAACCGTTATAAAATATTGTGAAATTTTCACGTGAAAGGTGGTACAGAATGCAAAATAAAAAAATACAACTACTTGATAATTTTCTATGATGTATTAGTAGTGAAGCCGAACTTGCAAAAGGGTCCAAAACATTGTATATGTTCTCTGGCTGTGTTTTAGGTGAAATCATGATTTTCAGACAGGTTTTTAAGAGTTACTTAATCATCTAAATTAAATTATTAGTGTTTGTATAATTCTTCATAACAGAACTGCAACACTATGTATGTTCAGTCTCTCTTTCCCTTTTTAGGAAACGAACTGTAAAAAAACTTTGCCACTTCAATGTGCATCACAAACAGTAGTAGAATGCAGATGTCTTTGCAGATTTGCTCCCCAGCGGAGGAGAATCAGAAAAGCAGAGTGTTGGTATATTATTTGTGTAACTATTTATACTTATATACTACTCCTGGAATAGAGGCAGTCACACAAAGACAGTCTCTTCTTAATGAAATCTCAGCATACAATTCAGTCCATGGCTTCCAGGAAACTACTCTGACACAAGAAATCCTCCAAATATGGTAAATATAGCAGTCAGCAATCATTCCACTATCTGTTTCCCACAAAGGGTAGCTGCATCACAGAACTGTTAAGCATGCAATATTTCTTCAAAGACTAAAAGCATACTCAAATGGTAAGAAAAAGAACCTAAATGGTGATGTTTAACAGCACTATCTGGTGACTTCTACTATACCAATATACTAAACTAAGAACCTCTTCCCACAAGACAGATTTCATATACACCTTTCTATTAACAAATGCTGACTTAAAGCCTGTTCATATTTTTACTTTTCAAATCTGTGGTTTTTCTTAGATATATTGATACCTTTCATTACCAATGAAAGTAATATGTTGGTTTTGTTTGATTGATCTACCATATTTACCCAAATCTAAGATGACTTTGAATTTAAGACAACCCCCAATAATTAGATTCTAGACATGGAAAATTGTAACAATCAATAATTTTCTATGTCTAGAATCTAATTGGTGGAAGGTCATCTTAATTCATTCCTCCATTGCTTTGGTGAGGAAAGCAGTAGTGGAAAATGAGGACCCAGTAGCCCACCCCTTGCCCTCCCTTGTCTTCCAAGTACCTATCTGCCTTCCCACTTGCCGTCTCCCAACCCCCAACATATTGCCCCCCTGTTGCCTGTGCCTGGCAGGCAGTGAAGTCTGCCATACACTCTCTTCTCTGGTGCATGAACCACCCCACCCTGGCTGAGGGCAGGTGACATCTCAACTTTGGCTCCACCCCTGAGACCAGAGCCAAAG
Source organism: Crocodylus porosus (assembly GCF_001723895.1). NCBI lineage: Eukaryota > Metazoa > Chordata > Crocodylia > Crocodylidae > Crocodylus > Crocodylus porosus. The sequence goes on along the minus strand of NW_017728947.1, from coordinate 69,070,222 downwards.
CTGGAGCTGAGCCACTGCTGGCTCTGGGACTGTACTCAGATCTAAGTTGAGGCTTCCCTGCCCCAGGTTGTTGTGGGGGGTAAGGGTGGGAATCCTCTTCCTGGATTCTTCTAAATCTGAGGTGAGTGAGATGTATTTTCTACCCTTGGCTTTCAGAAAGAACTCAGAGGGTGGTGTTAGCCATCTGTGTGACAACTGCCACTTTGACTGATATCACTGGTTTAGCTGGAAATCTCCACAGCTATAAATGTATATTAGTTAAGCTTGAGCTGAACAGCAGTCTCTTTACAATTGTGAGCTGTTATTTGCACACCAGATTGACAAGTTACAGAGGAGAACAAACAACAAGTACTGACAATGATACTTAGAGTAGGTATAGGTGTTTGGGGAGGTTAGATCACATTAAAATGGCAACCCAATCTAAGTTCACCTATGTGTGGACCTGACACTTAGATCCCTGGTTAGGTTGATCTAAGTGCAAACTGTAAGCAAGTCCCACTCCATAGAATCACAGCAGTAAAGTTAGATCAGTCAAACAATGGCTGACCTAATCTAATTTAACTGTGCCTGGGAGATGCACTAAGTTAGATAGGGTAGGGCTAGACCAATCGAACACAACTTCAGTACTCATTCAGAGCACAGCTCTGGGGTTGGAAAAGCCCAGTCACTGGCACTAGCCCCAGGGCTATACTTTTCCTACCCCTGCCACCTCTGGCTTCACTCCCAGCAAAAGCATTAGCACACCCCAGATGCACACTCCAGGGGCAACCAGCAAAGCCCAGAAGCATGGGTAATGCTCATAGTAGAACATAGGCATAGCTACGCCCAGATCATCCCGGACCAGTGGCTGTCCAACCTCTTCTTGAACACCTCCAGTGAAGGAGAGTCCACAACTTCCAGTCTATTCCAACTGCCTTACAATTCTTACAGCAGTTGCAGGAAGGGGCTATTGACCCCTCCCCCCAGCCCCAGATGGACAACCCCTGCTTCACAGATCAGCCAGCCCCCCTGAACCTGCAAGCTGCTCTAGATGCTGGTTTTACCAGATTTCACTCTCAGGAGCTGATAGAAGTAAGTTGGAGTGGGGGGAGAGATGGACAAATTTGGTGGGAGTTGGTTCAGTCAGAGGGTGGGGATCTCAAAATAGCCCCCGATCCTGCCAACACCCCGATGTGAATATTCCATCCCCCCTAATCTGTCCAAGCTCCCCACCCACTCTGATTTACTTCAACTGGGCTCCCAGCACTGGTAAAAATCATAGAATCAGAGAAGTAGGGCTAGAAAGGACCTTCAGAGGTCATATAATTCAACTTCCTGCCTGAGGCAGGATCATCCCTAGCCAAACCATCACATAAAATCCATAATCTAAACTCTATATAAAATTACCATCAACCCTGACCACAACATAGATCTAGTACCCTAACCTGTCACAGGTAAAGCAGAGGAACCATGGCAGCCAATGTCCTGCTTCTACTAAAATCTTGTTAATTTAGCTCTGTGTGTCAATTTAGCTTCTACTAAAATGTTGTCAATGTGCTCAAGAGATCCTGGGTAGATGGCCATGTCCCCCACTACAGAGGAAGTTAAAACCCCTCACAGTCCATGCCAATCTGACCATGGAGTAAAATTCCTTTCAGACCTCAGCTATGGTCTAGCTTCAGACCTTCTAGCCAGGAACCTCTGGCTTTGCTCCCAGCATCGGCATTAGCACACCCCAGCTGCACACTCTGGTGGCAACCAGCAAAGCCCAGAAGCATGGGAAATGCCCACAGTAGATCATAGGCATAGCTCCACCCAGATCATCTCCAACCAGTGGCTGTCCAATCTTTACTTGAACACCTCCAGTGATGGAGAGTTCACAGTTTCCAGTCCAGTCTATTCCACTGCTTCACTATTCTCACAGCAAAAAAGTTTTTTTCTGGATATCCAAACTTACTTTGCTGCAACTTCAAGCCATTAATTTGCATCTCCTCTCTGCAACAAGAGAAAAGGTACTTTTCCTTTTTTTTATGGCAGTCCTTCAAGTATTTGAAGCCTGCTATCATTTACCTGGATCCTCTTTTGTCTTCTTCATGTCTGTGACCAGTGGGTTTTGATTCCCCGCTCTCGGGTGGTTCTAGTTTTGTAGGTAGATGATACCCCCCTCTTGGGATCACTTCGGTATCGGAGCAGTTCTCAGTCTCCCAAGTCCCTGACCTTGTTCTTGCCCGCCACGACTTGATGTTCTTCAGTGTCAAGGTCGGTTTGTGGTACACTCCATGGCCCAGGATCCCTCGGCGGTCACATCATGGGGCTCCATCACCCCTGCACCCTGGCCTCACGCCACCTTTAGTGCGTTTTTCTTCCACGGGTCCAGGTCCTTAGCCGTAGAATAATATTCCTCACCTGACCTGCCCCTGTCGTGGTGCTCGTCAGTAAGCTTGGCCCACGGTCCCCCTTGCCTCTTCCCTGTTTGACCCTGGATGGGGTCTCTACACAGGTTCTGGCCTCACCAAGACACCATCTACCCCCTTTCTATAGGGATGTTACCTTAGCTCTCCCTCTCCAGCCGGGGACATCCCATACAACAAACAAACCTAAAAACCCACTACTCAGCCCCTCGACATGCTGAGCATCCTATCTGGACCCCACCGGTCTTTCTGGGCCGTCCTTGGCCTCTAGCTTCCCTAGTGCCTCCACTGATTCACTGCACCATGGCTCGGCGGCGATACCTGTCCGAGCTGCACCCTCTCGGGGCTCTTCAGGGGTTTCTCCCCCTTTGTGTGGCTGAGTCTATGCAGCATCACTCCGGCACTCCACCTGTGGGCCACGCTGTCTTCTGGCTCGTGCTCCGTCATGCCCTCCGCGGCCACGCTTCCCGCTCCTTCCACGTCCTGAGCAGCCTCCAGCCACACGGTCTGTCTTTGCCCCTTAGGAGCCTCTTCTATCTCTCCAGCTGTCACAGTCACCACCTCTCTCACCAGCAGAGCCGGTAGCTGCTCCTCCCTGGGGCTATCCGCCCCTTCCACGGCCGCAGCTGCCGCTTTTAACTTTACCAGCTGGCATCCCTCTATGACGTCACAGGCTGGGCGTGCCTGTACAAAAAGGTGGCTGGAGCGCCGAGCGGGTCCTTTCTTCAGCGTTCCGTGCTCGTCGTGAGGTTCTGCAGGTAAGTCCAGTTTACTATTTGGCTCCCTGGGACAATGTCCTTTTTAAAATGTGGAACTCAGATTTGTCACTGTACTCCAGATGAGTCCTGTAGTACCTGTCCCTTCTCCCATGACTTCATGAAAATCATTGCCAAGGGCTCCGATCTTCATCCAGCTCTGTTGACTTGAATTCATTTAGGCCCAACAAAAGCTTTCTGACTGTCTCTTCTGCTATCTCCTCCCTCAGATTACCCCTTCCTTATCCATATTATCTTTATTATGCATTTGGCTGCAGCTTAATTTGAGTAAATCCACCTTCTTTGTATCTTTGGTCAGGAGTTCCCCTTGGCTTATTACCAGAGGACCCACAGCTTTCTTGATCCTTCTTTTCTGGCCAACATATTTATAGAACCTCATTCCTAACCTTACAAACTGATTTGTTTCATCCATCTGAGAGGAACATGAGAGCAATAATGAAACTGAATCCAAAAAGCAATACTTACCTACATCACATAGTTCCTACACTACTATAAGCAGATTCCAAATACCATCTACTTGTTTTAAGATTTAAGTAAAATTTTTGGCTGATGTAGGAGGTAAGTCTGGAGTGCGTGAATTATCAATGGAAACAAGAGCAATGGCAATCAATGATGGTAGCCCCCAAAGACATTCAAAGAAGTTTCATGTCCAGATAAGCTTCTGGGGGGAATATCTTCACTATACAGTTAACTTTGGGTCCTACTTGAATGTTGGCCTAGTGCCCTTCTCACCTCTGTTTACTTGTGCATTGAACCCATGCTGACCAAGCTGGGATTTGAGTTAGAATTTGATGGCTGCATTCACTTGGACTGGTAATCTGGTCCCTTTTAAGACAGCATCTAGGATGTTGGTTGCCATGGTTCCCCCCACTTTTTTTTTTTTTAAATCTGTGGCAGGTTAGGGCATCAGATCTATGTCACATCAGGGTTGATGACAGAGTTTAGATTATGGTTTGTATGGGACAGCTTGGATGCGGACGATCCTGACCCAGACAGGAGGTTGGACTTATGACCTCTGGATGTCCCTTCCAGCCCAACTTCTCTATGATTCTTTCTGTCCTTATCCTCCTTTGTTAGGTGCAGCTCATTCTTTATCTTTGCCTTCCACATTTTGTCCCTGCTATTTCCTGGCATGTTTTCTTGCTGACCTGCATGCTTTCCTTTTGCATTCAAGGAATTCTAGATACTCCTTGTGCAGCCTCATTGGCCTCTTGCCATTCTTCTTGTGCTTCCTTTGTGTCAGGACAGTTTTTTCTTGGGCTTCCAATATTGTACCCTTTAGAAGCTGCCAGCCCTCCTAGGTGCCTTTCTCCTTCAATCTATATTCCCATGAGACCATGCCTATCATCTTCTTGAATTGGATGATATCTATCTTTTTGAAATGTAGCATCCTAATTTTGCTCACCTCATGCTCTCCTGCAGTGGCAACACATAGGGGTTGTACAGGGGTGCAGACACACCCCCTGAGAGCACCGGTGCACCCCCTGACTGGCCACACTCACTGCTTAAGCAACAGGCGGGGGGGCAGGTGGGAGTGCCAGTGCCCCCCCTGCAAGTGCCGGGTGGGGAGTGGAGTGCCGCGGCACTCCCAGAAGTGGCCACAGCCACTTCTGAAAGTGGCCACAGTGATCAGCCACAGGGGGACCCTCCCCCCAATCGGCAGGATTGACTGTGAGGGGGACCATCCCCCTGGTCGCTGACTGGTCCCTGGGGGGGGGGGGGGGAAACGTGTCTCCCCTAAGGTGGCACCAGTCACCCATATCTCCTGGTCTCAGGATCAGGAATTATATCATATTGTGATAACTTCCTCCCAACTTAGGATCACCATCACATCCTCCACCAATTCTTTCCTGTTTATCAGGACAAGATCCAAGATAAATGACCTCCTAGTCATATCCTCCACTTTCTTGAACAGAAAGTTGTCCTCCGCACAGGTTAGGAACTAGATTTACATTTTATGGTTGGCTGCATTGTTCTTCTAGCAGGTGTCCAGAAAATGGAAATCTTCCATCAGTACCATCCCAAAGTTTTTGGATAGATTTGTAACCAGCTTGAACAGTGCCTCTTCTACCTCTATTTCTTGATTAGGTGGTCTATAATAAATCTCCACCATTATATCAGTGCTGCATCCTTTACCTTTCATTTTCACCCAGATGGACTCTGCTTTGCTTTCTTCTTCCTCCTGAAGCCAGGAACAGGTATATGTGTTTCTGACATACAAGGCAACATCGCCACCTTTTCTCCAAGCCCTGTTCCTTCCAGAATAGAGTGTAATCCTCCATGTTGACATTTCAGTCATAAGAGCTGTCCCACCAGGTCTCTGTGGGCATTTATTCACATGCTCCAAGAGGCTGGGGATGGGGTGGGGGGAGTGGCACTTTAATTAGAGCAACTCCATAAGCCGCTTTAATAAAAATGCCCTGTGCTGAAAAATGGCAGTGGTGGTGCTTTAACTAAAGCTTGTCGAAATAGCTTTAGTTAAAGCACCCCCACCAGCATTTTTCAGTGCAGGGACACTGATACACATGACACTGGCATCTGCTGGAGCACAGTAATTACCACATTCCAGCTGTAATTTCCAGCTGTAATTATCAGTTGCATCACATGCACTGTAATTACAGCATATCAGAGCAGCCTCAGTGTACATATATAGGTCCCCTGTTATGCCAATCAGATCATAATTCTTTTCACAGTCTGCAGCTTCCAGCTCATCTTATTTATTCCTTATGCTTCTTGCATTTGTAAACATGCGTTGGATGTATTTTGCATTTCCACCTATTTGCTTCCCTTTTGCACCATCTGTTGTAGTCCTGTAGGTGTCTGGCTCTTTGCCAGAGTTAAGTTGTTTCTTTGAGTCTGTTTTCCCTCTGACCTATGTGCTCTGTTGCTAGAAAGTTTCCCCATCCTCTGTGGAATCTAGCTGGAAGCCCCCCTAACCAGGTTAGCCAGACAATGCCCAAATATGTTCTTCCCTGTTCTCATCAGATGCATCTCATCTCTTGATAACAGTCCTCTTCCCAAGAACATCTGCTTGTTGTCAAAGAAGGTGAAGCCTCCATGTTGACACCACCATTTCAGCCACATATTCACTTCCAGGATCTGACAGTCTCTGCCTGGATCCTTGCCTTCCACAGGAAGAATCTATGAGACTACCACTTGTAGCCCAAGCTCCTTCATCCTCCTGCCAAGAGCCACAGTCTTCTCTGATCTGCTCAATGTCATTTCTGGAAGTATCACTGGTGCCTACATGGACAAGAAGGAAGGGGTAGCAGTTTGAAGGATGGATGAACTTTGGTAGTCTCTCTGTGATGTCTTGAATTTGGGTTTTAGACAGGCCCCTAAATCTAGATGACAAATTGGTACCTCTGGCGCCTCTGAAAGAGAGTCACCAATAACCACAACTCTTTTGTTCTTCCTTGGTCCAGTGGTCCTAGAGCCTCTGTCTGCCCCTTTTCTTACCCCAAATTACCTTAGATCAGGTTCCCAGCACCTATCTAAAACCAATCCAGGGAGATGTTTGTGGGATCAGTTGCAGTTTGGTGGGGTCCAAGGGAGTTTGGCAGAATCAGAAAGCCTCTCCAGTTCCTCCAACCCACCCAATCACCCCATATGTGGACTCTACCAGCCCCTTTATCCCCCCAACCATCCCTGAAGACCTTCTAATTCCCCCTCCGGACCCTCCTCCCTCTATTCCAATTTACCTTAAGATTAGGCTCCTGGCATCCATCTAATTACTGAGTTAGATGCAGGGGCGGTATTTTTAATCCAGTCTAAGCCCCTGAACTTTTACCTGTAATATCTGTATGAAGCCTTAGATGTCTTTGTGACTTAGGCAATTTTTAAAATGTATTTAGCAATCACAGAATACAGAAGCAGTGGTTAGTTCCTTTTCCTATGACTGAGAACATGTACAGACACTGTAAAACAAGTTTGCAAGCCTGTTTGGATGCTGCTTGCTTGAATTGTTCTTAGTGTTCCAACATGTACTAATGATCATATTTCATATTTTCACACATGCTTGGTGCAACATGCATGCATATGCTGCAGCTTTTCCTACCTCCAGACAGGATTACTTTAACACTCTTGGATGACTGCTTTCCATAAAGCAATCTCTGAAGCAGAGATACAGGACCCTTCCACTCCCACAGATGACAAGTCTGTAGTCATGCTGTCTCTTGCTTACTTTCTCTCTAGCCCCTATAATCTAACTTTATTGACTACACAATGACATAGCTTCAGTAAGAGAGGTAGAGAAGGTTCCCATGCACGCTTACCTATCCTAATGGCTAGGTCACTTCCCAGGAGGTGGAGGAATTGGATTTCAACCTCCTTCAGATAAGGCTGGCCCAGAACCTCAGTCTTTAACTTCCATGCAGGTCATTTTTTTAACCACTCACTGGTTAAAAAAGCCAATTGCCCATCAAGAATGATGGAGGAGAGGGGGGAAGGAGGGGGCTGGGATGGAGTGCTGCCACCTAACATCTCATGTTGCCACTGTTCTCCCTCTTGCAGGGACTGGGGAAGGGGAGCCAAGGCCAGCGCTGCTTGTCTCAGCTCCCCCACCCTCTGTCCAGTCTACAGAGTGGCTTCAGAACCATGGTGGTGCTCCCCCACATTTGGAGCACTCTGATTGGCTGTTTCCATCAGCCAATCAGTGTGAATAAAGTGTTATGGACAGATGGATAGACAGACGGATGGACAGACTTAGGCTTTTATAATATGAGAATGGGAACTGCCACTAATGACTGCATTTTGTATCAAACTCAGCACTGCTAGTACATTAGGCATGACTTGGACATATCTGCAGAATCAGGTCCTATAAGGGAATTGGGTATACAGACACCTCATTTGTGAACCACAAATGGATATAGGGCTGAGATATATACTGAGACATTCAGCTCTGAGTACGAATTTCCAGTGATGACAGGGATTGGTAGAAGTCAACAGATGATAAACCTGTAAGTTTAACATTTGAATGTTTGGTTGATGTGAACCCCACATTCTAAGGCTGTTACATATTTTATAGGGTAACTATCCAGTGCAACCATTCCTGTTCTATTATGCCAGCAGGTTTTCTAGCAAAATACAGGAGTGTGCTATGTTATAATAATCTTTTATAACTAGCTTGTTAATGAAAGTGTATGGTATGGTTTGCTATACAGAATTGCTTCCCTCAAGACAATTAGAACACTTTTTCGTTGCATGAGTGAGACAGGCAAATTATCAAGCTAGTCTACTGAAAGCTTGGCCTATTTTTGTGGTGAGGAATGCCTAAGAACTTCCCAGATACATGGTTTTTAAATGGGGGATGTCAAACTAATGACCTGGTCTACAGAGCTACTCTATCTAAAACACCAGGCTACTGGAAGTTGAGTTCAACTTTCTGGAACTGACTGGCCTAAACCCATCCACTCCTGATAGCATGCAATTTCATCTTGAGCCACAAAGAACTTGTATTTAAGTATGTATTTTATATAAACAGAAAATAGCACTGCAATGAAAGACTCAGTTTTTTCTGCCTCCCAAAATGAAAGACCTCTGGTCCATACAGCCACATCCCATTAAAAAAAATAATAATAATCACAATTGTGAGACAAAGGCTACCAGATGAACAAGTGGTGTTGGCTATGTGCTTGAGGCAGCATATCCCTAAAGCAGGGGTTGGAAAGCTCTTACAAATGTAGGCTGCCTCTTGAGACCTTGGTTGACACAGCAGCTTGCCAATCTCCTGCTAACATTCTCTTAATACAGCCTCTATATACCATGTGCCACCAATACATGTGGCTAATGCCTACAGGAAACAGTAGATTCGGCAGCAAGAGCAAATCCTAAAACTACCACCACAAATAAAGTTTGAGGCAACATTAAAGAATAATGGAAGCATTTTAGCTGGAATTTCATGCTGTATACGACTGCAGCAGATTCAGATGTCATGGCACATAAGGAAGCTGCATTAGTATTAACCATAGCTAGTACACAGCTTCTTCATATTTATAGCAATTTCCAGCTCCAATCCAGGGGCAACAGTAGGTTTGATAGCATTTTAAAATAGTAGGAATCTTGGGTGTCCTGCAGAAATAAAAGTTTGAAAGCTTGCTCTTTGAACAAAGGTGAGAGACACAAGAATTTATTGAAGAATAGGTAAAGGCTTCTAGTTCCAGAGTCAGTCTTGTATCCCTAGCTCCTTAAGGAATGCTCAGATCAGAGAAAGGCAAGAAGTAGACTACAGAGAGGGGAATATATGTACATGCTTCCTTTAGACAAAACCAGGCAAATTTGTAAAGTAATGGAATTAATAGATTAAATTGGAAGCATACGCTACCTTTTGAGAGAGCCAGCCTGGGACTGTCAAGAGTTCCCATGTTACTTGCTGGAGATCTGAAAGATGTTATAACTCATTTGCTCCAAGGATTTCAAGGGTTTTTTTGCTGCAGGTCTCTAATCTCTGATGCTTGTAGGTTGTTCCAGGAGTTCCAGAGGTTCTAGATACCTGGCTCCCATGAGATATAGTAAAATGATGATGAGCCAGGAGTTCAGAAACCTTAGAGGCAAGTATGATCTAGGAGGGCCAGATTTACAGCCCTCAGTCTCATTTTCATATCAAAATATTCAGAACAAAATGTCTTAATTATTTCAGGACTGTTTTTTCCTCAGATTTTCCTTTCCATGTGAAATTAGAAGAAATCTGCTTTTCATTCTAGAGATTTTTTTTTTATTTCAGAATTTTACATGAAATTGAAAGCTCGTCTTTTAACCAGTTCCCATTTTATGTGAGGAAGACTGTTAAGAAACAGTATATGAACTTATCACATAACAGAATGAGACAGCCACAAAAGGAAAATATGGTGAAATCAGGCCATATAAATGTAACCAAATGATGAGTGCCTGCTAAATTCCCTTGTGCCAACTCCACAGAAGAGATGAATCTATTGCAGCTGTTTCTAGCTTAATTGTAACCCATCCCCTGGTGGGTTAGCTTTGGTGGTGCCATCACCCAGGAAAGGGTTTGGTTGTTATTAATGTGTTAGACATCTCTTCCTCCCCAAGACCTTCAGTGGACTGGCCTAATATAACTCCCATCACAACAGATGGTGTCAAAATAATCCAAGACCAACTGAAAGCTCTTTAACCAATTAAATTTCACAAGGAACAAAGTAGAGAGAGGTTTAAAATTAATATTTTTTGCACAAAGTGAAGAATGTGTGGTGCACCCACAGCTGTTAGGAAAAGATGTGGGGTGTAAAGAGACCAGAAATCTTTCTTCATTTTGGAAGAACCATTTTGGTTCTATACCACAGGTGCTCAAACTCTGGCCTGTGGACCAAATGCAGCCCATGGAGCCATTGCATCTGGCCTGCAGGGCTTTCTACCTGTCAAGAAATTTGGCAGCAGGGGGGTGGCAATTAATATGGCCATCCTCCCCCACTGCCAAATTCCTAAACCCCAAGCCCTATGCTGCAGTTTAGAGATGCACCATGTCCCTTCCACTCTCCTCACAACTGGATCAGGCTTGGGCCATGCATCCTGGGTCACACCTCCCACCATGGGCCTGGTTTGAGGCTGGATCAAGGCCAGTTCCTTGAACCTGCCCTCTCTGCAGGGCTAGGCTGCCCCCCAACCCCTCTGTGCAGGTGCCAGATCAAGACCACCAACCAGAACTGGCCCATGGACCAACTGGGCACTGCCCATCCAGCCCAAATGAGCAAAAAAGGTTGACCAATGCTGTGCTGTACAATAGGTGCAGAACAGATCGTGGATAGCTATAGCTTACAATATTGTAAATGATTTAGTTATTAAATACAAGGTCTCTAAGCTTTGATAAAGATAATATACAGCCACTGTGCTCTCGCACTTTGAGGTTAACTAGCAGGAACATAAGTAAGCTCTCTGGTCCATGGACTTTTTTTTTCTTTTTTAAATACCTGTGTTCAGTGTACAACCCAATGGGGCTCTGATATCTGACTTAGGCTTTTCATCTGCATTTATGAAGTTGCTTCAAGTCCTCAGATATTATAGTGATGGGTCAGAATAAAAGCCTAGAATATGTATTTTCTTTTTCTTTTTTTGGACATGGGCTCAGTTTTTAATGTTCACAAAAATTAAAGACCAACAATGCTGCTAGAGTGAAGTATAGTTTGTGTTGATGTCATGCACTTTCTCCATCTCACTACTTATAAATTATAAATATAAATTATATATATGGTAAAATTATACTCTTGATTACATCTTAGTGGGCTTCTCTGTCAAAAACAGATATCTAGTTATGCTGAGTTCTCGCCTAAATGATAACACTACCCAAGATGTTACATACACGCGGTGTGTTGCAGGCCCTCCCCTCATATAATTTTACAAGGTCATGGACAATTAACTAAACTCTTCCTGAATAGTTGCCCCACCTCCTGTACAGAATTATTGTTTCTTAATCATTCTAAGAAACAAAGAGAGGTTAATTTCTTTCACATAAAACAACACTGCTCCTGTACTCTGAGAGGTTTCCAGCCTTAACCTCTTCGCCCCTTTAATTTCATTTAGAAAAAAAACACTTCCTTGCAACTTGCACAATTAGGGGAGAAAAAAAGCTAAATGATGGTGGCTGCTCTACCAATGACATCTCAATAAACAGAGTTTTGAACATGTATCCAACTTTATTGTATTTTTCTTCTGAGAAGCGATTAATTTTTAAAACACTGGCAGTTACACCACTGTATTCACAAATCCAAAATCAATTTCAACCGAAGTGGTAATGGCAGGTACATCTTGTCCCTATCAGTTATCTTTATTTCTTGTCTTGTCTGCTTCTTTGAATAAACACACTACACACAAACATTGCACTAAGGCTACTGAATCCTATTGAAAAGGATTTGGGGACTTGATTTGAATCTCACTTTGATCAGCGTGCATCAGGAATAATTGTAGAAGTCACATTTACACTAGTGACAGACTAGAATCAGGTCCTTGGATTTGAATAACCAAGATTAAGGTGCTACTGTATACCATTAGCCAGTTACTCAATACTGTTTCTATCTAGGACACTAATGGATTTCCTGCAATTGAGTGAAGCTGGACATTTTGTTCTGCTGCATTAAAGATATAGGCAATTACCTGAAATATTTAACTGCTCACTACATGTAAAATATTGGTGTGATTTTTAAAAATTAATAATTCAGAACTGATTTTATAGACAGCAGTATGCAAACAAAATGTGGTACCTGCCCGAGGATATAGGCAACACCATTCATACACACATCATGCATTGTGCCTTCAGAAAATCCAGTATCCAAAAAGTACACATATTTTTGAAGGAAGAGATAAAGGGGATTGCAACTGAAAACCTAGAATTGTTATTTAGGGAAAATTTTTAATGTACAGAGTTAAGTCATTTGGTGAATACGAGGAAGGAAGGAGGAAAAGTGGCATGAAAAAGGGCATGAAAATTATGGTGAGAGAATCTTCAAAATGTAGGTATAAATTAGCCCAGGAGATACATGCAGAAACAGCAAGTTCCACATGCCCTTTAAGGGAATTTGAGAAGCATGCACTTGATATGGAAGGCAAAAGAAAGTCAATTAAGGAGGAGGGTGAAATGATCAGGATGACAAAAGTAGAAGCTTTGCTTAACCGCAGTGTTTTGAATAGAGTAAAGTGAAACAAGATGAGATATACACACACAGGAGAAGATGAAGGCCTCTTCTTTTTCCTTAAAACTTACAAAGAAATTGACAGTGGTTAAGCTGCTGGTGTCCTGAAACCACTGCCTATCAAACTAATCAACAATGTCCTCTGTTTTCTTACTCTTCCCCATCTCTTTCTCTGCATCCATCTTTTCTTTCTTATTTTAAACCGCAAGACTCATAGGCAAGGACCATTTTTGTACTGTACATCCAGCACATAGTTTAATAGGCTCCTGGTTTATGACTTGGGTTCCTAGATCCTAGACAAATAAATAAACTAGCCAATTACCCAACAAAATAAGTGGAGGGGGGAGGGGCTAGGACAGAGGCCTGCAACCCTTCCTCCCCACTGCCTTGGGCTGAGGCTGGGGCCAGAGCCGGGGCCATTCCCCCTCTTCCCCATGCCACTTCAAGTTGGGGCTGGGGCCTAGGCTGCTCCCTGCCTCCCCTACTGGCACTTCAGGCTGGGGCCTGGGCTGTTCCCTTCCTCCCCTCACTGCTTCAGACTAGGGGCCAGGACTGGGGCCTGGGCCATTCCCTGCCTCCCCCCATCCCCACTGCTGCTTTGGGCTGCGACTGGGGCTGGGGCCGTTCCCCACCCACCCCGCTACTTCAGGCCAGGTTTGGGTCCAGGGCCACTCTCCCCCTCCCCCCCACTGCCTCAGGCCAGGGCCCACAATCACACCAGTGTTCATGGTGGCAGCAGGACACAGCCAGCAGTAATCCCCCCTCCCCTTCGTGCTCCCTCCCTCCCTGCTGGCTGTTGTTGGGGGTGGGAGGGTGCCAGCCCTTGGCTTCAAGGAGCAGACCTGGGGGAGTGAGGCCAGTGAGCTCCAGTCCCTGTCATCCCCCTCTGCCTCCAAGGAGCAAGGGGGGATGAGAGGCCAGTGTCCCCCTCCCCTCTGGCTCCTCAGTCCCCACTGTCATGGCAACACTCTGCTGTCTGTCCCTGTCTGTGTAGGGCACTCTGATTGGCTGCAGAGTGTAAATAAAGCATTGTAGACAGACTTAGGTTTTTATAATATTAGAATAATAATGATGATGATGATGATGATGATGATGATAACGACACCGACAGCAAAAGCAGGTCAAGGGCTAGATGAGAATTTTTGCTTTAGGAGTGGAGAATAAATAGCTGAATTTAAGGAAAAATGTAGAGGAATAATTAATGACTTTTAATGAGAATGTGAATGTACAGGCAGAAGAAAAATGAAGCATCACATAACACCAAATTTAAAAACCTATGGAAAAGAAAGCATTGTGTACTGGAAAGAGACAAGAAGTGACAACAAAGATGGGATAACAAGACACATAGAAACATAAGAGCTGTCTTTCAGACTATGAGAAGACCCCAACATACAAGAATAGATGATTTCCATTAAATGCTATTTACTGAGTCTTTTGAAGTTGAATTCCAGCCCCCTGTAAAATCCATGACTGGAAACCAGTATATATCCTTTCATCAAAGATTCTGTCACTAGCCTTGAGAGGGCCAAGTTCATCTATCACCAGCATGTGGTGTTGTCCCAACTCTGGCAGCAACTTACCATAAAAACAACCCATCTCCCAAAACTATCAGCAAGATGAAGATTTCACAAGATGGAAGCTTTTGATTTCCTGCCTGATCGTTTCATTTGATCAACACTGTTACCTCTCAGCTCTGTGTTCCTGGGGAACCCTGCCACAGGATGCAGCCTGTCTGACTCACAAAGAATTCCCACACCCTCCCCTCCTCTACCTAAACAGAGATGATTAAGATACAGTGGGAGACAAACCTAAAGCCCTCCAGATAAGGCAGCAACTACCCTAGGTCTCATTTGCATCCGAGATGGAACCAGATGACCATTCATTTACATCGGAGATGGAGAACAGAAAGCCAGAAGCAAAGACTGCAGTGAATTCTGGGATCAGAGAAACAGGGGAGCACTGCATGATGGGGAATCTGTGCTCCAAATGCTAATCAAACCACATTTACACACATCCAACTCAGCATTTATCAGACCAGTTCTAATCTGGATTTACAAAGGACCTTCCCCCCACTACACACACCCCTCTAGGCAGAAGTAAAAGTTTAATAGGTATCTCAAGCTGTACATTCCCTGGTTCCACTATGGAAGGCCTATTTAAACTTGATTGACTAAAACTCAGTCGCCGGCTTAGCGAATGCTGAGGCAAAGAGACCGAGTCAGAGAGGGTATGGGCAACATTTGAACAGTGGTAAAGTGTTCATCACAGCGTCCAGCCCATTGGATCCCTGGCCACAAGTGTTGTCATACTTTTCCTGAGATGACTGGTAGAAGTCCTCCCCACAAAAGGTTATGAACACTCCAATAATTGCCTTAAGTCTGTTAAAAGACTATAGTAAGATCTGGAAAAGTCATGCTAAACTGAGGCTTGTTCACAACAAGTAAAAATCCAAAACCCTGATGCTGCAAGCTATCTATTGTTTCTGAAGAAACAATGAGGTATCCTAATCAGTGTATCTGCAGTTTATTGTTGCTCTGATGAACTGATTGTTGGCATATGAGGGTGTCAGCCTGTCCATGCTGATCAACCTGGCCAGGTTAGGCGTGTTACATTAATCTGTGTGTGTATGACTGATTTGGTGACTGGAGGCACCCAGCCCCATTGAAACTGAGTCCTGCAAGATAGCTCCATTGTGGGTGAGGACTTGCAGAAGGGAGATATACAGCTCTGTATAGAAACACAAGTAACACAAGCAGCACATTGATAGAATTACAAAGACCCTAGAAACATAACCCTAATAAATGAGTACACCCCAAGGTGATGGGCAAAATCTGGTAACAGCCCACGCCATAAAAATCCATACTTCATTATTTACCACATAAAGAAGAGAATGTCATCAAATGCTACATGAGTAAGCTGCAGGCTCACTGTCACAGCTCAACCATTTTCTTAATTTTTTCCTCTTTGCTATCAAGTACAACTCACCCCTGCTGCAGTACAAGGAAGCAATTGGCTTCTTGTTATTGTTTATAAAAGAAATTTCTTCACAGTTTCTATCAGTCAAGGCTTCCTCATGAGAAAGGTACAGGGAAACATTAAAATATTCCTCCTATCTTTAATTGTGCAAGTTCTATTTTCAGAGGCCCATAGCATAGAGCAAAGTACAGCAGATGTACATGGAAAATCTATTTCTGCACAATCATTTTCAACAGGGGTGTTAAAACACACCCCATGCTCCAGGTGACACCCAGATTGTGGTGCTCCTTGCTGACTAGATCCAGATGCAGTGATGGCAGGGCAAGCAGAGGCACTGGAGAAAACCATGGTACAGGGCAAGCAACAATGGTGGCAGGCAAGGGACACTCTGTCAGTAAAGCCGTTGCTTGTCCCGTTGCCACTGAAGGCTGTCCCCAGTAGGGCCCTGTAATGAAAATCTGCAAGCTGGCTTTCCCTCACCTCTCCACCACTTGTCCTACCCCTAAATTGCTAGTCCTTCTGGGATCCCTGCAACTGAACAAAGTGGCTCTGTGGGCTGGATACAGCCTGCAGGCTGTTTGATATCCCTGATTTTCATAAGGAAGTCACATATCCATAGGTTCATAAACTGTGCTTGTCGTTTCAGTTGGACTCATCTATGTTCTGATTCTATAGATGATAATGTTAATGTTTTTGTGCAATGTATAGCCTGAAGCAAGTGGGTCAGTCTGGATCAAAAGTAGGCAAAATATGGCCCACAGCCTGGATCTGGCCTGCAGCTGCCCCCCATGACCCTCTGCATAAGGCCAAGCCCTGCCTGCTCCCGCTGGGGGTAACCCATGCCATACCCCCACCCTGCACCTGCCAATGGCACTGAGCCCACCATTAGCACTACTCTAGCCATGGCCAACATTTACAGAGCTGCTACTGCAACTGCTCCAGTGGTGCTTGGCTCCCCCTGCCTCCAGGAGTTTCTCCTTCTCTTCCTGCCCCTGCTGTGCCACTCTGGGCAGCTGTGGGGATGAATACCAGGCACCACATTTCCAGACATGTGAGGGGGTTGGTGTGCCTGTGGGGAAGCTGCAACAGGATGGCTCCTGCCCCAGCATGTGGAGCTCCAGCTCCAGCTCTCTCACGTCAGCTTTCACCCCCTCCACCTACCTGGTGTGATGAGCCAAGTGAGTGGAAGGTGGCCAGATGTAGCTGGAGGCCCATGTAATGGAGCAGGAGCTGCCCAGCTGTAGCTTGCCCACTGCCTAGCTGGGCGCGTGATGCGCGTATCGCCATGGCTGTCACCACTTTCCTGTGCTACCTGCTGCCCAGAGCAGTGGAACAAAGGTCACATAACTGTATCAGAATGGGACCTGGTGGTACAAATTCCCCTGGGCTAGAGTAGATATGAGGAAGAAAGCTAACCCAGGACATCCCCTGAGCTGAATCTAGTTGGAAATGAATTGTATTTTTTAGATGATTTGCGACTAAGACTTCTGGACCCACACACATACACACACCCTCACACACACTTTTTATACACCAAAATGAGGAGGAAGCATGAATGTGGCCAATGGCATAATTCCAGTAAGTTATGTTCTGCTTATTAGATTGTAATAAGAAATTAAGTATTTTTAAAAATTATTTTTATACATATACACACTTGGAATGGTCCAACATTGACAAGAGTTTGATAACGGATTCTTTTAGGGATACTGGTATTTCTCTACTGGGTGAAATTACTTGAGTTTTGTGGTTTGTGTAGTCCATCTGGTACTTCTTAACACTGATGTAAGCAAATATTTTGGCCGGCTGTTGGTGATTTTTCCCTGCTCAAAGGCATTCAGGAACATGGAACCTATTGTAACATACCTATTGTACAAATGGTAAAAAGGATGACATAGCTCATTAAATGATACATCTATCCATCTATCTGAGAGAGATCTATATATAAATATACAATATTTCTTATAAAACAAAAATACATATAGATATATGTGTATACATATAGGTATGTTTTGTTCCTTTTCACCATCTATGCAATAGGTATGCATGGTTCCATGCAAATCCTCAAGCTGAAGTAATTTCACCCAAAGAGAAATACTGGTATCCCTAAACATACCAGTTATCAAACTGCCACTGTGACACCATTCTAGGCGTCTATGTCCACTTTGAAGTAGTCATTCACAGTATCTTGTCACTAGGGTCTTTAGTAACAGCCAATTACTTCATGAAGTTGTTCCAGAATAGCTGTTCATTCATTGCTTTCTAATTCCAGGGCCATTGACGTTGGTATACAAAACCAAAATAACTTAAGTCAGGGTATGTGATCATCTGTACATTCCACTAGAAAGATGACTGAGGAGTTAAATTTGAGCCATAAATAGGAACAGAGTTCTAAATAAAGGCTTAGGCCATTGTTAATTTTATTTTAGAATAAGACCTTGGAACTTGTTCCTTTTTGCTCTACTGCCATACGATTAGAAAGCTATGCCAGCACATGTAGCTGCATGCATTCTGGGTGTATGGGTCTTCCCAAATGCACAGAACTTATTGGCTGCACAGGCTTTTGAAAATTGAGTCAGCATACACCGTTTTTCTGTCATTTTATTCTGAATAGTTCATTAGTCATTAAAATGGATCATCATTGCATTGACTATCCTTTGGTTAGCCATTTTAAAATACATTAATAGCTTCATACCAGACAATTTGTTTAATATCCTGTCATAGTAACCAAAAATGATGAATTCATTAAAATTATACTGACATGGAAGTCATAAAACAGTTCACAGGAGGTCCATTATGATTTGTTATGCAATCAAGGACCTATAAACACCAACAAAAAAAGCAATAGCTTTACACTTTCCCAATATTTGTAACACCCATTGTGACATTTTGTTTGGTTGATTTGCTAAATATCAAGTCAGCATCTATAATGACCCAAATGAGCTTAACAAACCTTGTTATCTTGCTACTGGGCGAGTTCCTGTCCCTTAGAGACCTACTTGTCATGTTGCAAGAAGGGCAGAATATAAAAAAATATTCACTTTCCCAAAATAATGTTACCTAACTGTTTCCAGCACCACTGTTCAAGGCTTTTTTTCCTGGACTTTCTCTTTACTAGTAACATAACCAAGAGGAACAACTGGGACTGCAGCCCTGGGCACTGCCTCTGTGGGGGAGCGCAAAAATAGCTGCAATCATAGTGGCAACCTCTGTGTGCGCGTGGGGGGAGGGAGTACAAAAAACTCCAACTGCACCATGGCTGCCAGCGTAGCAAGAGCTGCCTGGCTATACCTCTGCTCTTTACATAGAGCTTATATTTTACACAAAGCTGCAAGCAAAATGAGCCTATGTTCTCAGAGCCTTCTTTTAAAAGCTGATCCTCTGACATCTCTATAGTTATGGTTGTTTTGTGTGCACAGTCACTTTTGCCCAACAATCAAGAGAGAAAAAACAGCATTTGCCTAGGCAAATCAACTGAACATCCAATTATTTGATATGTGTACAGAAATGCTGTTTATATGTAGGATGTGTTTTCTGCAAACAGTATAATTTTGCATACTAAATTGATGGCTGGAATGAAGAGCCCACTTTCAGAAATCATTTTGAAAACTTGGTGCATGCTAACATATGGAGAAAATGATAATGCTTCTGAAAGTGTTTACATAGGTGAAATACTTTGCTCTCGAGTCATTCAGTGAACTCATATGAAACTGCCTTGTATTTCCTAAGTGTGCCTTGTTTGCTATAATAACAAATGCATTTTTAACCATAAAGATATTACATATAGCATTTGATAAGTAAGATCATCTATTTGGTCTAGAAACAGGGCTAAGAAAAATACTCGTGATCCATGTCAGATTTCCAGTCCTTTCTAGATACGAAATGGCATTCCTACAATATCTTTATTGCCCACCTAAAGAAAACATCTTTAGAAGGACGGAAAATGATTTAAAACAAAAAAAAAAATCACAATTATTTTCAATAAAAGTTTACTGTTGTGCTGTTTTTCTTGTTTTTGTTCCTTCCTTCATAAAACATAATGTTAAAAATGGGGCCAATCTAAGATATGTGTGTCCTTAACTTTAAACAAGTTTTTAAACTTTAAAAGTTTTTAAGAAAAATGATGAGAGACTACAACTCCCATTGCTGTCAACAGCAATTGCTTGGCAGTTCTCTAAATCAAGCCTTTGATATTTTTACAAGTTAAAATATTGATTGTATTTAGTGCTGAAGTACATGCAGATTCCAAAGCAGCAGCAAATTGTAAAAATAATACTAAAAGACTCATTGGTTTTTACCATATCCCAAGAAACTGACATATCATACAACTAGGAATAATCACATTACATTAAAGACCAAAAAACCTCTTAGACAGACAGATAAATGTTTAGTGGAATGATAGCCTTTATAATTACATACTTTCCAAATGACTAATGATGGTGACTCTTGTTCATATCGGAAATGTCAAACACTGAAATATAGAAAGCCAGTGCATGAAGATGAGGATGGTATCAAATTGGAGCCTATCAATATCTTTTTGCCAAACCTGTTTTTGATAGAAAACTGGGTTTTCAATATTCCTCAAAGCTTTTACTTCATTTGGGGAAAAAAAAACATTTTTTCAGCCTATAACTGAACCCCAAAACAGCAAATTAATATGATTTTACTCTGAAATGAAACTCCCAGTAGTAGTAGTAGTAGTATTGTTTCATTTTGCCATTGATCCTTACTTTAACTCCAGTGATGCTTTTGGTCCTGCTGGTACTTGGCAAAAGTTAATTTAATGAATTGATGAGATCTTATCTCAGATCCCAACAATCACACATCTAGCTATGCTGCAAAAGTTCAAAGCCACATGCCCAGCAACCTCGCATGTGGGCCTTCTGGGTGCACAGCTCTGCAAGTGCTGGGTGGGGACAGTTGATTAGTTCTTCCCTCTCAAGATACTCAAGGCTGGCGTCTAAAGTGGGGTGCCAGATGCCCAGCTTGAATTTACTGAAGGAGGGTGGATGATCAATTCACCCACATCTAGCACCTTGTTGGAGGTCTTATAGATTGGTGTAGGGATTACAGAGACAGATTCAAGAAGGTGGTCAGTCACATTAGTCTGAATTCAGTCAGAAGGTAGGGCAGGGTGGCACCTTAAAAAGTAGCTAGTAGGGCTGTGCAAAGCTTTGGGTGCTGATTCAGTTTGGAGGAGACTTGGCCCGATTCAGTGGCCAAATCTCCAAATCCAAATAGAATCAAGAGACCAATAAAAAAGGTCCAAATCCATTCAAAGCTCTCCAAATCAATTTGGAAAAAGATTCAGACAGCTTTGAAGATTCAGGCAGTCCCTGCTCACTGCCGCAGGGAGCTGGCCCCAGACTCCATGCTGCTAAATTGGGGGCGGGGGAGGAGACCATGGGGGGGACCCCTGCCAGGCCCCATCCCCTGCCTGCTCCCCCATCTCCCCTGAACACCTCCCAACCTCTGCCCCCTCTCTCTCAGCCCCACCTTATGGCTGCCTGCCTGGCCCCAGCTCCCGGTTCTTGGGGAAAAAAAAAAGCCCTGAACTCACCAGCTGCTGCAGTGGCCTCAGGGCTTCTGTGGGCTCATGGCAGAATCTCCCCACACAGCATGGGGCAGTGGAAATCACCACCCCCAACCTGGCAGGAGCCCGTGAGTGCAGGGCTTTTTAAAAAAGAGCCAGGAGCTGAGAGCAGGTAGGAGATGGAACCTGTCTGATTCAGAGATTTGGCCATTTCAGTAGTGGCCAAATCTCCAAATCAGGTTTGGCTGAATTTATTTGGGACAATGATTTGAATCACTGAATCAAATCACTGTCCCTCGAATCAGCCGAATCCAAAACAAATATTAGCCACTTTGCAAAGGCCTACTAGCTGAGTCAGAGAAGCATGAACTTCCACAGGCAACAGCCTACATCATCAGATGAAGGTGTAACCCTGCTCTGCCTCGTTCCAAAGATAGATAAGTGCAGAGTATAGGTAAAGCAGTCAAATGCACATGGCAATGAATGCCTATCACCACAGGTGCATGTTGGCCTTTATAACTTAGCAGTTGCCTTAAATAACAAAATTCACTAATCCTGTGAATAATATTTTCATTATTCAAATTATTGCAGTGATTTTACAACCATAGTGATAGGGGCATTCAGGAAAACAATGAAAGCACTGAAATATTTCTCACATAAAATTGACAAGTTAAAGAAATAAATATATATGGTGTGAATATACTTAGGTAGAATATATTTAATATATATAAATTATAAACATCTCTATCCACTCATCCATCCTTTCTCCTTCTGCCAACCTCCAAGGCAATACTTATGCCAAATATAGTTATGATGATAACAGTGCACTAACTGTTATTGAACTGACTTGCATGCACTGCAGTATAGAACACAAGGTGATAATAAAACTGGAGGGATCTGTAGACATCTGGAGTTTTTCATCAGTCATTTCATCATTTAGCCAATCTGAGGTGTGAAATTTACTTGGATTAGGTTTTTTGTTCTTTTGCTTCTTGAGTTTACTCAAACACCATTACAGGAGAACCAAATTAAGAATATTTAGCTTAGCAAGTTAAAATAAATCAGACACTATACAATTTAGATTAAATGCATCCTGTCAAAAAATTAAGATGTGTAGGACTTGAAAATATGAACAATTAGGGTATGACTAAATGGTAAGCTTAATGTGCTAAGCAGCAGCACCACAAGGTACATACTTTGTGCATATGGTCTTCTTAACCAGCACTAGCACAGTTGCCTCCATATGGAGTCAGAGGTAGGTTAATTAACACTAATTAGGCCAGCTCATGCTGATAACCCACCTCTAGCAGACACAGTTTCCTCTCTTTCAGTTTAGGAAAGGCCTTATAACACCATATAATGTATTGCAAAAGTGGAGCTACCTATCACAGTAAGTACCATACTTACCCAAACACAAGATAACTCTGAAATTAAGGCAACCCAACCCCTGCTCCCCAATAATTAGATTCTAGACATGGAAAATTTATAAGTGTTATAATTTGCAATGCATAGGACCCCCCCCCATCTTGTATTTGAATCCAAAATAAGGAGTTTTTCTTTATGCCAAATGAGGGGAAAAAAAATCTCATCTTGGATGAATAAATACAGTATATGTGTAGCGATCACTTTAGACACAAGCACTTCCTCATCTTCAAAAAACTGAAAGGGAAGGTCATGCCATCATCAGCATGGGGGGGGGGGGGGGGAAATCACTCATCCACAGAAAACAAACATTTTTCCCCCCACGTGAGTATCATGAATTCCTGCGAAATATAAACACTTATTTTAAACAACCTTCTAAAATGAACCTAGTACAAACCTATATAATGATGTCCTACTAAGTCTTCCAAGCTTCAGTACCTTTGTAGCCAGTCAGACCTTTACCAAGTTGCGGCAGAGCGAAAACTAAGCAGAGCCTTGCCAATTTATTTTCTGGCTATTCAGAACCCTTTAGACACTTGTAAAAGTAGCATTATGTCAAAAGTATGGGGAGAAACTTTGTATGAAGCAGTGAAGGAAAGGACATCCTTGCCCCTTTCAAGACATGGATGCAGTGCATCCCTGGTGTTTACAGAGAGGACCACTCAAGTATGCACCATCCACCTGCTTCCATGTACACATGCCACATAAGGAAATGTTGTAGTGACGCTCTTTCAAAGACATCTCTACAGCTTCGACTTTACTTCAGGTCTCCAGCATCCTTGAAGATTAACACCTGAAGCAGCTTCCCCCCTGCATTTCCTGGGTTGGCAAGTGGTAGCAGGTGCAGGTGGGTAGGGACCTTAAAAAGCAACCCTATTTAGAAGTAGACATACCCCTAAGATGTATATCCCAGAGAATTAAGATATATTCTCCTCTGAGAATTAAGCCACCTCTTGAGCTTGAGGAGGGAAACTAAATATGTTTTGCAATTATTGGTAGCAAAGCCAGTAAGTCTATTGGTAGCCACACACTTAAAGGAAGGCTTTATATATAAGCCTTTTCCCCTAATCCTAAGGGGTATTCTGGGTGAAGAAAATGTTCTATTTACCGATGGTAAATGTAAAAACTGAGGTCATCTGAGAGAAATAGTAGGCAAACAGAAAAAAAAAAAGCCAAAGAATGCTGTGGTGGGTATCGACCTGAGAGGAAGGAGTGGATTAAAATGGCTTTTGGGGGTACAGATCACTGGCAAAGCAGGCTTGGCAAGTGAGCAAACAAACCAGGTTTTCCTTGTTCCTACTATATTCAAGTAAAAAGAACTCATGTATATAAGCACAATTGCATCAATGAAATTTCTGATTTTCGCCATCCTTTTCCTTTTTTGATTAGCTCTGGCTGAAATTCAAAATATACAGGAAATGTTGGTATTTGGAATTCTGTTTTATCCCCACTTCAGCATGAAAACAAGTACTTCAGATATTTCACATCAAAGAAAAACTTCAAACTAATTGCTTTGCATCAGAAAATGTATTAAAATTTTATTTTAAAATAAAAAAAAAAATCAAATACCTTTCAAGACTAATTTTATTTTCAAAATTATTTTTCATAGTTTTACATTATATTACATCATGCTACTGGTATTATGCAGTACTCAAAGTAGTGTATTATTTCATTTTTAAACTAAGGATAGCTGCTACTTAATACTAATTGAATTAACATATTTTCTAGGTCAGTGTCTCAAATTTGGCTGCAAAGCAGCAGTTTGATACTGACACTTTGAACAAGAAAAGAAAAATAGTGATAACACAGCAATATTGAAAACAGATGTTCCTTTAATTAGAACAGTCTTGACCAAAATGTTTTGACAAATATTTTTCCAATCAATGTTGCTCCTAATGGAAACAACACAACAACATCTCAAACACTGGCTAACTGCTTGGGCTAAAGAGCAATGGCAAGGATGTTTGTTGCACTTGAGAGTTACTACTGTGTAGTTCCCAGATCTGTTGCATAATCAAGTTGTGGCTCAGTAAAATCCTGGGATGTTGTTTTTCTTCTTGCAGCGTCCACAAAAATTTCACTTCATTGCTTGGCATATCCATGAGCAGTGACTGTCAGGTAAATATACTATTCATCTGTAAAGGGAACTTAAATCCAAAGGTTTTGGACTGGAACATAGACACACTCCATTTAGAGAAGCGAAGGAGACCCCACGTGGTAGGCTCAAACGATAGGGAATGATAGGGAAACAAAATGATAGGAAAGCAAAAACACAGAATAACCTTCCCCCTTCTCAATAATCAGAGAAGGTGGTGAGGAACTTAAGGTGTTCCTAACATTTCCTCGGAGGAGGCTACTAAAAAAATGCAAACCTTAATAAGAATCCACAGGGAATACTCCAGTCGCAATCATAATATCCTCTCCCTTTTCAAATACTATTAAGTGAAGCTTTTTATGTATAGCTTGTTAACCAACAGTAATATTTTCTGCAAAATAAATTCTTTAAAGAAAGAAGTAACTAGGAAAAGGAGAGGTGAACATCACAATTCAGGAAAGAGACATTTAGTGCTGAGATTTTCTTGTTGTGGGGAGAGGGAACGTAAGACAGGGTAAAAAAGTAACACAAAAAGAGATAAGGAGGTGTAAGATGAATGAAAAAGCACTGGACTCAGGAAAACATACACCTTGATCACTTACAGAAAAGAAAAAGAAAAAAGGGAGAGCAAAGAGGAAGAGCAAGTTTTTAGGCCAGGAAATCAATAACATTTTTAGTTGGAGGAGCTCTTAGAATGATAGAAAAGTAGAGCCGGAAAGGAGTTCATCTAGTCCAGACCCCTGGTCAAGGTAGGATCATTCCAACTAAAGTCTCTCAAGCAAGCGTCTATTCAACCTGCTCTTGAAAACTTCCAAAGCTGGAGATTCTACAACTTTTAGATACCTTTACATAACCTATCTGTCATGTGTTCTGTTTTTATAATGGGGCTTCCGTGCACCCCAGCCTTATGGGTAGTGCGTGGCTCCCTTTACCACGCCCCAAGCCTCGCTGATGTACCGGACATTGTTCGGTCTGTCTCTCTCTCTGCGCTCTCTCTCTGGTGCTTGGGTCCTCTGCGGCCCTCGTCTCTCACCGTGCCCTCTCGCGCCCTGGTTTTCCACGGCTTTCATCTTGCAACTGCACCCCACAGGAGCCCTGGCTTTCCGCAGCCTTGTCTGGCTACCCCCTTTGGGGTGCTTCTCACATTGCTCCCCTTTGCTCTGGGGTTACCACAGCCTCGGGGCTCAGTTGGCCATAACTGTGCCTGGCCCCAAATCTCCTTATCGGGGCCTCGAACCCCCTGCAGGGCTCAGGCGGCCTTGGCCTTACCTGGCCTCCGATTCTCCGCTCCTCTTCTCAGGGCTGAGGTCTGTGCAACCCTGAATGCTGCGCCTTCTCTGGCACAGGGGCTCCACAGTAGTGTGGGGACCCCGATGAGGCCTCCTCCAACCCCTAATAGCCTCACCCAAACCACCAGTTGTAAACAGCAAAACAGAAACTCAAGTCTCTTGGCTACAACATAAATTCGAGCTACTTGGCTGTAGCATTAGTCCCGCCACATCAGGGATGCTCTATCCCTCCCCCCATCTCACAGCTATACCTGCGGTCTAGCCTCTTCCTCCTTGGTCAGTCTGGCAGAGCTCCTTCCTCTACGGCTGCTAACAGGGAACTGCCTGCCTGGCCTCAGCCTGGGAGTTATCTAGGAGCCAGGCCCTGCCCTTTCCTGTCATCTGACCCACAGCAGTTGCCCTAGCAACCCACAGCTGGGCTCCTTACTTACTGCTCCATAAGTAGCTGGCGTCTCAGTGCCCTGCTACACATACCTCCCCTCTTTATAGGAGGTGCTCTGCGACACTTACCCCAAGACAATCAGTAAGTTATAAAATAAAAGCAAGAAGAATGTGAAAAAAGAAAAAGAAGCTGTTAGAGTTGGAGAGAGAGAGGCTGGGCTGTCAGGTAGCATAGAAATAGCCTATAGCTACCTTCTGACATGGAATACTTGCTTGGTATGCTCAGAAGACCAGTCCACTCCTCAAATGCATTTACTGCTATTCACTGGTGTTCACCTACCTTGTCTATCTGGTGTCCCTAACTCTTCCCCAAGACTTGGGGAGTTTTGTCTAACTTGACATTCTGATGTTAGGAATATAACATTCCTTTCACAGTATCCCCAAATTAAACCACTTCATATAGTGAAATTTTAAGTGATACTATAATATACATAAATAATATTGCCATATGCCAGTTTATTCATATGCTATGAATACACAAATATGCTAATTAAAACACCATAGTTATTATCTAATATTCAATCTAGAGAACCAGTTGGATGGGATTTGTTTCTGCAATTCACTGCATCAGAAAGTACTGACAGTCAAAGTGAGAAATTGTTCTTTTTTGGCCAGTTATTTGCTAATAAAGGTAAAGGAAGACCTACACAAAGCAAGGCCAATTAGTAGCTTTAATCATGGGAATAGATGAACACTGGAAGAATAAAAATTGAAAGAACATGTCAGTGTCCTCTTATAGGACTATGTACTTCATAGGAACTTTTTAAATAAGTAACAGGATTATCCATTTTAATTGTAATAAACTATATAGCTCTCTGGTACTCTTTCCAAACAGAGTAAAGTTTAACTCTACCAGCCTAGCCTTATTTTGGTTGTAAATTGCTTGGAAGACTTTCCCTTTAATTCAAGTTCAGTGGTTTCTTAGTTTACTTTGTGACAGTAATATTAACAGTTTGTCCAGAACACATGATGCTTCAAAATCTCATTAAATTTTTAAACTTTTCAGAACAACTCTCTCCTTCTGTTGTTTTACTCATTTCCATTTGAATTAAGCTGACTTCCTGCATCTAAAGCTACAGTTCACAACACAGCTCTCCCTAAATCCAGCTATCAAGGTGTCAGGTAGCAAGTGCTTTTTTTTTTTTCCAAACTGAGTGGTTTTTTTTATTCTCCCAGTTGTGACAATCTTTTAGGCATGAATCTTCAGTAACATACCCAAAATTACCACTTTTGCAACGTACTGATTTCTTCCCAATCCCATTCCCTTTGGCTTCTAAATCCCACCCATGACTTTTAATTCAATATTGCTGTAGGACCCTAACAACTGTGTGAAAAGACTGATGTCCGAAATCTCCATTTGGGTTTCACTCGACCCAAAAGGAGATTGCACATGCAGTCATTTAGAATTACTGGAGTAGATGAACTAACTTGGATCAGGAACCAGGTTAACTTGATTCAGTAAATGCCTCCATGTGTTTGGAGCAAAGCTCTGGGGCTGCAAAAGTCCAGCCGCACACACCGGCCCCAGGGCTGCACTCTTCCTACTCTCCCCCACATCCTGAACAGGCTATTTTTAGCCCCCCGATCACCCGATTCTCTAAAGGACAATCCCACCCCTCCAGAGCCACCAGCCCCCGGATCCCACTAACTGCCACCATGGACCTGCTAACCCCACCTGATCCTGCCTGTCCCTCCCGCCACTCTGAGTTACTTACACCAGGATCCTTGTACAGCTTCCCATGTTGGCAAATGCTGCTCCCAGTCTAGAGTCATGAGGCTTCAAGTGAATCATGAACCATGTGATCATAAACCAGGTGTGGCAAATGTTTATATACACCCTCTGTCTATAAATTAGGAGCCAAAATATATGCCACTAGTGGAGATATTCACCTTATCAATTGCCAATCTAGACACAATCATCACTTATACTTCCTTTGGTTGGAAACGTTCTGCCTCTTCAAACTAGATAACTTATTCTGCTCAGTCTCCTATCATTACTTAACACAGAACATTATAGAAGGCCCATCTATATATACACATAAGAGCTCTTCAGGTAATTCAGTTTGAAATAGTATTCAGCAAAGATGATAAAGGCAGTAGAATATGCAGATTTTGTATGTTTTGAATAATATTTTTTAATATAAAGTCGAAAAGATTTACCTTGCGTTACAAAGCTGCTGAATGTTCCATCAAGACCATTTTCATGGTGATTTTAATATCTTTTTTATGAATTGCAACCAGTTTCACACCAGTCCCAGAGAAAAATAAAATACTGGTGAGTTTTAAAAAAAAATCTAAGGGTGAATGTTGAGTGGAAATCAAGAAAACTATGCAATAGAAATAAACAAACTAGGAAGAAGGGGTAAAAGTAGATCAAAGGACACAGCAAGTTTCTGAATGATATATAAACAGCTCAAAATGTGACTAGAGTAGTTTTAATTGCATTCTCTCTCATGTTTTGTTTTGTAATTGGATGAATTATGTTTGCTTGAGTTACCTTATTTATTCATATATCACACACACACCTACTTTCCCCCCCTGAAGATTAGTAATTGGGGCTTCTCTCTCAAACAAGGAGTTCTATACAGTTTGGTTAAAAGGAAATGTCTTTTCCCTGCCCTCTTCACTCTGCCTATCCAAAACAAGATACAAGATGAGCAAATAAATATGGTAATTAAATCATGTGCATTTAGTACTTTTCCCCCCTCAAGCGTGGAGGTGTCCCTACTGTACATGACAAAAACTAAACGAACAACAAAAAAAAGAGCCAGCTAAAAGTTAGCAAGAACATTTGGCATACAGTTCTACCCCATAAATGTAACCTCTGTAATAAATAATTGCACACTAATGAAATGATATAAAGCTACTTTTTTTTTTTAGGTCAGGTTTTTGCCTGTCTAGTTCATACAGTTAGTACAAAAAAAAATTTTTTTTTTCCTTAAGGTGCTTTGTGGCTGTGACATTTGACAAAATTTGGAGTAGATGAATCCGTAGACTGCTTAGATAACACTGGCCTGTGAGCATATGACACTGCATGCGATGGTCTGGAAAGCTTCTTTCGGCCCTATATTCCTAAATCATTCATACAAGCCGATAAAGTAGTATGGCCAATATATCAGATTAGAGCTTTTAAGACATTAAAAGGTAATATAAACAAACCAGTATAGCATAACAATCTGTCAGAGCATGGCTCCATTGAGGCCAAAGGCAAGACATTCATCCTCTTAAATGGAGTCTAGATTTCACCCCTGGTCTCTGAGCTCCTTAAGGTCCCTGTCCTGCACCACTGCCTCCAGTTTGAGCAGAATGAGTCAGAAAATGCACAGATTTACTGGTGTCAGAGGGCTGTTGTTGCAGCTATGATGGTCCAGGGAAAATTTGTGAGATGAGATAATATCTTTTGATGTGTCAGTATTGCAAGAGTTAAGAGAGATGTTAAACAAGCTTCTGGACATAATGTGCCTTTCCTCAGGTCTAGGAAGGAAGCAGATATAGCCTAAACAAGATACCAGTCAGAACAATTTGTTTTGTTTAATTTCAGTGTGTAAATCAATGTGATCACTTGAAATAGGAACTGCTCTGTAAACCTATGGAGCTGAGAACGTGCCAGAGGTAGTTACAGACCAGAACAGGTGTTATAGCTAAACCTAATTATGTTAATGAATAAGACCATTCAAAAGAGGAGAGGGAAATTATCTTGAGAAATGTCTATTAATTTATAAGTCCAATGCACAAATTAATAACATCAGCAACAACCATAATAATAAGAAAGGGCAATTATGCATTTAGAACTTATTGGACATTTGAAACAAGGGCAGAAAATGCGTATTAGGAATCCTGTACTGATTCGTAAATTTTAAGTATCCCTACATATGACAATAGATATGGGATTACAAACCCTAAAGAAGATTCAAAGTGAGAAACAAGATCCAACAAATCTGGAGAGAAGAAATACATATGGGAAAGATGCATTTCAGATTTTCCTCCCATGTAAATTAATGACACCACTACCAAAATATGGCTTCAATCTGAGTTATTTGCCATTATAAGATCAAACATGCAAGGTATTGCTGCAATATGCTGAGCATACTTATGTTTCTGGGACTTCAAACACTTAATTTAAGAAGTCTGCGGTGTCATTTCCATGATTCCTGTTTACTTCTGAATTTAATTTCTGACATGGATCAACGTTTCCAAAACCGACATGAGAATTGTCTCTTGAGAAGAAAACAATTAGTGCTGTTAAGACTGCAATCTTATGATTATGAAAATCAGAACCAAGATTCTCTAGCAGGACAGTGGTTTAATCTCTTAAAATAATACTTTCCTCTTATCATGGTAAAAACTTCATGGTAAATATTTCCATATATGTTTGACTTCCCTAAACACAGAAACTGGACTGTTACCCATACTGCAGATTCAAGTACAAAAAACTGGTTTAATCAAAACCTTAAATCATTTTAAATATGTTAATCTTAAAAGATACAGAAACATTTCAAGCAGTGGCAATTTAAGCCACCAAAAACATGATCTCTTAATATTTTTTCCAATTTATGAACTTAAAACTATTAATAGAATAGCAACAATAGAATTAGTATAGCGTTGTAAATATTTTGATTTAGATCAGTTAGATAAAGGAACATCTAGGTTAAATGCATTTCAAAAGGATTTTACTACAAACCTCCTTCTGGTAATGGGGATATCTATCATAGGTTAATTTTAGGGCCTTCTAAAGAAAAAAAATGTTACGTGGACTTACATATTTCTATGAGTCATAAAAAGCTCTCAGAGAAAAGCATACTCTGATGGATGTAGGGCCACCACAGAAACTGACCCTGGAAAAAACAAACTGATTATAGGTAAACTTTTTTTTACCGTTAAATATACAAGACTGACACATCCTACAGAAAAAAATCATTACATTTAAATTTAATGCATGCCTTCACAGCAAGACCTTTCTGGAATTCAGTTCAGGGGAGAGGATGGGAAAAGTTAAACTAAGTGCATTAGGAAACTGCAAAAAGTTTCTTCAGCAGCGCAGATTAGATTAGTTAAGTCTTCCCTACTATAACAATGAACAATAAACTTCAAGACAGAGATCTTGTAGTAAAGTACAAGGCTCTATAAATGCCTCACCAACTCTAAAGAATACAACATATAGAACTAGATAAAATAGATATGAAAACCCACGACAGCTCACCTTGTGCCTTCTCGCCCATGCACTACTGTCACATATAACAAATCTACAAAGACCTAAAAGGTCATGCCTAGAGAAATAAAATATAGCAATAGCTCTGCGGGTGAAGGTCCAGGGTCTGGCTTGTTTTTCTGAACCAACAAAAAAGAAAAGGAGAGGGCCCCATGTGCCACATTAACAAGTGGTAATAAGTGAGCACCACACCTCCATAAAGCTGCTAGTCTGATATGAAAGCTGTTTATGTGAAAGGAAATATACAGCTGCAATACATCAGAAAAAAATTACATCCATGAAAGCAGTCATTTTGCTCTCTTCACTGAAGATACAATGCTGTTCCTAATGACATTTATTTCCTAAATAAGAAAATTACTTAGTAACAGCTTTGCTCTTGATAACTAAACTAAAAATCTAATCAATCATAAGTTTTTCTTCAGCACACATCTTCATAATCCAATTCTGAATTTTGCATCTTGTATAACCTGAACAGGGAAAAGATTCGGAACAAATGCCTGATGGCCTAGATCAAGGGTGTTAAACATTTAGTCCACAGAGGTACATAGGGGGTAAAAAAAGAAGGTACCAAGTAACGTGAGGCCTCTGCAGGTAATCTACATGCTTGGTAATCTGGTGGTAGCACCAGGCGACAAAGCTAATCTCTTTAACAGTTTCTTTTCTTCCATTTTTCTGAGCAGAGACAGGGATATCCCCCCCCACTGGGACCCCGGACAGACCCAGGGGAGGCTCAGCCAGGTCTAGAGTCAGTGAGGACCTAGTCAGGGAACTTCTAGAGGGATGAGATGTATTCAAGTCAGCAGGTCCTGATGACCTCCACCCCAGAGTGCTGAGGGAATTGGCAGAGGTCATTGCGGGACCCTGGGCACAGCTTTATGAACGCTCGTGGTACTCTGGTGAGGTGCCAGAGGACTGGAAAAAGGACAATGTGGTCCCCATTTTCAAAAAAGGGAGGAAGGAGGACCCAGGAAACTATAGGCCTGTTAGTCTTACCTTAGTCCTGGGGAAGCTCTTTGAGAAAATTATCCAGAAGCACATCTGCAAGGGACCAGCAGGGGAGATTATGCTTAGATGCAATCAACATGGGTTCATTAGATGCAGGTCCTGTCAGACCAACCTGGCTGCCTTCTACAACTAGGTCACAAAAGCCTTGGATGTAGGTGTTGCAGTGGACATAGTCTTTCTGGACTTTAGGAAGGCCTTTGACACCATCTCTCACCCCATCCTCATTAAAAAATTAGGCAACTGTGGTGTTAAAGCCTACACAGTCAGATGGGTCAAATGGTTGGAGGGCTGCACCCACAGTGGTGGTGGATGGGTCATTTTCGACCTGGAGGGCCATGGGCCACAGGGTTCCCCAGGGCTCAGTCCTCGGGCCCCCACTGTTCAATATATTCATCAGCAACTTGGACAACAGGGTGAAAAGCACCTTGTTCAAGTTCGCAGATGACACTAAGATGTGGGGAGAAGTGAGCACGCTAGAAGAGAGGGGCAGGCTACAACTAGATCTCAACAGGTTACAGGAGTGGGCAGATGAGAACAGGGTGGGATTCAGTACTGACAAGTGCAAGGTATTGCACCTGGGAAGGAAGAAGCAGCAGCATACCTACAGGCTGGGGAACTCCCTTCTCATCAGCACAGAGGCAGAAAAGGATCTTGGAGTCACTATCGAGTCCAAGATGAACATGGGTTGCCAATGTGGGGACACAGTCAGGAAGGTTAATCACACCTTGTCAGGCATCCATGGATGCATCACGAGCAGGTCCAAGGAGGATATCCTCCCCCTCTATGCAACATTGGTCAAGCTGCAGTTGGAGTACTGTGTCCAGTTCTGGGTGCTGCACTTCAGGAGGGATGTGGACAGCATCGAGAGGGTCCAGAGGAGGGCCACTCGCATGATCGGGGGCAACAAGGTAGGCCCTATGAGAAGAGACTATGGGACCTGAAGCTGTTCAGCCTCCACAAAAGAAGGCTGAGAGGGGATCTGGTGGCTGCGTACAAACTTGCCAAGGGGGACCAGCAGGCAATGGGAGAGTCCCTGTTCCCCCGAGCACTACTGGGAGTTGCAAGGAATAATAGCCATAAGCTGACTGACAGTAGATTCAGGCACTACTTCACAGTCAAGGGGACTAGGAGCTGGAACCAGCTTCCTAGGGTGGTGCTTGCCCCTACCCTGGGGATCTTCAAGAGGAGGCTAGACAATCACCTAGCCAAGGTCGTTTGACCCCAGCATCCCTTCCTGCCCATGGCAGGGGGTCAGACTTGATGATCTGCTTAGGTCCCTTCCGACTCTACCAACTATGAAACTAAGGTGCAACATATTTGTAGTCCACAGGGCTTGTAGAGGGGCAAGTAATTTTTTTGAGGAGGGGAGGGGGGCAGAGATGGGGCATGCTGAAATTCAGGGTGTAGAGCCCTGCTAGCAATGCACATCAGTGGCACAGAGTGAATGATGGTTGCATTAACCCCAACAGATGCCATTTGCCCTGCCCTGACATCATTCCCAAATCCAATCCATGAGGAGCCCTGCAGTCCAAATCTGGCCTTCAAAGGAGCCCAGATCTGAACTGGGGGTGGGACAAGTTCGATACCCATGGCCTAGACAGATCTTCCGTTAAGAAAAGGTAAAGTTTCTAGGGGGAGGAACAACTTTTAGTATTAATAGAGCACTGGAGAACCAAGGCAGTTCATTGCTTCCCAGCAGTGTAGTCCCTGCAATGCAGACAGAGACCTAAAGCACTAGAAGGAAAAGAAGAGAGCTGGCACTGCCTTGGCAAGTAAAGAAAAAAAGTGATCATAGGCTACTTAAACACAGGCAATAGCTAACACTTTGATTCTGAGTTTATATAATTACTAACAAACTGCCGGTCAGGAATGATGGATGAATTTTGAATAAAGAAAACAAAAACAAAAGGCTGCTGGCCTTGTCCCCCCTCCTCTACTCCATCCCCTCCATCATGGCAGTGCTCCACCAGACCACTACCTGCTGTCTATAACACTCTTGGAGCACTCTGATGGGTTGTTTCAGTAACCAATCAGAGTGCTCCAAGGACATTATAGACAGGCAGACAGATGTGCTAAGCCCTTTATTACATTAGAATTCTACTAAACCAAGTGGACAGTTTGCAAATCACATGTCTAATAAAGATTATAGCTGGAGGTACTAAATGGCATGGTTACACAGAGTTTTGAAAGTTTTTTCTTAGAATATGAACTTTTTATGCACTCTTTGAAGAAATGTTATTCTATTAGGGTTTGGAAAGATCTGTTATAAATGCTGCAAGAGCCTGATCCCTGATGAACATGAGCCTGCAATGCGATGCTGCAACTAGTAAAGCAACCAAAATGCTGGCTTGCATTCATAGATGCTTCTCAAGCAAATCCTGGGACGTCATTCGCCCCTTGTACTTGGCCTTGGTGAGGCCGCAGCTGGAGTATTGCATCCAGTTTTGGGCCCCACAATCCAAAAAGGATGTGGAGAACCTTGAGAGTGTCCAGAGAAGAGCCACACACATGATCAGGGTCAGGAAAACAGACCTTACGATGACAGGCTGGAAAAGCGCAGGCTCAGGGGTGTGATCGGATGGCCACGTCTAAGTTTATCAGGGGTGGCCACCAGTTTCTGGGGGAACGTTTGTTCACTAGAGTGCCCCAAGGGATGATGAGGTCAAACGGTTATAAGCTACTGTGAGACCATTTCAGGCTGGACTTAAGGAAGAATTTCTTAACTGTCCAAAAGCCTGAGGTCTGTAATAACCTGCCATTGGAGGTGGTTCAAGCACCTATACTGAACACCTTCAAGAGTAAATTGGATGCTTATCTTGCTGGGATCCTATGACCCCAGCTGACTTCCTCCCCTTCAGGCAGGGGGCTGGACTCAATCTTCTGAGGTCCCTTCCAGCCCTAATATCTATGAAATCCGTTGTAATCCTTGTACATAGAATAAACAGAATAAAATCTTGGATCATAGTTGCATCCTAATAGTGCTGTAGCAACAAAGTTTGGCACCTGGGGAAAAGCCCACAGTGGCAGCCTGCCCTTGCCCCGCACACAGATCTCGGGGGCACATGACCCCCATGATTGCTCAGGAGTGCACAGAGCAATGGGAGCAGTTCTTCCCCTGTCCCTGTGCCCCCTGAAATAAGCCACTTGTAGCTCTGTCCTGCCGCAGCTCAGCAGTGCCTGTTAGTGCCCCTTCACTTCAGCACCGGAGGCGGTCACCCCACTTGCCCTCCCCACCCTTGCTACAGCACTGGTCACTGGTGTTGGGAGTTATCTTTCAGAAAAACGGGATTACGCATGTTTCCATTTGCAACCACCTCTATTCTAACTGATAAAATACAGTGAAAAACAGAGCAAATACAACCAATGGGTCATGGGCACTTGTTTGCAAGTGTTTCAGTAAGTAAGGGATCATTCCCTTTGCATGTACATAAACATGTATATGCTTTTTTATGATATTTCTGATACATGGTATTTCTAATACGTAAGCATCTAAGGAGTTGGTAAGGTTAGTTTAGTGCTTGGAGATCTTTGGATGCAAAGCATTCTATAAGTTTCAGGTTCCTACCAGAAGTTACATAGAAGACATGATTAACCAGTTAATCATGTCTTAAGTTGTGACCTGGCCACAAATTAAGGCAATTAATGGTGTCCTACAACAAGGAATTAAGCCACAGTTATTCCACAAAAAATGTGAAATAACTTCGTGGCTAGTTCCTACTGTACCTTTAATTAAATGTGTGGCCAGATGTGCTCCTGCAATTGGGAGATCCACCAGCTGATCAGGGCTCCCACCCATAGGAATGTATGGTGTGCTCCTGCAGCTAGCAGCTCCACCAGGTGAGCAGGCTCCCAGCCACAGGAGCTTGCTACTTGCCCGTGCTTCCAGCTATAATGTGCAAGAGGATCTGACTCATGATCTCACAATCATGCTTCCTACCCTGTACGTGTAGCATAGCAGGAAGAATGAATGTGGGGAATACACATCAGATCCCACTGCATCTTCACCTGCACATCTGGCAAGGGCCTCTGTCTGCTGTTGTTCCATTGGTTACTGTTGCTTTCAGTTGCTAGCTTTAATGCATACCTCCAGCTAAGCACCTAGTGCTCTTTGTAAGCAACTTTTCTCATTATTACATCAAAGCAATTGTAATATTTTCTTCTGTTATATTAATGCAATTCTTCATTATGTTACCGTATGTATGTTTGGTTTTTTTAAACTAGTATAAAGTTCTGCTTTCCAGAAACTTTCTTTGCCTGCAAAACAGGGAGAACATTTTCAGTTTGCTCAGTTTTATTAAGTTTCCCAGTTTACATCATGCTTCTAGTGCACCTAAATTTTAGCTCTTCCAAATAATCTGCAGTGACAATTTTTCCCTCTCCTTTTTTAGTTAAGAATTTATTTTGCTATTTTGCTATTCCATAGCACTCTACCAATGAGACTATTATCTTCTGGATGAATTACCTTTACAGATAAAAAATTCTCCATGCTAGGTCACTTGGCCCTTCTCCTCAAGGAGTCTATAGCCTTGGCATAGGACAGCTAACAGATTGCCTGAAGCCCTAGGACAATGACTGGGGTCAGAGGCAGATCCAGGGCAGAGGCAGTGGTACAGTCATCTCCCCCAACCCCCACCACCTTCCACAGTGAAGATCATGTGCTGGAGGCTCCACTGCTCCATGACCTTAGGGGTCTCCTGTGGTGTTCAAAGCATGGCTGGATTGGGACACCCCAGTGAACCAAACAGGGAGCAAGTGAAGAAGAGGAGATCTGCCCCCTAAAATGATAGCAAAATAATAAAAAATGATAGCTATAGGGAAATTATATTGAATGGTCTATTGCCACTGCTACTTCCAGCTGATTCAGGGGCAGGGAAAGCCCCAAGACTATCCATAGCTCCAGCAAGAGGTTTCAGGGAGTGGCTGAACAGGGTGTTGGCTACCTACTCCCTCCCAATCCTCCATATTTCCCCAACTGGCCTGAGGTCTCCAGTAGTGGGGAGCAGCTATGTAGAGTGCCAGGCAGGGCTGAGAATGTTGGTGTCAGTGGACAATCCGCACCCACACTTCCAGCATCTGGCTCCTGGAACCTCTCCTGTGCCCAGGTCAGCTAGAGACAGCAGCAGCATCTGGTTTCCAGGTGTTTCTGCTCCCTGCCCACTCCCCTGGGTATTCCCCATACTCTGGTAGCAGGCACTGGAAGAGAGAACCCACCACTGCTGCTGTCCCTGGCCAAGTTCAGCACCCCATGCTGCCACTTACTGAAGAGGCTGACAAGGTGCAGGAGCATCCCTGGGACTCCCCAGTCCCCAAGTCATCCAGGGACAGTAGTGGCAGTGCCCTGAACCAGAGGCATTCTGTAGACAACACCGCCCGCCTCCCGCCCCCACACACACACCATCATTGCTGCTTCTGCTGTCACTGTCCCAGATGAGTCCTTGCTTCCATGCAGCTAGAATGGAGCAGGCAGAAGCAGCTTTGAAGCTTCCCCAACCCCAGGGCAGTACGGAGAGCAGCAGTAGCAGGAGGAGGAAGATAGGGAAACTGGAGGGAAAGGGACACGTCCCTGAGCATGGAAGTTAGGGAGGGGAAAAGAAGGAAATCCTCAGAGGCTCCCGTGATATGGTCCAGTCTGAAAGAGGGGTGTAGCCATGCTCCTGCACCTACTCTAGATCTGCTCCTGCTTTGAACACCCTCTCCGCCTCCACCCCCTGCCAGACAGACACCTTGCACCTCTCCAGGCTGCAAGAGCCTGTACCTGCTAGCCATGCCTACACCTCTACCCACAGCAGCAGCTATTCCCTGCTGGTCCAGAGCACAAACCCTATCAGGTACACCTCTGTCTGGAGCAAAATGCTGACCGAATAGTTAACAATGATAACTATATGGAAATAATAATTAATGATCTCTTCCAGTTAAATGATCCGTGCCCATTGGAAGAACATATGCTTCTGTACAGCCCAAATGCAAAGGTATATGAATAAGGAAGAAGGATTACAGAATGGGGGACTCCATCCTGGAGAACAGTGACCCTGAACTATATCTAAGAATCGCAGCAACAAACAATTCAAAAGGAGGTCTCTCTACAATGCTGTGGTGAAAAGGGTCAATATAATTCTAAGGTATTTAAATGCAAGTTGGTGTAGGGAAGTCATTTTACCTTGGTATACAGCATCAGTAAGACAGGCTGGCATATGGTATACTGTACTGGGATCTGCATTTGTAAAAGAATATTGAAAAAACTGGAGGACACACAGAAGAAGCCAGGAAACAATCAGCTGGAGAAAACACTTGACAGAAACAGATTTAAGAAGCTCAATATGTTTAGTTTATCATAAAGAAAATTAAGAGGTGACTTTATTAGAGTGCCTAAGTACCTTCACAGGGAGAAAATATTAGGTTCCAAAGGGCTCATGAATCTAGTAAAGAAAGGCTATTATTTAACTGAAGGCACTCAGAACACTTGGCCCTCACTCTTATGTGGGTCTAATGTCACTAAGGACACTAGCTCCTATCACACAGAGTTAGATTTTAAGAAGAGTCATTTGGAATAGTCTCTGTTTCCAGAAATGCAGATTTAGTATGAAAGGAACTGCTAATCCTTACAACACATGCTTTGTAAAGACAAGCAGACTGAAAGAAAAAAAAATCAGTGGGTAGGAGGACTATATAAAAAGAGAATAAAGGAGAGAAATAGGGAAAGCAATAAGAGGATGACAAAAAGGAAGAGCAGATAACAGTGCAAAGCATAACACATGAGGAACCTCTAGTAATAATTAGAAATGATCCCATAAATAACTTTTCATTAACTGAAAAGTATTCAAGTGCCTATCACACACACCTATCCTTGAGATGCACCTTTTTAAAAAGAAAACAAACATTTCTGGGCAAAAAATCCTCAAAAAGTTTAAATGCACTGTCACAATAATTAATAAAAAGTATTGTAAACATCCTTATTAATTAGCTACTCTCTGCTAGGCCACCATGAAGTCTTTCCAATTTACATAGAAGTAATTATAAAATCACTGACTCACAGAAACTGATCCACCTCTGGTGCTGCTAATGTCAGACAGAGAAGAGATGCAAGCTTGTTCCCAAAGCTTTACGCAGATGTACAGCAAGTCGACATATCGTAACTATATAACTGCTATAATCCCCCCCATGCAATTGCTGCCATGATTACCTCTATTACAGATTCAATTTAATCTACTGCAGGGTAAGGAACTTCTTATCATTCTTTTCTTCTCCACAGCATGAATGATGACGCATCAGATTTGTTTCACTAAGCAATACAAATAAGAACAAGGTGTGACTCAGCAAAAGCGTTAACTTTTGCATCAGGGAGACATGTACAGTCTGTGCAGACTTTTAGTAGGCAGACTGGTATGGCTGAGAAGTTTGCCTTCTGAATAAAGGTCTTTACTTTTATACAGTGTAAAAAACAAGTGCTGTTTGACAGTAACAAGGGCTGGGTTCAATTTTTAGGAGTCTTCTACTAATTGAAATAAAGCGGTCTCAAGCCCCACCCTTAAACCGGGAAAAACTAAATTACACTAGCTGCACACTCATGGTAAATAAATCTTAATTCCCTAAAAAACAAGTCTCTGGTTTTAAGAGAAAAGACAAAACTACCACCCAAGTAGCCTTTTGTGACATTTCAAATAGTCTAATTTCAGTGTAAATCATTATCATTGCTACTTACTGTCTGTTATAGTGATGCCTACAGTCTATATACAAACCCATGCTAGGCACTATACAAGCAAAGTCCCCATCCAGGAGCCTTCACTGTCTAAAACTTTTTGCTGGGTAAGGAGCGACCAGGCATTCAGCAGCTGAGGAAAAGCTCAGCCTGTTTATCTATTGCAATAGACATGACCTGAGCTTTTTCAGACTTTCCAAAGCTTATCACCAAACCTGAAATTTTTTTGAACAATCACAATAACTTTTTCATTAGTTCGCATTTTTAGAATGTCTATACCCTTTGCTTTGTAGTTCCCACGCAGCAACAAATATCAGCTTTTTTCTGCCACTTCTTTCACTTTTTTGTGTTATCACTGAAATTAGTAAAGTATTTATCATCTCATTTGCACATCTTAAGATTCATGGCATATTACACTTCATTAACACTACACTACAATCTCTACTGCTACCAGCTACAGACTACACTTAAGGTAACATAAACATTTAATGACTGCTGGTTTACAAAGAGTTTGGTTTAAAAAAAAATATGACTCGATTCTTTAGTAAAAATCAGTATAACAACATTTCCATCTGCATTCATGGTTTGTTGTTAAAGTAACAACGAACGAAATGTGTCTCCTTTAAGAAAACAGAAGTTAGGAAACGACCTTGAGAATTTACGTTTATTTAGTGCAAGTTTTTTCATGTACAATAACCATAAAAGATGGAT
This sequence comes from Crocodylus porosus, assembly GCF_001723895.1. NCBI lineage: Eukaryota > Metazoa > Chordata > Crocodylia > Crocodylidae > Crocodylus > Crocodylus porosus. Next base: position 69,029,044 of record NW_017728947.1, on the reverse strand, counting down.
AGGCAAACAACTGCTATTTACCTATATACCATGAACCCTCTATACTATAATTTTATATCCAGAAGGCAGTTTACCTAGAAAGGATATTCTAGAATTATTACTTTTAGGTGATATTACCCATAATTACATCTTACTGCAGCAAATCTATTACAGATTTGTAATGAACATACTGCAAACCAGTTTTTTTTTTCCCTACAGATATGACTGTCTCCATGTTTGGTCATCTTTAATCTGGTTTAATATGATACAATACTCACCTGTCCAGTATTGATTAGTCCCCAGTGTTATATAGTACATTACAAAAGGGATTTTGCAATTTTTACTGAAAAAAAAAAAAGCTCACACCGGAAACTAAGTTACAAACATTGCCCATGTTACTAGTTAGAATTCTGAACAAAATATGCCTAATCATCCTCATATACATTGTTAGCCACAGTCTCTGATTTTGTTACTTGGGTATACCACTGATCCACTATTTTCTGTTTTCAAACCACTGTTCTCTTTGCCTTCCCTTTTCTCTTTTTAATTTCTTCCATACCACACCTTCTTGAACAAGTGGCATCTGGATCTTAGCAAAAGTATTCAAGCCTAAATCTCTAATTTCCTCTACATTAGTGTTTCTCAAACTCGAGCATGCAGCAACTGATAATTAGCAATCTACCCTATTTGTGATTCCATGTTTTTCATAGAAATGGTGAAAAAAAGTGGTTTCTGTGAACTCCATGAAAATGGCAATACACAGAATTTTGGCATGAAATTGCTAGGAAGCACCCCCACAACCCAGAAGAATAAAATGCTGGATCCCCAGTGGGAGCCAGTGGTCCTCAGGGGCACTGTGGCTTGGCCTCGCAGCCTGCAGGGCAGAGGAGGAGCCCCCAGTATGAAGGGGAGTAGCAAAGATAGTGGCTGTCCCCCCACCCCTCCCTGCTGATTGGTGAAAAGGGTTACCCATTGCTCAGCCCCACCCCTCTGCAACCAACAGCAAAGGGCAGGGCCACTACTGCCCCTCAACCAACTGGGGGGGTGCACACCAAAAAGGGTGCAAACAGGGCACAGGCCATTGCAAGCAGCCCACAGTTTTTCCCTCATCTCAGTCAGAATTAAGTAGATCTCTACTAATAATGAATAGCTAAGAGGAAGTAATGGAAAAGCAGAAGAGACAGGAGAAACAGATGTGAAGGAAAAAAGGAAGGAAAACAATGAAGAACATGCATACAATATCTCTTACATTCTTGGTTATACACCGGGGTTGTATTGACATGAAGGCCCAGGTTCTAGTCCACCTTCTAGGCATTTAAGTGGATTTAGATGCCTAAGTGGAATTCTATTCCATGCTACTCGAGTTCCTGAAAAACTGTTAATACAAAAGGGGGATGGGTCCCCTGACTCCTCACTGCTTTTCTACAATTCAGTCTTAAAGGCAAGATGTATGTTGCAAAAGTAGATGCCTTAAGGGACTTGGGCATTCTGGAACAGAATCACCAGTACACGCCTATGTCAATTCACATGCTTACTAGTTGGAGTGGAGTTTAGCCCAAATGGCCAAAGCTTTATTACTACAAAATGTGCATATTATTTTTCCCCTAGTATAATGAAATTGATGCGATGGCAAACCCACATTTAGGAAAAATGCCCTCTTTGAGAGTTTCCATTTCAGAGCTGTAAATCAAAATGGAACAGACTACTTTTAAAAATGACTTAAGGCACTTACACAAATTACAATTTTCACTCAATGAGACCCTTGAAAGTGCTATACAGCCATAAGATAACAGACATTCATGACTTTTAAAATCGCCAATTGTATGAAAATATAACCCTCGCCTGATTAAGCAAATCACCTTAGGGAACCCATGGCTTTGTGGGCGAGCACCAGCCTAGCCCCACCCCTGTGGCTGTCAGGGGCCAAAGACCCCTGGCAGACCTTGACCCCCACAGTGTGGAGCCAGGAAGCAAGCAGGAACCATGTCAAGTGGGACACAGCAGTGGCAGAATGGCAGCTGAGCAGGGAAACACTCCCCCTCCCACCAGCTCCTACATAGCCCAGCCCACAGAGAGCCATGCAAACAAAGCATGCAAACAGGCATGCTTCTGGGCCTGGTGTGTGAGTTAGTGTGGGACTAGGGGAAGAAGGGGTACTTACTGGCTCCCTCCTCAAGTGAGACAGGGCAACTGGTTCCTGCAAGCAGTGCAGTATTGTGCAGTGCAGCGCAGTGTAATGCAGGCAGCCACCTGCATGTGCACAAGACTCTACGAGAATCTGTGGGACCCTATCAGGTCCCAGCTGAAAGCACTTTCAGTTTGGGACCTGCTTTCTGTTGAGACATACAGGTGAAAGCCAGTCTGGCCCTCAAGTGCCATAGACTCCTGACAGACCCTCCAGAGGACCCTGACCCCCTACTGCGGAACCATAAGGGGAGTGGGGAGCCCCCAGGTAGCCACACGACCAGAGCAGTGCAAACAGAGCATGCAAACATGCATGCTTATGGGCCCTGCATGCGAATTAGCATGGGAGTTCATGCGAACAGGGCATGAGGCTCTGGGCAGCAAGCCCAAGAAGTCAGGTACTCAGTAGTAGCACAGTCTGTCCTGTACAATGGTGGGGAACTTGTCATACCCCAAAGATTCCCACCTCTTCCCTGCTGGACCTCCTCCCCCTTGCACCACTGAGACCTCTACCCAGATGAAGCCTATGGCTCTAGGCTGTGGGGGCTGCCTGGCACGGCTGCCAGCAACTAGGAACAGAAGCAAGGGCACCCCCATTTGTGGGGTATGCTCCCTAGTGAGGTCTCTAGAGTGCCAAGTGAGGGAGCTCCAGGCAGAGGTGAGCAGGCTTTGCACCATCAGAGTCCACAAGTAGGAGATAGACAATTACTACCAGGCTCTTCACCGGAAGAACGAGGAGGGAAGAGCATGGCAGCCCAGCAGCATGAAGGAGGACAATGAAGAGACTGACCTGGGCTCCCATCCAGGGGTTGCTTGGGAGACAGTTGCCTCGGGTCCCAAGTTGTATGCAGGCACCAGGGTCACTCCTCCCCTAGAACTGCGCAGCAGGTATGCGCTTCTCAAAAGTACCAGCAGAGTTGTCAGCAGAAGCACCAGCTCTAGAGGAAGGAAGGCAGCCAGCTACCACCCCAAAGAAGAGACTCAGGGTGGTTGCGGTGGGCGACTCCCTCCCAAGGGAGACAGAGGGAGCAATCTGCCACCTCAAACCCCTAACACATGAGGTCTACTGCCTCCCAGGGGCTCATATCCAGGATGTAGCTGAAAGGATTCCTAAACTCATCCAGCCCTCTGACCACTATCTCCTACTCCTCATCCATGCGGGCACAAATGACACGGCCAGGAACAATCCTGGCTAGGTCATGAATGACTACAGGGCTCTGGGGCCTGGGCTCAAAGGGTCAGGGGCACAGGTAGCTTTCTCCTTGGTCTTGCTGGTTATGGGTCAAGGGTACAGGAGGGACAGATGCATAGAAGTGAACAGAAGACTCCAGCGCTGGTGCTACCATTAGGGCTTCAACTTCTTCAACCACAATTTGAATGCCAAGGGTCTGGATCCCCCTCAGAGGTGGTACAGTCACCTAGCCTCATGATCTTCAAAAACAAAAAAGTTCTGACACCCACCTTGCTGGGGTCATCTGACCTCTGTAGTCTTTCCTGCTCAAATGCAGGGAGGCTGGACCCAATGATCTTGTAAGGTCCCTTCCAGCCCCTAACATCTATGAATCTATAATAACTAATTACATATCCTTACTGTGGTTCCAGTGACTGAAAATGGATGGCATCTGAGCCTCCAACCCTATTGCTTCAGGGTGGCACACAGATCAGGAAAAGAAAATGCAAATGTTGATCTATTTTCCTGCAGATATGAAGAACTATGGAGAGGAGATTGTATGCTACCTCCCCAAAAAGAGGGAAGAAAAATGGCAGAGAAGGGGTATGTAACAGGGAATCCTAACCCTGTTAGCGGTTTGAGGGGAGAATGGAGGAAACAAGGGCTAGAGAGTGGAGATGATGTGAAGGGAGGGAGTGCAGCTGTTCCTTTCAGAAGCTTCAGAGAAAGCCAAAATGGGTAGTTGCTACTTAAGAGGGTGGTCACAAAGGACAGGCAGATAATGGAGGTAAAGGGGGCAGCCGGCTGAGGGGCAGAAAAGAGAAGCCAGAGCCGGCAGCAGGAGAGAGAGGGAAGGTGATGCATTCTAAGAGGAAGCTGGGGAAGCTGGTGCAAGACCAGCAGACCCCTGGTATTTACAGGTTCTGGAGGCCCCAAGAGACTTCATCTCTCTGGCAAGACAACTCCATGCAGGGGTAAAGGGAGCTGTGATAGGTCAGAAAGTGAGGTCTGCACAGGCCTAAGGAGAGGAGCAGCTGAGCAGTGGGAGCCAGGTGAGCTGGGGAATGGACTGAAACAGAGAGATAGAGCTGGGCAGACTCTTAGAGACAGTGTGCCCTATCCGCCAGCTTGATCAACAGGTAGTGAATCCCAGGTCTGAGATGAGACAGAAGATAAGGGGCCAGTGCCAGTATCTCAGTTGTGGGTTTTGGGGTTTGTTTGGGGTTTTTTTCTTCATTCTCCAAAGAGAGATATTGAATTACAGGGGTGGGCTCCAAGGCAGAAGCCACCCAGAGAACCCTATAAGTAACAGGGGGAGTGAGAGTGCCTGAAAGTGAAGGAAAGGGAGGAGAACCCCGAGACTGGCACTGTCATGAAGTTCCAGAACTCCCAGTGACCATCAAGTTGTGGCAGGCAGGAACATAGAGGTGGTGCAGGATAAGGGTGGACATAAGGATCACCTCCTAATCTAGAGGCCCCTTGCCAAAAGTGCCAAGAAAATACTTCAAAGGGGAAAATTTGTCACAGGTTCACAGACCAGATCACTTGGTTCCTGGGATGTCTTATCATTTGGCCCCAAATGCTGCCCTGGGTTCAGAGTTGACCCACACATTGTGTATGATGCAGCCAGACCCTGTGTACACGACCCAGGGCACTCATTGTATGTGGCACCTGTCCCAGACCAGCTTTGCAAGGGCACCAAGTTCAGCACAGGCCCAGACTGGTCTGGACTACCCAGCACAGGCCATGTCCTGGACTATCTTGATTGGGCACTAGATCCAGCATGCTACATACACACAGACCAGCTTCACATCACTCCTCCAGCCTCTGTGGTAAGATTAATTTGATACCTTCAGCTTATACAATACGTTTTTGGTTTTCCATTCTATCCCCATGCTAATTCAATTTGATTTCCTATTAACTTTTTATTATCTCACCAACTACTGGTACATACTAGACTAATGATTGCAGTCACCTTCCTACTGCATATTTGAATATCCATCTAAGCCACTGAATGAACCATGAACACAAACTAAAATAACTGGGCTCAGAGAACACAATAAATTCTGGACTTTATACTTCTAGTTCAAGTATCAACACAAGCTTATCTACACCTTTGCCAGTATGCTAATTTTGAACCTATTACTACTTATCCCCATGGCTAGAAGTGAGAAAAGAATTAAATCACAAAAAGCAGCAAGAGAATACTCCTGCCCTTTCATAGCATAATACAAACAAACGGATAGTTTGTGATTAGTTAGTTGGGACTGCAAAACTAGCGGGAAATTATACAGCAGGTAACTTTGGTCAGTACTATCCCGTGTTCATGACACCAATACATAATTTAGGGTGACATAGTATAATTCCTCTACTTTAGAGTATCTGAGGAAGAATCACAAGGGATATTTAGTTGCCACCAGCATTAATAAAACTCCTGTATAAGGCTAGAGATTCCAAAACTCTCCTGGTGCCCAAGTTTTTACTGGTAAAATCCCTTCAGCACTAAAGTTACATAGCTATACAAGGACCTAAAAGTATTAAAATGCTCTGTGAGTGTTTTACCCCTAAGCCCTGATAAAATTCACAAAACAGGCATTTGCTTATTTATCTTATTTGAAAGGCCTGCTCTGTTTGAGGTGCTCAGAACATGTCTGACCCCACATAAGACAAGTAGGAGTCTGTCTCAAATAATAGCTTAGTGATCGCAGCACTCATTTACAATGTGGGAGACTAACTTCTTATCTTCTTTCTTCCTCACTCCCTCCTCTTGAAGCTGTTCCACACCTAATTTTAAGAAAAATGAAATGCTTGCTGAGTCAGTGAGATAGTGAGAATGATTCTGTAGCTTAGTGCTTAGGGAATACCTAAAAGAGTGGAGCTGTGGGTTCCATTTCCTTCTCCAACAAATATTTAAGCAGGCATCTCATTCAAGAAAATAGCTTCAACATGAGAGATTGAAATCCTCCTTCCCACCTGAAGAATACACTATGGCTTGGTGGTTGGAGCACATTCCTGGGAGATAGGGAGTGAGGGTACAAATTCTTCAGGAAAGGCAAGGATGCAAACCTCCCAAGTAGAGACAGACACCTTCCTCCAGATCAGAGGTAGGTACTCAAGTCCTTGAGGAGGACAGGTTTAAGTGATAGTCCTCTTAGCATTATCTCTGGCACATCCCCTTTCAGTATACTGGCTTTTGTGAATGTAGGTGCCCAAGGGTATTGCCAAACTGCAGCTGCTTCTTGGTCTATGGGAATACGCTTGCCCCAGGCTAAATCATTCTTATAATTTCAGTGGGCGTGTCTACACATGACACTACATTGCCGTAGCAACAACATGTTGTTATCTCCCCATAGTTTCCGTGGGCAAAAACTGTGATGCTGCAGCTATGTCGCCATAGTGATACACTACCTCAGTATAACACATTGCTATGGTGATACAGCAGCTAGAAATAACCGTGCACCGCACACATGGCTCAGTACGGGCTGTTACTGTGGCATCATTTAGTACCTCCAAGAGGAAGTACTAAATGATGACACAGTAACAATGGGAAAATGTGTAGACGTGCCCAGTGAGTAATAACTACCTTGGTTTAGCTTTCACTTACTATGTAGTATGTGTACATGTGCACATGGATCATTGGAAAGCAGGTTACAAGCAATACATTTTTACCCCTTTTTAACTTGCAGAAATGTGTTTGTATTTGACCATACATTAAATGTCCACATTGTATATGAAGTTTTGGAATCTAACTTGGGGAAATCTAACCCCTTTCTCTATTACATATTGACCTTTCCCTCTTCTGTCACCTGAAAGACATGCAGCACTCGCAGCAGCAGATGTAAACAGTTCATTCATTACACTGTATCACTTCTCCATTCACTTATTCCCACTCCCTGATGACCTAAATCTAATTTTACAGTTCAATCCTCAATCTTTAATATTTACATATTTCTACAGATGTGTAATGCAGAAGAAAAAGTATCAAATGATACCCCTTTCCAAACTGGATAAAAACCAAAGTAGTTAATGGAGTCAATGAACTGAACTTTATACAAGATGATTTTAATACAGTAAACCCATCATTGTATTGACAAATTTAAGTGTGCATAGGACTGAGTGTCACAGGAATAGTGCTGCAGTGTTAATACCATGGGAAGACAAACATCTTGCCTAATTTGGCAAGCTGCCCTGCCTCTCTTTTCAAGAAGTTGTGCACAATTCAGATACTTCACAAAACATTCAAGCTAGAGTGGGGCTGCCCCTTCTATTTACCATATGTTCCCGCCTTGTTTATGAATGTTTCCCTTCCTCCATGCCATTCAGTTTTGAGCCCTTTGGGATAAAGGCCTATTTATTGCTGTTCACCTCCTGTATGCTGTCTTATATCTATTGCCCTTTGTATTTTATACAGTTTTGAATAGAAGGATCAAATCAAATATAGTACTTTAAAATGTTAGGATTCTACAGAAACTGTATTTTAAAAAATGAATAGGTTTTGTAATGAGAAAAGTTTAGTATGATCACTTAATTTCAGTAAGCCAGAACAATCCAAGCTATCTTCTGGCCCAACAAGAATTATGGAACTTTGTTTATGCTTTCAAGTCATAATGATGAATGAAAATGAAGAGTTTTTCTTAGCTGTTTTTCCCCTTCCCAGTTACCTTGCATAAGACAGAAATATAGATGTTTTCTTAGGGTTTTACTGAAAATAGATAGTTAAACTGCTTGCTAGATTTAGGGTCAGGCAGGAATTTTACAGAATAGCAAGGATTTTGGATGTTTTACCTTCTTCTGTAGTGCAGTGCACTTCCTGTTTCTGGATAATCAGAATATAAATTAACATTCTCTACCATTGTTATGTCATAACATTTGTGGCATTCTCTCTTGTTCTATGCCTCTGGCCTACTGCAGGTTTGTTTTTTTCTTACTTAGCATGCTTTTTGGTGGGTGGGTGAGAGGAGTCAGAGTAAATAATCTTGTAGATTTTTTAAGCAAATGCTAGCCTGCGTTTACGGGGTACCAGAATCAATAGCTTGGAAGGCCCCCGTCAGTCCTAAGTTCCACTGTGGGTACACAAAGATAATCAAAATGACATGTAACTAGAACTGGAAGGCATGCCACTGAGAAGGGTCAGATGACAGCCCTGTTTATGGCTAGATAGTTTTATTAAACTAACATTTGCATATTAAGTAAAACTTTCAGGGATCTAAAAATTATTAGTTCTCGGAGAAGACCCCACTACCATAATAGGGAAGGCATTGCTACTTCTTCCACTAGTGTAGGTTGTGGAAGGGGGAGGTCATGTACAGAGAGAGGGAGAAACTTTCCTGACCTAAACAGATCAGAGGTTTTTCCTAGCTAAAAGTCCAAAGGCTGGGCATATAAATCCACAGGGAGCAGGAAGGAGACAACCAACAAGGCTAGAATATAGAGGATAAATCTTCTATGGGAAAGACTCAATAAGGATAGGACTTAAGATCTTCCCAGAGATGCGAGTCAGGTTGGGAGGCTGGGTGGGATCTGCTTGTGGTCCCTATGAACACCATATGTCAACCCAGAACCTTACAAGGGGAACACCGCTTCAAATACTTTGCTGTAGATTCTTTGTCTCAGTTACCAGAAGAAACAGAAAGATGGTATACAGGAAGGATATCAGAATCTACCAATAACAACTGGCAGGACAGATCCAAGGGGAGTTTGGGGGGTGCAGTCGCACCCTCCTTTGACTCCTGCTTCATTCAGGGTTTTAAAAAAAAGACTGCCCACAGGGACAGCTGTATTTCTTATTCAGAAAAAAGTCTAAGAAGTCAACTGACTTGATGGCTCACTAACATACTCTATTTTTGCTAACCTCGTCACTCCATAGATACTAACCAGCTTTGATCTTCCATTAATCAGGCTTGCCTTTCTGCAACTATCCTGATAATATTTCTCCACTCACCCTTCACCACCGTCCTGGGTGCCCATTAAAAGATGTGCTACTACCTAGGAACCTATATTGGGTGGCATTGTTCCTAGGGGATTCAAATCCACATCAAATCAGAGACAGAGAGGGGCAGGGTTGAAAGCAGGCCCAGCTGTCAGAGTAATAACCCTAGGCCCTTAACAGATTAGTAAAACATCTAGGTTACTTTTTAATTGGAGAAAACTTGTGTCAGAAATATTATTAAAAATGTATAATGAATAGAGTCTTGTTAGAACTGTACAGTTTGTATCTCGTACCTGATAAAAAGAAACACCACCAAGGACATCTCTCCCCTCTTGGCTAATTTACTATCTTTTTCCTATAATAAATCACACATACCTTCAAACTCCCTCTTCTTTCTCATGTAGATTACAGAAGCTGTGATTTAATTGGGTGTGTCCTTGGGAAAGAGAGGGGTTTGAACTTTTGGTAACTTGGAGAGCTTTCTAAGCATGCGTAATTAGCTAATGCATATATGCCTATCCGCCCCGCATACTTAAGTAGTTAATTATAATGCACATGCGACGGATGACGTGACGTCATTTCATGTATGTTTGTATGAACCGGAAATGAGTTGTAAGAGTTCCTGTTTCTGCGCACGTGCCCAGGAGAAGGAGATAAAAGCTAGCTAAGAGTTTTCCTCAGGGGCAGAGTGGTCTTTTGTCTCCACTCTGACCCTATTTGCAAATATACCCTTTGTGTTGCTAATAATGTGTGCCTGAGGAATTATTATTCGTGAGCCTCTAAAGAAATGAACCACGATTTTCACATCACTTGGATGATGCACCCTCTATGCAAAATCCTAGATCCACCCACAACAATTGGTCAGAACAACTGAACAAAGGCAAACAAAAAAGGGGGTACGTGTGGGTTTTATGCTTGTAAAACGAATGTACATTTGTTGATGCACATTAGGTAACAAATACTCAGTGGCTTCATTTGCACAGAACAGCTTGGAAAATACACATCTGAATATTTAGGTTAATCTAAACTAAACTACCTACAATAACTTTGGCAAAACCAGATACACACACATTTACACAGGCTCCTGGTTAAAATAAGCCTATGGGGAAAAAATCCCCCAAATTGTCAGTCATTTCTCAAACATTGTAAAATATACCATAGGCCATACTTACTGAAGGAATCTGACTCAAAAACATCACCATATTTTGACTTAAAATGGGATGCAATTTCACGTGCTGACTTCAGTAGTGCTTTGGGTGAGTAAAGGTTCAAACATTTATTTCTTTTACAAACAAATTACTTAAGTAATTTTTTAAGATAAAGGTGATCTAACTTTTTTACTAGGAGAAAGAGGATAAGGCTCTGCTGCCATTACTTGTGGTGAACATGCCAGAGAGACTGAAAAAAAACAAGCAATGAGTTTGGTAACTACTGACTCCAGCTGGGTAACTTGTATCAACTCCTACAGAATCACAGCTGATATCTGCATTCTCTACTGACGCAGTTCAAATCAATGTCAAAATGGAAACAAAGGAAAGACAGCAGCATGTATCCAATTTAGCTTCAAATCTATATTAAACATGGCTTGCTTTCACAAGAAGCAACCAAGATTGGCAGTAAACCAATTTTAAAATACTGCATTCTTAATGAAGGGTTTCCATAATGTATAATGGACCTGGGACACTACACCATAATGGTAACTAGATGGAGAATAGCCGATAGACCTGGACATAACTTTGATGTATTTTTTCATATCACAAAAAGTCGCCAAATCTGTCTGGCTTTACTCAGGCAAGTAATAACCCTAGTCAAATTGACAAGATAAATACTCTGACTCAGGATCTCATTCAAGCCAATAGAGAATATTTAATGTTGGTAAACAGGATTTGATTCATGCCATTTTTTATTTTCAATTTTCTTAACTATAATTGACTATTTTAAGCAGCACATTACTAGTCTGAGACATAATTACTTGTACAATTGTTTGCACATGTTGACTTTTGTAATTCCCAAAAGTAAATCAACACTGGAGGATTACTTTTTATATTTCTTTCTTTCATCTTTTTTGACAGACATATTGAATGTTTTTGCTGTTCTCACAGTAATTCCTATAACAGCGCAATGAAAAAATTCAATAGACAAAGTGACAGGGGAATAGAACTAATCACCAGCAAAGATAAGCAAAATGAGAGGAAAAATACAAAGTATATCATGAATCAGGAAATACTGTTTTTAGATTTTCTTTAAATGACTTAAGGCCCAAAACATAAAAAAAAGTGTGTGTGTGTGTGTGTGTATATATATATATATATGAACAGGTCCCTTGTGTCTGCACAGTCCCCTCCCTTTACAGGACTCAAGTATAAATATGAATTAGTAGATTCAGGATTTTTTTAAATTAGTGTTAAAATAATGGTAATAGATTTTTACAAGCCGTATGTGAAAATAATAAGAGTCTAACATTATCTTATACAGCAACAATTCCCTTTTGAAGTTGACAATTCACTAAAAGATAAACCAGAAAAAATGACATCAGTGGTATACAAGTAATTTAAGCAAAAATAACCTATTTAATAAAAAAAAAAATTGTTTATTTTTTACCTGCTGAAAATACTGAGGAGTCTATGGAAGATTCTAACATTCATCTAGGTCACTGATGTGGATGCGATTTGTATATATTCATGAAATATCAGGCCACAGAATTCCCAGAGTCAAACCCTGCTTACATAATAGGAATTATCTGAAGCCACATCAAAGTTTAGAATATGCTAACATCACCAAAGCACCACAGGAAACCAATGATTTTTTTAAAAGTAGTTTAGAGCATTGCTGAAATTTGTATTTTCATACATTATACTACTAAGACCCTGTTCCTTCCTTGACTAGTGTACAAAATTAGAATCATGGGAAATATTATGTGAGGGACATTTACAGTTGCATGGACTCTTACACACAGAATCCCACTGAAGTCAATGTGTGAAATTCCATCCCACTTTATGTCAAAATATGGTTACATTTAAGATCCACGTCAGATTCCTTTCTAAATACACAAAACCCCTGCATAATGCAGTTTTGATCAGAGCTATTTTGCTATAGCACTCATTTAAAATTGATACCCAATTCCACTGAGCACTCAGCCAATTTCACTATAGTGCTCAGGGGAATGAGTGAGTTTCAGCGGGTGGGCAGGGAGGAACAGTGGTGGTTGTGAGAGCAAGCGGGGTGGGGTGAGTGTCAGCAAGTGGGGGCACAGGCATGAGTGCAGGGCCCACATCGGTGCCCAGGGCCAGGGCCGGCAGGGGCTAGGGCGGGGCAGCAGGAATGTGGGCCCCGGGCTGGCATGTGGTGCCGGCGGGTGGGCAGTGGGTTGGGGAGAGGTGGTGATGATGAGAAGCGGCAAGTGTGGGGGCAGGAGTGTGGGCCTGGGCTGACACACAGGGCTGGAGCGGCCGGTGGGTGAGCAGGGGAGTGGGGAGAGGCAGCAGCAGTGAGAAGCAGGGAGGGGAGAAGCGGCAGTAACCAATTATCTCTATTCATACTCATTCCTATATGGAAATGGGTTTCACTTTATGCAGTTCCACTTAATTGGTTCCAGAAAAAATGAGCATTAAGAGCACTAAGCAGGAGTTGCCTGTACACTTCATCTGAGGAAAGAAACAAGTTTCTCATCATCAGGGTGGCTTTCCCTGAGAAAAAGTTTCAAATTCTTTGATAAAAACCCTAAAATTAAAATAAATGCCCCCCCCCCTCTCACCACACAGCCCCCTGACCCTGCTGGTGCCCCTCACTCCCCAACAGCCTTGCTAGTGCTGCTCACCCCCTCACCAGCCCTGCCAGGAGGGCGCCCCCAGCTGCCAGGGTTATGAGGCCAGGTACCCAAGGTCCACAGCTCCCTGCCTGTGGCAGGACATGCCTGCTGCTGCAGTGAAGCAGAGCCTAGCTCCACCCCCTGCTGCCTGCTGTGGGCTCAGACAGGTGGGGTTGGCTCCCCACCACTGCACACGCTCCTGAGGGGGTCTACAGGGATCTGAGCCTCCCAGATCTGTGCACAGGGTGGGGGCAGGTGCACGCTGCCTGCTGCAGGCTCAGGTTCCCCACCCTGCTGCCCTCTCCTGGGGCCTCCATAGCCCAGCAGGTGGGACCCAGTGCTGCAACGCAGGAACACTGCTTGCTGCTGCAAGTTCCCTGTAGCTCTGGTGATGCATCTCCTGCATGTGCAGCTGCAGTGAGGGCCACAACCATGCACTAACACCCCCACTGCTGTTGTGTGTGTGCTAGGGTCACAGTGCCAGAGCTGTGCAGAGCTCAAAGCAACAAACAGATTTCCTGCATGGCCCCACTGTGCCCTGCAGTGCTGGGTCACACCTGCTGGGCTGTGGAGGCCCTGAGGGAGGGCAGCGGGTCAGGGAGCCTGAGCCCACAGCAGACAGCCTGCCCCACTGTGCACAGATCTGGGGGGCATGGGTCCCCGCTGCCCCCAGGGAGAGCATGCAGCAGCAGGGAGCGGCCTCACACCTCGCCAACCCCTAGGATGAGCCAGCAGGCCCTGTCTTGCTCCCGCTGGGGCCCTGGGGCCACACACTGCAGCCCCAGGCTCAAAGCCCCATGCACTGCCCAGCTGGACAGAAGTCCCAGTCCCAACCCTGCCCCAACTCCCTCCTTCCCTATGGGGGCCTCAATTTCCATGCCCCAACTTACCGGTGTAGAGCTGGTCTCCAGGCTGTCTGGTGGCCATTTGCATATACATGCACATGGCACTCCCAGCCTGAAGGCCGTTCTTCTGCTCCCTCCCAGCCCCATGCAGGCTGAAACTCTGCCAGCCTGCAAAGAGCTCTTTGCAAAAAGAGCAAAATCCATGCATTTCTCCAGTAAATGAGAAACATCTGTTTTCCTTTGGTAAAGGGGAAAAACCATGGTTTTCTCTGTTTTTCCATGGGAAATAGAAAACCCAGATTCCTGCATCATGTGACAAGCTCATGATGCCTCTAATTTTGCAATGCATCCAAAGCACGCAGAGGCGTAACAGGGCAGCTCAAAGACCTGGGCACCTTTGGCACATGGAATAGCATGGCAGTGGAGTGGCCAGCCACCAGGTATGGTGGTGATGATTTTTGAAGGCCCCCCACCTCCTCCAGTTGCCTTCTAATCAGTTATGCTACTAAAGAAAACTTGAAAAAAGTAGATCATTGCAATAAGCAGCATTTTAAGGAATGTTTTAACCAGTACTAAAAAGGGCATATAGTAGTATCTAAGCACAATTACCCTTCCCACTAGGCACTCATTTTTATTTTTTTCAGTTGTAACTATTTAACAAAATTAATTGTAATGGAAAGCTACACAGCAGTATCCAAAGGCAATTATTTTTATAATGTTTCTACTCTCTTTGATTCCTTTTTGTAATTCATTCTAAAATTATGTCCATGGACCCAGCATATATTTAATGTTAACTGCAAAGGAGTCTTTTTGAAGCTTTAATAGTTCTCAGGAATTATGCACACAAGTCGTGGGATAAGCACACTTTAACATCAATCACCACTGAAAATATAAGCTTCCAATGTCCATATGAATATTCATAATGGAATCACTATTTGTCAGAATAGGATCTTTATGGAAAAATACCAGTTGCCTGAAGACTGACATACAAAAATTGCTGCATTTTTCCAAACTGTTCAAATTTCTAGTCACTAAGCATTTAAAAAAAAGCTATGAATGGGATTAATAAATGCCAATATATCGCTTCTTTCCCATATTATGAAACATTGGATGCATGCATTTTGGAAAATTTCTAGAGGCTTGGGCAAAGAGCCTGTTAAATGATTCAGTGTCTCCCAGACTCTGACCATGCTTCCTTGAATCTACATCTTCCCTCAATCTTTTATCTCAATGTATGCATTCCATCTGCAGTTGCACATCCTCCTTTATGCTGCCTGCACAACAGCAGACAGGAAGGACCATCTTCCTGCTCTTGTGTATAGAGTCCAGAGCCAGAATAGCCCCTGGGACTCAGAGGGAGTAGTTGCAGAGCAACTCCTAATCAATCTTGGACTGTACCATGCTCACTACAAATGGAATTGCTGAAAACTTAACTGCCAAACTAATGCAAGTATTGAGAAGCATGTACAAAGTGAGATTTTTCAAAAACATGTAACCTAGGGTTACCATACGTCCAGGTTTTCCCAGATATGCCCTCTTTTTTGGTCCCCCGTCCTCATGTCTGGGTAGATTTTTAAAATGCAAGCAAATGTCTGGGTTTTTGCTCTTTTTCTACTTTCCTGGGGACAAGCAGCTTGGGACTGCTTGGGGCTGGGAGCAGCAGGCAAGATGATTGGCTGTTGGAGATCACATGCTCCATGCATAGGCCCCGGCTAACTCCAGACAGACAGACAACGCAAGACCGTGCATGTGCGGGAGCTGCATGGGCAGCAGGGCTGGAAGGGAGTGAAAGGTACTGGCAGGGCTGGTGGGGGACAGGGTCTTAGGAATGAGGGGCAGAGGCAGGGCATGGGCATAAAACTTCCCCTCCCCCACAGTCATATACCCCTCCACCCTTTCCCCCCTAATTGTCCTCTTTTTGATACTGGAAATATGGTAACCCGATGTAACCTGAACAAATATAGTGGGTTTTCAGAAGTACAGCAAATGGTAGATTCTCACACAAAGTTAACTATTCTGTCAAGACTTTGCTTCACAGCATGGAGATGTTAGAGCTTCTCAACAAAACAATTCTAAGAATGTGTCTACTGTGAGCAAAACAACACATTTTCCCCTAATTTAATCTTTTTTAAAGACATTCAACCACTTCTACTGAAATTCTCAGATAAACTCAGCCAAAATTTTCCACGCTGGAAATTCAGTCTCAAATGCTTAAAATTTCATAATGTTATAAGTGGATGGAAAAAAAAAAATCTTACAATACTAGGCAACTTTTACTATGAATTACATCATTAGCTTTATTTAATGTTTGTACACACACTGTGTGCATATATACAGGCATATCTACATATAACATGACACACCAACCTATCTTCTAATCACCATCCAAAGCACAAAAGTCCAAGCTATTGAAAAAGTCAGCTGTTTAACTCATCCAGTAGATAGACAAGGTTCTTTGGGTAAATCCAATACCTTTTATTAGATCAACTAAAATAGTTAGAAAAATTCTTCTTTGCAAGCTTTTGGGTAAAAACACCCTTCTTCAGGCAGAGGAAGCATCTGCAGTTGTTTTGTGCGCTTCCTGGATGGGACAGAATAGAAGCCAGGGGCCAGTATACAAGAATGCCAGTCAGAGAAAATGAAAGTTGTGGCAAACAATCAGTGAGAAACCGGTGTGGTGGGAAAGGGTACTTTGCTCTGATCTGCCTATTTCTTTCCACAGAATGCTAAAGTTGGAAAGAAAGTAAAACAAGCAGGTTTTCTGTCAATTCTTGTAACAGGCTGAACATGCATGAAAAACAGAGCATTAGAGAGAAGCAATAATAAGCAATGTGCACAGTAAAACTAAGAGCTTAAACTTGCGAAACAGATCCATGGATCCATCTAAGTTCATGGAACTGCACTGACTAGAGGAACTGATTCAAATTTATACACTGGAACATACAACAAGAACACCACTTACTGAACAAAAAAGTGATAAAACTATCCTCATCTATACCTACGTTATGACTTGTACCATCCAGTTACCCACTAAACTTCTAGGTTTTTCTTTTAGCACATACGGGATTTTTTTCCTCTCACTTCATAGTCTTAGTGGTAAAGATCTTTTAAGTGCTCTTCCCTGCAACAGTCTGTTCACGTATCCTTGTGTCTTTGATCTCCTCCTTTACATCCCCAGCCACATTCAAGTCTAAGCCCACACATGTACAACCTTCTTCAGCAGTTTCCAAACTCTTAGCTGCAAATGAATCACCAACCACTGCTCTGGGTGGCATCCAGCCTTTGGCTTCAAGACTAGATTTGAGACAAACTGTTACACAGAATGTGCATTCCTGGTTTGCCATAATTACATGTAGAGCAATCTCAGAGCTCTAATGTGACCTGAAATTTTCTATATAAATGGAATCACTTATAGTGAACTTGATTTTATACCAAAATTCTGTTTGCTCCCTTCCCGCCCCCTCGCCCCACCTCCGGGGATTTATGTCAGTTCACATTAGGACTCATCTGCACTAAATGTTTTTCTTTAAAATGGCTCATTGCTGTTATCCCCAGAGCAGCTTGCCAGTATTAGCAAAGGCAGGGAACTATACCTTGGAGTATTATGGCCAACGTCTTAGCTAGACCTGCCTGGAATACAAAGAGAGACTAGAGCAAAAGTGGCACAGGGCAAGAAGTAGAAAGCAAAGCAGCAGATTAGGCAGGGAGCACGGAACAGGAAGCAGAAAGCTGAGCATCATAGGTAAGGGAAAGGGATCAGCATGCCATGCAGGAAGGGTTTAGAGCTAATTTATCATACACCTGCCAGAAAGATTGCCCCCCACTGGTCTAGATGATGGTTAAAATGCTCACGGCTAACCTATACCAATACTACTACAGATGAGGCCAATAAGACCTGTAACTTGGGAAAACTACAGAAATAAGCATTTCTACAATGAAGCCTTCAACCATCTGCAAAAGAAGGGATTCAACAAACACGGAGAAAAATCTTACAAGGAGAAAAAAAAATCAAACTTCTCAATACCAAATACAGGAAAACCAAGGCTTCCAACTCCACTTCTGGCAAACTACAAAAATATGTCCTTTCTAAGAGGTTTGATCAAGGGCTTAGCCATTCCCAGAGTATGGGTCCTGCATGCCTGCTAGACATGCTTTTTGAAAGTTAGGAGAAAACCTGTGTTGATTCCTATGCCACCCATTGAGTCGGGGCACACCCAAGACATTCTCAGATCAGACTCCCCCCTTCCCTTCCACTCCCCTATGTGCTTCAAGAATGCAGACTCATCAGCATCACTAAAGACAGGTAAGAAGCAGGCAAACATGTTAGGAGCTGTTAAAATGTAATGGGAACAGGCTATGTCTCTTTATGATGAATCTCATGAATGTTGCTATGAATTTCAGTTGAAAGCAGAAGCCATTTTCCCCAGTTCATTTTCTTCTTCCCTCGCTCTTTACCCAGCCATATGCAAAACAAGACGTATTATTCCAAGCAGGGTAAAAAGTTAAACATGCCAAAAGTGGTCAGTTATGGTATGCAGAACTTCATATGCACCAGCCAATCATAAATCATACAAACAGCAATATCCACAAATGCAGGGATGTGGGTAGCACGATTTGATCCAGAAAAAAAAAAAAAAATGTGATACCAACATTAGCATTGAAGTATTTTCAAAGGAAGCTTAGTTAAGTCCACTGCATGGCCTACTTAGCCCAGAGCACTTTTAGCCTCTGTCTTGCAGGTTTGGAGAAGAAATACAACAGAAAGAAGAAAATGTAACCACTCTGGTTCTTTTAACTAAGTGAATTATGTTTCTGCATTGTGTTTACATGTGTCTAAATTTTGCCAGTCTTTGGATTCATTGTTCACAAATTAACAGGGGGTTGGACTAAATGACTGCCTGAGGTTCCTTCCAACCCTAATTTTCAATAATTTTATGAAATGCTGTATAAGGAAGGAATCCTAAATACATGGTCAATAAGATTTCTTAGCAGAGAAAACTTACTACAAGCAACTTTTCAGTTCACCAGAAATTAGTGGCCACATCAGCTATCAGGCAACAAAATATTTTGATTGCTTTCTAACATAGGTATATAAAAGATGCTCCATGTTCTCTACATGCACATTCCAGCAAAAAATGAATTTCAGGGAATAATGGCACTGGAAGATGTCATTTGAGATCATCATCTGCTGCCAATTTCCAGACAGGTTTATTATTATTTTGTGATAAACTGTCACAGCAGCC
This sequence comes from Crocodylus porosus, assembly GCF_001723895.1. Taxonomy (NCBI): domain Eukaryota; kingdom Metazoa; phylum Chordata; order Crocodylia; family Crocodylidae; genus Crocodylus; species Crocodylus porosus. The sequence goes on along the minus strand of NW_017728947.1, from coordinate 69,009,885 downwards.
TCCAAGCAGGGAAATGAAGAATAACTGGGAAGTCAACATGTCAAAGAGGTGAAAAGTTGCAACTTTTCTTATGCTATTACATGGAAAGTGAGAGAGAAAGGTTTTCTTCCCCTAGACATAATAATACTTTACTGATTAACTGCATGTCAGAAACACCTAATCTAATAGAGAAAAGGTATATCAACAAGGTGCCTCTTGCTGTTAGCAAGAGATCCAAGTACCTGGAAAAAAGTAAAAGGCCAGGGATGAGCTGAAGGAGATGCATGTACTGACTTTGCCATCAGGCTGGACTAGCTCCTGGAGACGCTAGTAGAGCTGGGTTGTAGCTGAGAGGGTGCTGGAGAGGGAGAAGATGGTAGCAAACTATACATCTTACAATTTCAGTATGAATAAGCAGGACAGCTCCATTAGGAACACTAACAGCAATATAGGAAGCTGATGGAGCAGCTGCTTGACCTAATGAAAAGCAGATGGCAGAAAATTCCAGTCATGGAGAAATAAGATTGTTTAGACTTAGACTTGTTGGACATCTACACATATGCTCTGGGGTGGAAGGGGGGGCACTTTAATTAGAGTGGCTCTCAGGGCATCTGCAGCATCAAATGCCCACAGCGTCATGTGCATTCAGTACCCTGCACCTCAAAATGGCAGCAGAGGCGCTTTTACTAAAGCTCATTCTATTAACTTTAGTTAAAGTGCCCCCAGTGCCATCTTGAAATGTGGGGATGCTGAATACATGCGATATGGAGGATGCTGGAGTGTGTTAATTGGCACGCTCCAGCAAATTTGTAGCAGACTGACTTAGACGCTCCATCACATGTATAGGTGCCTGCTGAGTTTAAATTAACACCCTAACTTAATGTGAATTAGCTTTCAACTATAAACACACCCTCATCTACCACCCTGCTGTAGTTCCTCATGACAGGGATTAAATAGGTCTTTTAGTTTTTCAATTGTTCCCCACTGGGAGTGAACATATGGCCTATAAGAGGGTCTCACCCATTTCCCATCTGCCAGTGACTCTGAACTGCAGATGCTGAAGGAAAGCCCTCGCCCTCTTAAGAAGGGGTAACCCTCTTAAATTGCAAGTGAATTTGAATTCCCCTCTTAAAACAAGAGGAAGCCTTCTGTGATAGTAGGGTTCCATTTTGTCATGTGCGTGCATACACATACAGACATCTGCACGTAATGGTTTGGTATAAATGCTTTATTAGTTTGTATCTGTGAAAACCTCATCCTTTGTAAGTGGAAAATTTGCTCCCACTAGATGCATTGGAACAAAATTTTAGCCCCCTTCATAGGTGAAAGCTTTGTTCAGACATTTTACTGACTAGGTACCAAGATTCCCTTCTGCAAATAGCTGCTTATCTGGTAAGTCCCCAGATCTGCCACCAGTCTTAAGTTGTTTGCAGACTGTATATTTTGCATCTTCTACAATACATGTTTTGTTTTTTAGGAGATGCTGTGCATTTTTTTCCAATTTGCATAAAAGTGCATAGATATTTAGTTCTGAAAACTTTACTTAAAGTATATATAGGACATACTATATATTATTGGCTCAGCGCAGATTTTTCAAACCCTAGTTAAATAAGGCTTTGATGAGTCCTCAGGGCTACAGTCATAGGTTTCGGTACTTGGGCTCCACGTGTACAGAAGTCCAAAGCTTAACGTGATGAAGAGAAGGATTAGGAAATCTGCCCAATGGGACCAGTTATTTAGCCAAATCTTTAATTTTGCATGTTTCAGGACCTTCATCTAACAGATGCATCAGAACCCTGTATTAATTTCTTTGCTGGTAGTAAAAGGTATCTAGTGTTGAATGTGTTACACATCTTGAAAACCAGTCAAAAACCTAAAACATTCAAACCTAGATCAGAATTTGCACTAGTCCAGTAGTCTCAACATACAGAGTCTAGCAAATAGTCCTCCCAGAAAAAAAATCAGTTAAGAATAAAACTAGCTGTTGTAACAAGGAGAATTCTAATAATTCTCTCAGCAATAAAAGTTTCATTGCAGAAACAAGATTTGGATACTTAACTATCCCATTACACAAGCCTAAAATTAACAAAATTAGACACAGCCCTGCCTGCACTCGCTTCCCCACGCAGTGCTTGTTGAGGTGACTAGATTCACCGATTTAAAATTTCTCATGGTTCTCAGTACTAAACAGGGGGCACATGCTTTTAGGAAAAGGCTCCAAAAACTGAAAATCTGGAAAGAAGTTTCTCCTTTGATATTTTCAGTATTAAGTTTTCCATCTTTGATCAGTTAAAAAATGCTTCATGAACAGTACTTTGGAATTTACATTCATCATCCCAAATGAAATCACAAAATTCCAGAATTAAATGTAAATGGAGAGTGAACGAAGACAAAACAGCTCAACACTTCCTATCTTAAATAATTTGTTTTAAGGAATAGGCAAAAGTTTAAGTTATTACATATTTCATTCAAAGCTCTTCATCTGTTCAATATCTCTGTCTCATATTTCACTGTAATCTTAATATACAAAACAGTGTTTTACCTTGTACCAAGTGCCCAGCCCAGGGGTGGTTGTGATGCCCACTGATGGCTGCTTAGCCCTTTCCAATCTGAATCTCCCTGGGGCCCTCTCCACTTCCATCAGAAATTAATAACATCAAGGTGTGGTCGGTGAGTAAAGGGAAGCTGCCCCAGAGCTCCCCAACCCTGGTCTTACTCTTAGGACCACAGGTGCTCATGGTCATTGCCTTGAGGGTTAGTTTTGTGGGCTTCATCCTCCCCAGTACCCACTCCCATGCCTCACACAACACAGCTGTCTGTTCTCTGGGAAGCTCCAGTCCCTGGAGGCTGCCTTGATGCCCCTAGTCCCCCGCAAACACCAGACTCTCTTGGGCCTCCCCCCTCCACATGCCAGACCTCCTCTTGATGTGCTCTAGTCCCCCACCCTGGGCAAAAGACCCTTCTGGTCCCCCCCCCCCGGGCACTGGACCTTTTCCCCAAGTATCCAGTCCTTCCTGGGCTCATGCTGTCTCTCTCTGTGGGCCTCAGGCCTATCTCTTCCAAGGCCAGCTCTGACCCTACACTCTGCCCCACAACAGGTTCAGGCTCTCTTCTTTTGGGCCCCAGGCCCTCCATTCTTTTGGCCCGTCTCTTTCTCTGGACCAGCAGGGACCTTTATAGTTCCCCTTCAATCCTTTGCACAACCACCAGGGGCACTGTCCCTGTCCCCAGGCCTATCTGTTCAAGGCCTGCCCCTCCAGGTTACGGGCTCCCCTGCTCCTGCTCCCAGGCCTCTTTGTACTAAGGCCTGGCCTGTTCCTGGGCTCAGTGCTACTTACCTCAGCTCAACAATTGTGTCAGGAGGCCTGCTGCAGCCCTGCTGCCAGGAGTGTGGCACTCAGGGCTAGACTGCCTGACCAACTCAGGCCCTAGGCTTATGTGCCTCAATCCCCGCTCTGCTCCTAATCAGGGAACTCCCTCATTAGCCCCTGCCACGCCTGTAAGCAGCCTTCCCTCTTCAAGTGCCAAAACCCTCTCACAGCCCATTATTAGTGACACTTTTTTTTTTTTTTTTTTTTTTTTTTTTTAACTGAAGAGATAGAGAAACAGAATGTGTACACAGCCTTAAGTGGCCTTAGACTGGTTGAGGAAAAAAAAGCTAGAGAAAGACAATGCACAGCTGTAAAGAAATATAACCCTGCCTGATCAATGGCAAGTTTCTAATGAATCAGGACTAAATTCTTACCAACTTAATATGTATCAGCACAGCCTTCTTGTCTAGCTCCACTTCCCCACCATGTGCAATTGGTCAACCAAACAAAATAACAGTACTCTGCAGCATTTTCCCCTCCCTCCCCCCAATAATAGAACAGCAAGTTAGATGGCAGTTCTAGCCTCCTGTCTGACCTTGACTTTTGCTAGGGTCACAGGAGCTGTGTGTGACCTGAACCATTATAAAATCAGATGTGGGGAAACCGTTTTAAACTAGGGTAACCATACATCCCAGTTTGACCAGGACAGTACTGGATTCAGCAGGACTAACCCAACAAGTTGGTCAAAAGTTCCAGGCCAGAGTTGGGGGGTGGGGCAGAGCAGCATGGTGCACCAGGCAGGCAGTGATTACATAGCTGGGTATCTGTGTAATCACTGAGTAATCTCTCCTACCTGCCTCTTTGGCAGGAAACAAAATCCTAGCCAAAAGCCTTATGCTCCCATTTTATTACAACTGTGCATTGCTGTGCCTACTCTCTGGCCCTCCCCAATCAGGTGCCCACCCTGTAATCTGCATGCCACATGGTGGACACTGCAACCTTCTTCTGGCATCTTCTCCCTTACCTTGTTTTGGAGGAACAAGCAAAACCCTAATCAAATGGCTTGTATTTGTAGAAGCTCTCACACAACCCACTGTGAACCATCTCATATCTGCAGCACTATCCTTTCCCAGTAGTGTGCATTTTTCTCCTATGCCCAGCATCACCTGCATACAGCCAAGAGATGATCACAAACCAAGCTGTTCTCAGTCAGTTCCAAGACTTCATTTGCTGAAAGCCCAACACAAAGTTCTACTAAGCACTTCCCAAAAGCGTTGGTCACTGTGATCTTCCTTCCACAGCCCAGGCAAATCATATCATAAATGTTTATACAGGTGAAGTCACAAGGTATTTGCAGACTGAGTGCTGTGATCATGTGTCATTGTGCATGCATGAAATAAAGGAGCTTAACCTGGGAGGCCTTTATGTCTTATGGAATGGTGTTGGCCTCCTTGGACTTGCCTTGCTTCCCATCAGGAGAAGCTAAGGGCTGAGACTTCCAGGCGCCTCAGGCACCATTTCCCAGAGGACACAACAGTTCCTATCCCATGAAGTATTGCAGGAGGCAAGGCTATTGTCTCCATGCAACCTGGTAGCAGAGCACTGTATATATTGCCTTGTGGGAATGCATCAGGCCAGTATAATTGGACTTATAATTTATAAACTAGGCACATTTATGATCTCATGTCATATTACATCTTAATTTTTACCCTATACAAGTTTACAAGTTCTTTTATCCACAGTCTATTTTTTGCTAACAAATAATATAGAGGTTTCTAGACTAACATTTACTTAGGTTTATAATTGTGCTTTATTTTAAAATTAAAAGTTATTCAAAACGTTTAAAATTAAAATAAAAAATGTTATTGCTTCCCCTGAATCTCTCCTGTTCTTAATTACCAGTAAATTCTCACATAGATGTTAAAATGTCACCTTCACTTACAAAATGGCATGGAATAGCCTCTTATTTATTTTTTGCTGCAAGTCAGAGGTTTGATTTTTAAATAGCTCTCCTATAAATAGGAAACATTTTATAAGACAATTAAATAAATCTACGTAAGTGTGGAATCAGCTACCTACCAAAAGTCAAAGATTAAAACACAGGAAATATTTTTATTTGCAATTGTTTTTAAAAAAGTCTTTGCAAGGACATGCTGTAGAATCTTGTTATTTTCCAAAATGCACATAATGGTAAGAATAATTCTATGTCTAACAGCTCTGAATAAATTAACTAGCTAATTTTAGTTTAGAGATGGCATTAAATAAACTCAGAGAATCAAGTTGTCATTCATTTTCCTATTGCTTGGGTCAAAAATTGAGGCAAATATTTTATATGACAGTTATTCCTGTATTTGGATTTCATACACATACCCCCAAATAAATGTTTTTAAGAATACCCTTGTCAAGCCAAGAAAGTCAGGGAAAGTATTATGCATCCCCACTAATCTTATTAGAACACAGTTGAAAAATCATGAGTCACTTCCATATTTTATTTACAAAAGAAAATAAATGAATTATATCCTGTACACAGAAATTACTTAAACATGACGCACAACTATCCGGGAACCAGTCACAATGTATTTCATTGTGGGAAGGTTAACTTGATGTGAACCAAAATAAGCTGGACTAACGATTACATTTCTTTTCTGGAACAGAAGTTTTTCTTATGTCAGGACTGGGAAAGGGCAGTTTCAAGAAACAGTTTTTGGGTTTAAAAGAGTCTTATTTATTTTTCTAGATGCCAGCTGAACTACTGACATATTGTAGATGTTCCTTTATTCACTGTTAAACCCAATAACAGACATCATAGCTTGCAAAGACTATATATTATTGCCCAAAGAAATATAGCACTTATTGGTTAAGTCGCATATAAACTTTGCTGAGTAAGAGTGCGCCTAAAATATATATCGCAGACAAAACAAATCTACTGAATTATTTATCCCACTTCATTTCACAAAGGAAAACAAATCCATTTTCTCCAGGCCAAAATTTTATTTGTAGTCTTCAGCAACCAATTTAAAGATCAATTTTTACCAAATCTTTTTCCAATATTTAGGATTTTTAAAGCCTTTTATTGTTTAAAACATGCAGTATTGTTCTAATGACTCATGGTGCCTGGAAACAAATTCTTTATATAGCATGTATTAAAATCATCATTAGTTAAATACAGCTCCATACTGGAAGAATGTTGCTCTTCTCAGAAATCAGCCAAACAAATTTATGAATAATTCATTGTTTTGAGCCTAAGTAGCGTGACGTAATATTACAAACCAAGGAATCTTATGTTTTCTGGTATTGCAAAGCAGGTGTGAATGGTGTATTTTGGTTTAAAGTGATATAATCTGAAGTCATGAGAATCTTTTACTACTAAGCTTGATAATAGGATTTTTGGGGTGTCTGTACACATGCTCCAGGGTGGGGATGGAAAAGTGGGCTTTTTAATTAGAACGGCTCCCAGACAGCTGCTAATTAAAATGCCACAGCATCACTTGTATTTGGCATCCTGCATTTCAAAATGGCCATGGGGGGTGCTCCAAATAAAAGTCACTTGACAAGCTTAATTAAAAAAAAGTGCCCCCACGGCCATTTTGAAATGCAGGACACTGAATACATGCAATTCTGCAGCATGCTGGAGTGTTCCAATTAGAATGCTCCAGCAAACTCCATTAATTGAGTCTTCTCTCATGCACTCTAATTAGAATGCATTGGAGCACATGTATAGGCACCCTTGCAGCATATTTATCTCCGAAATGTTCTTGATACATACTTCTAGGTGGACAAGATAAATCATTTTAGAGGGCAGGGGAAAGGAGGTTAATATAAATGTGCCAGATAGCAAGTTAAAACTGCCAAGGAAATCTAAGCATATGATAACCAAGAGCAGGATTCAAAGGATGCCCAAATTGGATTCATGAGGCATTTAGGCACCTAAATTCCAAAGAGTGATTTAAAATAGCCCAGTGCTAGCAGCCATAAAACTCATTAGGTACTTACTTTCATGAACCCTGGTAGCACAGACCAGAACCCAGTGTTGTCAGCTGTAGGACTCGCAGCAGGTAGAACGCTGCCCCACTGCAAGCCTCCTTGGCTGCAGTGCGCACAGCAGGGGCAGTGCAAAGAACATACTGCTGCAAGCCTCATGAGGTGTGGGGTTCGCAGCAGCATCAGCATCTGTCCACACTGCCCCTGCTGTGAGCTCTGCAGCCCATGTTGCCGTGGGGCTCATGTCAACAGCCATGCAAGGGAACACTGCCACTGCTGCAACACCCATACCTTATGGTGCTTACAGCCTGGGCAGTATTCTCCCCATTGCCTCCACTGCAAACCCCACAGCTGATGATGTTTGCAGTATGGGAAGTGTGGGGAACTACTTACTAATTTTGTAAGAATGACAAAAAAAAAGTCCTTATATGATCAGCAATTAGTCAGTTCTCAAGAATATTCACCTTAAGAGCCACATAGGGAACCATACTAGGAAAAGTTGCCATTAGAATTGATGTATGTTGAAATGAGTTAGTTTAAGTTCTGGAAATGGTATGGCAAAATTTGTTTCATCTAAGCGTTATGCCAAGTAGACATAGATTTACAATTGCAGTTTAGTGAGATGTGTAAGACAATGCAAGTTAAGTGGATGTAAAGAAGTCCGCGTTTCAGTTACACACCAAGGGATGAAATAAGTCTGATAGGAGGACTAAATTACACGTGATAATAACAAACAAGTAGTTCCTTTCTTGCTGTTTATCTGCCTTGGGCAGTTAGGATCATAGGAAGGTACAGCTGGAAGGGACTTCACAAGGTCTTCTAGTCCAGCCTGTTACTCAAGACAGTATCAAATCCTACTTCGTCTTCTCCTCTCCAAACCAAATAACTCCAGCTCTGTCAGCCTTTCCTTTTAAGTCATGCTTCTCAAGCCTCTAAACATCCTTCTCAGGCCAACAAAATCTTTTTTGTTGCTCTCTGATGGACTCTTTCCAATCTATCCACAACCTTCTTGAATGGTGGGGCCCTATAACTGAACACAGTACTCCAAGTGAACTGTAACCAGTACCGAATAGAATGGAAGACTTGATTTGCAAGTGACACCTATTAATACAACCCAGTATACTATTGGTCTTTTTCACAACATATATTCAGTGCATATTCTGTTTACAGTCCACTGTAACCCCCAGGTCCTTCTCTGTAGTACTGCAGCCTAGTCACCCAATGACCAGTTTGTATTTGTACATGCAATTATTTCATCCCTACATCAGGACTTTGCGCTTTTTGAATTTCATCCAGTTTATTGCATATCGTTTTTTCAGTCTATCCAGGTCGTTCTAGATCTCAGTCCTGCCCTCCAGAGCATCTACAGTTCCACCCAAGTTGGTGTCATCTGCAAATTGGCAGAGTGTACACTTAATCAAATCATTAACGAAGACATTGAAAAATACTGGACCCAGGACAGACCCTGGGGAACCCCACTTGATACCTCCACCCAACTAGACATTGAACCATTGATTACTACTCATTGAATCCAATGATCCAACCAGTTGTGTCCATTTTACAATATTTTCATCTAGTCTGTGTTTCACATAAATATGTATAGTCTGTATGGCTACAACCTACACCGCTACAGTCTGTATTAGCACATTATAACTTTACTTTCTTTTGCCCCCGTATGCTTTTATCTTTTATAACTTTTTATATGTCACTTCTCATTCAGAACCAATCTCTTCTTTTAGCACTTGAAAATATCCCACACCCAAAGTAACTCCACTGGAAGCACTAGGCATGAATTCTTTAAAAATGCTAAGATAAATTAGGTAAGCAGTACATAGGCATTGGCAACATCAATTAGTGTTTATATTATGATGAAAAAACAATAAGTTTTGACATGGAGGAACTGAACAGAAGAGGACCCGAATAGAACTAAATCCACTGGTCCTGCTGAAGATGAAATATTTTTTAACAAAAACGTTATCTGTCAGTATACATGTTGTCACATAACAGCAGCAGTGCCTTGTAAAACATGCCACCTCTATATGATATTTCAGCATAGGTTAGGGCCTTTAGTTCCAAGCACAAAAGCTTCTTTGAAGACAGTGCAATAAGCCTTTGCAGAAGAGGTGGCTTTTTGCAATGGCTTTCCAGGTAGTCCTCCTAGAAGATAAGGGAGGAACAACACATGTGAGCTAGCTGCAGACAGACATTCTCACTGCAAAGACAGATGAGGGTTGTTTAGAAATAAGAATTTGTTTTACAAAAAAGAAATTGATGCTTCAGAACTAGTTTTTGTTCCACATCAGAACAAAACAAGACCTTTGAAAACATTCACAAAGAGAGAAAGAGTATCACCCCAGAATACCAATAGCCTGAATCAAGCAGAATAGGGACATGAACCTAGGTCTCCAACATCTTGGCAAGTGCTGTAACAACCAGACTATTGTGTCAGTCTGACTCACACAGTCTTTCCCGTTGGAGCTGTTCCACTTTATGCAAATAATTAAATATTCACTGGGACTGACAGAGAGACTGACTCTATACTGTAGAGTCTATAGCATGGTGGATCTGCTTAGTTCAGAGCAGAGCAAACCTGAATCTGTGTTTCCCATATTTGAGGTAGGTGCCCTAACCAAATGGCTGTTCTGGAGATGGCTAACCTTCTGATAAAAAAAATTCCACCCTGGAACCCAAAAACCTTCACAAAAAATAACTAAATTTATCTGTGGGGGGAGGAGGATTTGATTAATCAGGACTTTTCAAGTGGCAGAGATAGGGAATTGTTAAGAAATTTCCAACCAGCAATAACTAGGATGCATACACCTAGGGTGAATGGGGAAAACTAATGTTGTAAAGATCCTGGGTAAGCTTTTTCAGAGAATTGTCCTGGTGCATGTCCACGAGGGGCCAGCAGTGGAGATTATGCTTAGGGGCAACAAACATGGGTTCATTAAAGGCAAGTACTGTCAGACCAATCTGGTGACCTCCTATGACCAGGTCACAAAATCCTTAGATGGAGGTGTAGCAGTGGATGTAGTCTTTCTGGACTTCAGGAAGGCCTTCGACAATGTCTCTCACCCCATTCTTATTAAAAAACTGGGGGACTGTGGCATTGACACCTACACAGTCAAACGGGTCACTAACTGGCTGGAGGGCCGCACTCAGAGAGTGGTGGTGGATGGGTCATTTTCGACTTGGAGGGATGTGGGCAGTGGGGTTCTGCAGGGCTTGGTCCTTGGGCCCACACTGTTCAACATCTTCATCAGTGACTTGGACGAGGGAGTAAAAAGCACCCTGTTCAAATTCACAGACGACACTAAGATGTAGGGAGAAGTGGGCATGCTAGAAGGGAGGAATAGGCTGCAATCAGACCTGGACAGGTTACAGGGATGGGTGGATGAAAACAGGATAGGTTTCAGCACTGACAAGTGCAGGGTACTGCACCTGGGAGGGAAGAAACAGCAGCAGACCTACAGGCTGGGGAACTCCCTTCTCATCAGTACAGAGGCAGAAAAGGATCTTGGAGTCATCATTGATGCCAAAATGAACATGGGCCGACAGTGTGGGGAAGCAGTCAGGAAGGTCAACCGTACCTTGTCATGCATCCACAGATGCATCTCAGGCAGGTCCAAGAAGGTGATCCTCCCCCTCTATGTGACACTGGTTAGGCCGCAGTTGGAGTACTACATCTAGTTCTGGGCACCGCACTGCAGGAGGGATGTGGACAACATCAAGAGGGTCCAGAGGAGGGCCACCCGCATGATCAGGGGTCTGCATGGCAAGCCCTATGAGGAGAGGCTATGGGACCCGAACCTGTTCAGCCTCCACAAGAGAAGGCTGAGGGGGGATCTAGTGGCCATTTACAAACTAGCTGGGGGGACCAGCAGGCAATGGGGGAGTGACCCACTGCCAGGACTGACCAGGAATAACGGTCACAAGCTGGCAGAGGGTAGATTCAGGCTAGACATCAGGAGGCGCTACTTCACTGTCATGGCGGCTGGGATCTGGAACCAACTTCCAAGCAAAGTGGTGCTGGCTTCTACCCCTGGGGTTCTTTAAAAGGAGGCTAGATAAAGACCTTGCCGGGGTCATTTGACCCCAGTACTCTTTCCTGCCATGGCAAGGGTCAGATTTGATGATCTGCTCAGGTCCCTTCCAACCCTACCAACTATGAAACTATAATGCGTCTCCCCTCCAATGTTCCCTTTAATGAGTAGCGGTCTGTGAGCATGCTGCTTCAGTCCCACCTCCTGCTTTTGGCATGACACAGTCCACCGTAAGTCTCCCAAAGTAAGTGTCCAGGTAGGAGTGGGCAGGGTTCGGCCACCATCCTTCTCCATGATAACTGCTGCCCAGAGCAGTGCAGTGAAGTGCTGTGGGGCAGCCATGGGCTGGACACAATCAAATCGATAGAACTAAAAGGGAGGCACCTGGACCAGCATGGGACACTTACCAAAGGTAAGCTCCTCACTCTTCATGCAGTGCAAGCAGCAGCTTCTCCCCGAGGCGAGGCAGAGACAGAGATGGGTACAGGGACTGGGGCTGGGGCCTCATACAGGGCAGGCAGCAGCTCCTCCCCGAAGTGAGGCAAGGCAGGGATGGTGGCTGGGGTCTGTCATGGGCTCCAGGAAACTGCTCCACTTCCCCCCATCACCTTGGGGAGTGAGGAGGCACATGGCATCAGGGCTGGGGAATAGAGCAGTTCCCTGGAACCAGCAGAGCCCACACCAGCCCCAGCCCCCAGCCCTGCCTTGCCTTGCCTCACCTCAGGGAGGGGCTGATGCCTGCCCTGCACGAGGCTCTGCCAGCTCCGGGGAACTGCTCCACTTCCCAGCCCTGATGCAAATGTGCCTCCTCACTCCCCAAGGCAATGCAGGGGAGTGGAGCAGTTCCCCGGAGCCGGCAGAGCCCACACCAGCCCCCATCCCCATCTCTATCCCCGTCCTCACCCCTGCTTTGCCTGTGGTAGGAGTTGCTGCCTGCCCTGCATGAGGAGTGAGGAGCTTACCTTTGGTAAGTGTCTCACACTTGCTCCGGTGCCTCTGCAGCACTCCATGCCCATCTCCTCTCTGGGCCGGTGCACGGCCTTAAAAAGTTTGTGTGTGGCAAGATTTTTACTTGTGCACAGCTGTTCATATGCACAGCTTAGAGGGAACACTGCTCCCACTCCTCCTAAAAAAAAGAAAAAAACTGCACCTACAAAACAGAATCGTGATGGTGTATGGCTTCTCAATTCTGAAAAAAGGGTCGGTAGATTAATAGAAAAATGTAATTGGGAGGCTTAGATCAGGGGAAACATCTGCCAAGCTCTGACAAACATTGCAAATCTACTCAGAAGCTTTCACTAATAATTAAATCAGACTTTGACAAATTTTCAGCCATGTCCTACTAACATAAGCTTCGGGTACTGCCAAAAATGTCCATGGATTTGAGTGAATTTCTCCCATGCTGCTTCACTGTCCCAGGACATTATCCTGGTGGTCAAGTTCTTTCCTACTGTTACATTTAAGTCTCAGCACCCTGCAGCTGCCTCTTTCCCTTCTGGTACCTCTCCGGGATGTTTTTCTTGGCTACTCCAATTGTGTTGCCAGATCACCTACATGACTAGGGACAGACATTACACATAAACCAGTTTAAGTGATCTGAAACTGGTTTAAACCTGTAACAGAAAAGATGTTCAGTGCAGATAAACCAGATTCAAAATGGCTGAAACCGGTTTCAGTTAAACCTGGTTGAATGTAGTATTAGACGTAACTGATTTGTCCCAGACCCCTTGCTGGTTTAAGTTAAATCAGAGTCCCCCAGCATCCCAGCATGCTCTCTGGGCTGGGCAGGGCTCTCTGCTTCACAGCAGAGCAGGTCCCTCCCCTCTGCTCCCTGGCTGGAGCTCCAACAGAGATTTGCAGGCACAGCAGGGTCTGCTGGGTTCCCCATGTCCCCCTCCCCCTGCCCCATCACCACTTGCTGCTTAAGCAGGGAACCCGTCTTCCTCTCTGCCACAGAAAGGACCATAGCCAGCATGTGGTATGCTAGCTAATACGGTCTAAGGCTCCAGCAGAGACTGCAGACACAACAGGGTCTGCCTGGCTTCCTCCTACCCTATGCCCCCCAACCTTGCTGCTTAAGCAGGAAATCCCCACCTCCCTCCCTCTCATCCTCCACAGCACACACCCCAGATTCACAGGACTCTAGGCATGTGGTATGCTAGCTAATGCCAAGAGGTGTCTGTGTCTCTTTCCAATTTCACTGGGGCAGGAGACAGAACACTAACTGCTAAGGGCTGTTTGGAGCTAATCAACAGGTCAGCCAGTTAGCTGTTTAAGAAGTTTGAAGTAATGGAGAGAGGCCATTGTTGTGCTAATTGGATGATAAAAACTGTTATCACTATCAGCTACTAGCTGTCTTGCTTGCCTGTCAGTTTGCTGCAGACAGTATGACGAAGCAGGGAAGGAGACTGCAAAATTCTGTATCATTAACAGATGCATGCATTGCACCCCCTGACCCTTGCCTCAGTGCTAGCCTGGGGCTTGGGGTTGGCAACACTCCAGCCCCTCGAGCATCCAGTGGGGAAAAGCTTGGGACCGTGCAAGCAGACATCCCTAATGAGAGTCCTGCCAGTGCCTGACCGCCCCTCCCTCAGCTCAGCTCCCTGAAGAAAGGGAAGGGAGGGCTTCTCAAGCACTTTCCGGCTTCTAGCCGGAGCCACTGCAGGCATATGCCTGAATTTCCTCAGTCCAAAGAGCATGTCTGTCCAGTTTCAAACCAGTTCAGTCTAGTCAGGTTGGATTGGCCTCCAAAGATTGAGTCAGTTCAGGCTCAGAATTTTTGAATGTCTTTCCCTAGCCCAGATGTAAAGTAGAATTACTAATCATACCCCCACTTAATTTGTATATGTTGCTTTGCATCATAGATTCAAAGTGCTCTGCCATAGAAGACAGTATCATTATCCTATTTTTCAGATAGAGAGAATGAAGTCCAGGGATAGACATATCTTGAACAAGGCCAGGGCAGAGCTAGAAACAGAACTAAACCAAACGTAAGTCCCAAACCACTGCTCTGTCCACTAAGCTCATTCAAGTTTGCTGGTACCAATTCTACCAGATTGTGATTACATAATACAGAGAAGGGTACTGAGCTTCCTGCACAATTTTTGTCTGGTTTCAATTATGACCCACCCATCCATCTCAGTATGTATGGTGAATGCTTCAGGGCCCTGTACCCCAAAACTCTGACAAACAGCATCTCATCTCACACAAGGAGAGAAGGGAACAGTGAATATTTGCAGAGTACATGACTGCACTCCGGCCATTCAAAGAATGTCTCCAAGTCAAAGAAGTAGAAAATATCTTAAGATGATAACTTCACGAGGTCACCTAGTCCAGCCCCTATCTCCCTGACCAAACCCTCCCAGTCAAGTGTCTGTCTAACTTGCTCTTGAAAGTTTCTAGGGATAGAGAAGTCCACAGCTTCTCTATGTAACCTTGTTCTCTATGAACCCACACATCTTGTAGTTGGAAACAAGGGATGCAATTGAAGTTGAGATAATCAGTAGAAGTAGAATTAAACTGAAAAAATGGGGGAAATAGAATATCTTTGAAGCCAAATGGAATATCCTTTCACTTTCTAGACTCTGGACATGGACAGGCATACAGTTACACTGGTGTAAAGGAGGGGTGGGGCACATTGGGAATGGATCAGCTGATGTGCAATGCAACTGTCTCATCTCTCTGCTCTGAACTCAAAATAAATGATAAACCTTGGTAATTTGCCCCTTAATAAAACAAGGGTAAAGTTATCGTATTTAGCTCTATTTACTGTGGGTTACAAGCATACTGATAAAACAGTTGTGCTGAATTGCACCTGCCCCATTTTACAACAGCATGTGCCATTTGGTTCACACAATCTGGTCCAAAACATAAGAGCTACATTAGGAACTTAAAGATTCACTCAAGAAAATTATTTCCCTATAAACAGATCTCAAATGAGCAGCATTGAAAGGGTCAAACTCCTTTCCTTCTATTAACAAGTATAAAACTACATTTATAACTGATGCTGCCTTTAGCACAGTTTGTTCCTATATTATGGGCAGAGGAGATCCTGCCTTCAAAAATCAGGAGGTGGGGGAACCTAAGAATTCCTTAATTTGTTTTCAAAATTGACCACTTTGACAAAATAAAATAAGAGATTCAGACTGAGAGTTTATTGCCAGAGCCCAAAAAAGCTATTTAAAATAAGTGAGAGAAGTATTTTTTTTTTTAAAGAAATGTGACTACAGATTAAATCTGTACAGAAATACACCTGATTATAAATATCTGACCCTTACAATGGCATCTCTTCATATCTGCTGTATCACTGCTTTGGTAATGGTATGCTAGACATGCTGAAGTCTGCCAAGTAACAGCCTTTTCTGCCTGAAGCTACATTTCCTGTTCCTGGGTTAATACGAGCTTGATTTATCATTTCAACAGAGTCTTGTTAAATTTTAAAGAATGGGAGAGTGGCATAAAGTGTAATGAGAATGTACACACGTTGGTTGAAAAGGTTCTTAGGCACAAGTTTCAGGGCTTTCACATTCTCCTGGGTAAGAGGTGCAGCTAGAGGTGATCTAAATGTGTATGTAAAGAGCAGGTAAGTGTGGCTGCAGGCATAGATGCCTTTGCCATCAGCTTTCCAGACACCGTGAGCTGAAGTCATTACTCAGTAAAAACACAGAAAGCTAATGATTTTGTGAACTAAATTAAATCTCCAAATAGCAGTTATTTATTTGCCTCTTTGACTAAAGTTTTATTACAGCGTTTACAGGCAGTTTTCTATTATTACTGTCATTGCTAGTTAGGGTTTTGGCTGCATTTTCTCCACAGCGTGTTGCAGCAACAAATCCACACCAAAGTATTAAAGAAGTGCAGAAGATTAATACAAGTAATCAGTATATTTATTCTTGATCTGCATACAATTATAAGTAGAAGAAAATGGAAATGCTACAATGGTAATAATATACAACCAACCTAGTTACTGAGGCTGTTATCTCAAGTGGATCTGAAATCTTGTGGTGTTTGAGAAGACATGAATGCAATATCAGTCTTTCCAATAGACACTTTCTCCCAGTTGACCCAGTTTTAAGTAGTAAAGGTTGTCCTTTTTAATGGAAATTAGCCATTTATTTTTATCCCCACCTTTTTAATCTAATAAGAGTAATAACTTTTTAACAGACAATTTTTTCATTCCACCTATTTTATGAGTCATCTTTTCTAAAATGCTATTAACTCCCCTGGCAGTGAATAGTATCTCACTGACAAAAGCCAAGTGTTTTTATATCCAATAAGGAAACAGCTTTTATTTTTCTTTGTGAGACAGTCGGGTTTTTTCATGCTAACACGCATATAAAATGCAAAAATTAGTTTTGTATTTCAAAAGCAAGCACTGAAACACCAATTTTCAAATTAGATGTATTATTATGATCATTTGCTTAGTGCAGTGTTTCTCAAGCTTTTTAGACTCAAGGCATCTCTTGTTAGAAAGGCATCCACTGAAAAATGTCAGCTTTTAGTTTTCATGGCTTTTTGATTACTACATTTTTTTAATGAGAAAAATAATACAGTGATACTTCTTTTGCAAAGAACTCATGGGTTTATCCTGAGAGTCCTGTTTGCTCACATAACGGTGCTAACACTGCATGACACCAGATGACACCCTTGAAAGGATCTCAAGACATGTCAAGGCACCCCGATTGAGAATCACTAGCTTAGTACTTAAACAGTGATCTCAGCCCTTTACAACACAAAACTAAAGTCAGTCCCTGCTCCAGAAAGCTGACTCTTTAAATAAGTAAAAATCAAAGAAAGGATATGTGGGGTGAGGGGATGTTGAAAGAGTACAGGATCATCATAGGAAGCAAGGCTGAGAAAAAAGGTACTCTTGTGTTTCCAGGATTCATGAGACCTGGGTTTCTTTCCCTGCTCTGCCAAAGACCTTCTGTTTGGCCTAGGCAAATTATTTAAATCTTTCTGAGCATCTGTTCTCCTGATGTAAAATGAGACTACTCATAATTTTTGTCTTGTCTATTTAGACTTTAAACTCTTCAGGACAGGGACTGTTGTGTATACAGCAACTAGCACTATTGGGCTCCTATACACATGCAGGAAGGCTGCTCTGATGCACTGTAATTACAGCACTTCAGAGCAGACTCGATTAATTGAATCTGCTGGAGCGTGGTAATTGCCATGCTACAGCAGACTCCAGGGTCACATGTGTCAGTGTTCCTGTGCTGAAAAATGGTGGTGGGGCACTTTAAAAATGGCAGGTTCTCTGATACATGTGACACTTAGGGTTCTTTTAATTAGTGCAGCTCTTGAAACTATGCTAATTAAAGGGCTTTCCTCCCACCTCTCGTCTATAAACGCCCATTAATTCTAATATCAGGCTATCCAAGTATTACCTAAATACAAGTAACAAAACATCAGAACACCCAACCCTCAGAGTCTCTATACAGGACTGTTTTAAACTCACTTCTTGCGGACTTCAGAGAAGTGTGATTTTTCAAGGGGTTTAAATGAGGAGAGGATGGTGACTCAATAGGTGCATCTACACATGAAATTAAGGTGGAACAATAAATTCCAGTGAAGTTTGCACCAGAGTCAGTTGCTTCTGCATCTACAACATCTACATATGTGCCTGGGATCCCAGCACTTTGAGCCATGGCAGAGCAACCCCGGGTTAACAGGGGGCTGAATTCAGTCCTCAGCTCTGGGATGCAGCAGACCGGGCTTGAGTACAAGGGCACTAAAGTGTGGGGCTAGGCAGGAGGCAGCCCCCACACATTACCACCCTCATGCCCCAGCTAGCCCTGTCACTGTCTACATGTGCATTTTGGTACATGCAAGGTGAGGATAATACTATCTTAGGGCAGAGTTAATTAATTTATTGCACCCTAATACATGTAGATGGTGATGGTTTATTGTGGAGCTAATTAGTCTACTCCACAGTAAAACGCACATATAGATACACTCAACGAGAAGGAGCTCACTGAATAACCCTCAGAAAAAGGAGCTGCTGAAGGAAGTGAAAAGGGCACTATCTGAACAGATCAAAAGGAAGTTGACATATGATTCATCAAAAAGGGAGTAGCCACGCAGAGCCTGCAAGGTGGAGCTTGCATGAAGAGAGTGATATTCTAATGTTAAAGTTCCTGGCTTGCTTACAGGATTGTTTGGCATCATCCACAGAGATATTTATTCCTATCACTCATCAGCCAAAGGGAGAGAAACCTGGAAAACTGACCATAGCAAGGGAAAAAGGGTAAAGTGCATGATAGAAAAGAGAAACATGCTTTACAGCCAGTACAGGCCTCCTTTATTAAGCACTGCTTTATTAAGCACCCACACACTGAGTGGGTACACAATCAATATTATTCTCTGGCAGCTCACTAAGCAACTTCATGTCTGCATCCTAATCCTGAAACTATGACAACATCCAGCCTACGACGAGACCAGTAAAGGGCCCCTCTTAAAAGACAGAAAATAACATTCACTTTTACAGTTAAACTTGGAGAAGCATTAGACAAGCCTGCAGTGCAGTTACTGGTTGAATGCCGTCTCAACTGAACATTACTACTTCTTTTAGTATGAACAAATGCTACAGTGCCCATCTTCTTCAAAGTGTGTCAGCTCCCACAGGACTCTGCTTCATGTGGGCTGGGAAATCTGTTACACAGCTATTTGTGAAATGATGATTGCTACTCCACCCATTGAAAGATAGCTGTGCCAGAGTAAAATGTGACATTTTGAAATGGTAGCCATTTGGAATAGACTAAACATGGTTGCTGCCTACAAGTTCTTTGAACTGTAACACCTTTGCTTTAAAAAAGGCAAGCACTTCTGTATCTATGTTCTGCTGCACAGAAATGCACTTTGTTTGCATGTTTGTTTTTAATGATGGTTCTCCAGTTCAATATATATTGCATTCCTTAGCCTCTTCTCCTAGATGAAGGTTGAATCACATGGGATGTTGGATGCTTCCTGAAGCTGGGTGCTCAGTGCAGTTCCAAAAGACACATGGGACATTTTTACACCTCTAAGTGCTGCAACACTGGGCACTTTGAAAAGTGCTTGGAGCTGCAACACTTGCAGTTGTATAGGTGGTGAAATGTGCATGAGTGCTGACAAAATGCTGTGGCACACTTTTGAACAAACACACATAGAAGGTGCTTTAGTTCAAAAGCACATCACCATTTTCTGTGCACTGATATACATTTTGCTGCTTATACAACTGCACACAGTACAGCACAGTGCACATCAGCTCCTGTGCAGAGCAGACTCAATTAATCAAGTCTGCTCCAAAGTGGTGGACCTCCGGTGTATTGCAGGACCAAAAAGTATGTGTATAAGTGCCCATAGAGACTGTCCCTGAAAAGTGCTAACACAGGAGAATTGGTTACTTCTTACAAGCTACCCCCAACCCTAAATTTGCTAAAGGCCTGCAAATATAAGGGCGAAGTTATGCATTACACTTCGGCAACACTAAGTACAATACTAAGTCCATACTAAAACATCAGCATCTGCACATTAAAGCTCATTAACCTGTGCTAAGTGCATTCTAAACATCTCAAAGTTATGCCAACTCAGGCAAGGGTTAACTCTGGGCCATGCTACCTAGTTTATAGTATGGTAACTTCAGTCTGCTTCACAAAGATATAATGAGCAATTTACAGTCCTCCAGCATCCAAGAATGCATTGTTCCCAGCCCACCCGCCTCCCACCCAGAACAGGGATAGATCCCAGGTGTCCTAGCTCCTAGCCACACCCTTGCTTACCAGCCCTCTAGTGACAAGTCAGAGCTATGCAGACAACAAACAGTATTAATGTACAACTGTTCAGAGCATGTTCTAACTTCAACACTGCCTCATATTCCACAGATTTTGTACAGTCTAATTGGAGAGACAGAGCCATGAGGTGAGCAATGGTTCACCCTCCTTTGATTCCTGTTCCATCCAAACTTTCAAACTAGCAGTGGCATTTATATTCTGGTAGTGCTGAGAGAATGAATTGACTTCATGGCTCAATATCATCTCCTGATTATCTCTCTATACTCCCTGAGTGCTAATGACCTTGTATTCTTTTTAATGGTCTTGATGTTTCACTATCCAAACTATACTTTTTCTGCAATTTTGCTGTCTGTTAGCCATTCCTGGTAACAACTTTCTCCTTTTTCACAGCCCTGCAGACTGTTTTTGGCTGCAGCTAAAAACTTTAATTCAAGTAGGATATAGTTTCATAGTTTGTAGGGTCAGAAGGGACCTGAGCAGATCATCAAGTCCAACCCCCCTACCTTGGGTAATATTAACTCAGATGTAAAAATGACTGATGGTAAACATTGGAGGCACTGCCAAGACACCTTAGGCTAGTTTTTGTTCTATAAATCTGAATTAAAGATATACATTTAATTCTAATGGCTACAAGAAGTAACGATACAATATCTTGTGACTATTTTTGCCTAGTTTGTTGCATTTAAAAAAACCCTTTATATATACTCTAGCAAACATTCCAATAGTTATATTTGTTTTTGCTTTGATCTTAAACTGAATAATATAGTGTTAGCCCCCTTTATTAGTGAAGCTTCTAGATTTCTCTTTAACTGGAGAAAAAAATGTCTTGCATCTGTTATTTGCAATGATGTGTCACATTATCTGCGCCCCTCTTAAAAATTCTGAATCCACCCGTATCTAAATGTAATGTGTAACCTCACCCTTAGTGTCAAAGCATTACAATTATCCCATTTAGCTGGTAACAAATAGCTTACACTGATGAAGTGCCTTTCAAGTGAACATCCTTCAAAAGAATATCACATTTATTCAGTTACTTCAGCAGCAACTAAGTCAACATTTTACCTTCTCCAAGGATGCCAGGGCAACGTTGTCATCCGACATGTGATATGAGATCATCACCGCTAATGCAGAGCAATGAGAACCCTTGTTTTTGATATCTTGTCTCAAAGTTCCAGACACTGTGAGCTGCTCAGTGCTTAATTGACCTTGGAATGACAAAGAGCTGAGTCAGCCTTGCTTGGATGCAAAATTCCTCATAGTCCAGGTACTGCCAACCAAATATACCACAAGAAGGGTAGAGGAAAAGGCATTATTTTGAGAGTTCTAGGTTTACTTCCTTTCCCTATAAACCATAGTATTTAAGGTTCTTTAGCAACAACATTCATAATTATCTAGGACCTAGATTCCAGGTCAGTGATTTTCAGCCAGGCAACCAGAGTGCCATGATGTGCAAGGAGATGAGTAGATAAAGTAGGCAGATAGAGCACAAACTCAGGCAGATAAAGCACTGTCTCTACCTGGATGATGTGCCATTCCACTGCCTGGCTCCTCTGAAAGGAAGTAAGTACTACAATATATAAATCAGTTTTTTAAAATTGGGTGCCACTAAATTTACAAGAGTTATGGAGGACTGCCTCAAGTCCAATAAGATTGGGAACCACAGTTCTAAGTAAAGTATCTCTGTTGCTCTTGATGGTATTTGGAATTCACAGGAATACAACCTATATAAATTTTAAAAAATATAAGGACTTCAATGTTGGCTAAATAAATGTATAAAACACACTTGGAGATTTATTTAAATAGCTATAAGCATGCCTTTTGTTTTAAATAAAAATGGAATACACACAATAGTGCATCCTATAAAATGGCTCATGAATTAGCAGAAGCATTAAGCCTAATATAACAAATTCCAAGAGCTCTCAGTATGGGTGCCCTTGGTTCCAAATGTCCTTGTGGACATACAAACAGGTCTGCCTTCCCTTGGAAAGAGCAGATGACCTGCCAGTGCCCTCATACTATGTAGGGAGGTAATTGATTAATCAACATGTGTGCCCATGTAACAAAGTAACAACTACATCCACTGACTCTCCTGGGCAGAGGAAGGCTTTAGGGGTGTGCAAAATGAGCCCTATTCTATTCAGATTCAGTCCGAATCAGGGACAATGATTCAATTCATTGATGCGGATCACCGTCCCTAATTCGATTTGGCCAAATCCGAATGGGAAGATTCGGTGCCGATTCAGAGAATCGGCAATTCAGACATACACACAGCTTTAAATGTTTTTTCTACATACGTCAAGGTACCAGCTTGTCAACGCTGCAATGCTGAGGCACATGAAGTGTCCCATAGGAGTGCAGGGGGGGGGCTCTCCACATGCTTGGCAGCAAACCTGGAAGTGGACCAGAAGTACTTCTGGTCCACTTCCAGATCCACTAAGGAGCACGCTGCCCCACCGCCCCACCTCCCTGACTTGGTGATTGTCCCTGGGGGGACCCTGGGTGCCCCCCCCAGTCCCAGGAGGCACCATTTGCCAAGCCAGAGGGCTTGGGGGGGCGGGGGCCAGCACACTCCCTGGCAGACCCAGAAATGCTTCTGGTCCACTTCTGAGTCAGCTGCTGAGTGCACTGGGGAGCCCCCAGCACTTCTGTGGGACACTCCATGCATCCCAGCATTCACGAACTGCCTGATACTTAGAGGTATGTAGAAAAAACATTTAAAGCTGTCTTTATGTCTGAATCTCCAAATCTCTCTGAATCAATTCAGAGGGTTCCAATTCAATTCAGAGAGATTAAAAGGTCTTCTGATGCCATTTGGATTCGATTTGGTGGCCAAATCTCTGAATCAGGGACTGAAACTTTGCACAGCTCTAGAGGACATCCCAATCTCTGGTATTAAATGTGTCCAATCTAAACATGAATGATATGATCCCAGAGCTTCAGAATTACCACTCATTGACCCTCAATTTCAATATTCTATTCTTCATATGAGAAGGAAATTTCATCCTGAATTCCCCCCTCAAATC
The DNA here is from genome assembly GCF_001723895.1 of Crocodylus porosus. NCBI lineage: Eukaryota > Metazoa > Chordata > Crocodylia > Crocodylidae > Crocodylus > Crocodylus porosus. Next base: position 68,986,774 of record NW_017728947.1, on the reverse strand, counting down.
CCAGACATAAAATATTATTTAAACTATACTTACAAAACAATTTATTTCAGGATGAAACAAGTAAAGATGATGATTTACTTAATCTTATGATATGGGAAGCAATAACCAATACCAATCATAGAATCATAGAATCAGTGAGTCGGAAGGGACCTAGATAGATCATCTAGTCTGACCCCCTGCCATGGGCAGGAAGGAGCACTGGGGGTCAGAGGGGTCATAAGACCCCAGCCATGTGCCTATCCAGTCTCTGCTTGAAGATCTCCAGGGAAGGTGAGAGCACCACCTCTCTGGGAAGCCTGTTCCAGGCTCTGGCCACCCTTATAGTGAAATAGTTCTTCCTAATATCTAACCTAAACCTATCCTCCCTCAGCTTGTGGCCATTGTTCCTGGTGACTCCAACGGGGGCCCTGGTGAACAGACTTTCCCCGAGTTCCTGCTGGTGGCTCCTGAGAAAGTTGTAGGCAGCCACAAGATCCCCCTCAGTCTCCTCTTGCAGAGACTGAAGAGATTCAGGTCCCTCAGCCTGTCCTCATAGGGCTGGCCATGGAGGCCCTCAACCATACGAGTGGCCCTCCTCTGGACCCTCTCTAGGCTCTCCACTTCTTGAAGTGCGGCGCCCAGAACTGGACACACTAGTCCAGCTGCGGCCTGACCAGCGCCGCATAGAGGGGGAACAAGACCTCTCTGGACCTGTTAGTGATGCCCCTGGTGATGCATGACAGGGTGAGGCTGGCTCTGCCTATTGCTTCATCACATTGGCGAATCATATTCATCCTGGAGTCAATCCTGACTCCAAGATCCCTCTCTGCCTCTGTGCTGCTGAGAGGGTCAGCCCCTAACCTATAACCATAATGCTGGTTCCCTCTCCCCAGGTGCAGCACCCTGCACTTGTCCTTGTAGAACCGCATCCTGTTCAGTTCCGCCCACTTCTCTAACCTATCCAGGTCTGCCTGGATGCAGTCCATGCCTGCCGGTGTATTCCCTTTACCCCACAGCTTGGTGTCATTAGCGAACTTGAACAGGGTGCTCTCCACACCCTCGTCCAGGTCGCTAATGAAGATGTTGAACAGCAGTGGCCCAAGAACCGAGCCCTGGGGGACTCCACTGCCCACACCCTCCCCCGTTGACATCGACCCATCCACCACCACCCACTGGGTGCACCCCTGAAGCCAGTTTGCCACCCATGTGACCGTGCATTCATCAATGCCTCAGTCCCTCAGCTTGCCCACCAGAATTGGGTGGGACACTGTGTCGAAGGCCTTCTGGAAGTCCAAGAAGATGATAGCAACTTCCTCCTTCCTATCTAAGCTCTTTGTTACCTGGTCATAGAAAGAGACCAGGTTAGTCAGGCAGGATCAGCCTTACATGAACCCATGCTAGTTACTCCTCAACAGCACTTCCCCTGCAGGGCTCTCACAAATGTGGCCCTTGATAAGTTTTTCAAAGACCTTCCCCAGGATAGAAGTGAGGCTGTCTGGCCTGTAGTTGCCAGGCTCTTCCTTCCTCCCCTTCTTGAAAATGTGATGTCTCATAAGTGAACAGCCACCCCACGCTAAAACATGGATTATACAGTGAGTAGTGCAGTATCAGCTTTGTATCTTTTGCAGAAGGTAAGCATGGTATTGACTATTAATTTCTATACAGCAATGATTTTCTTAAGTACAGAGCCTGAATACCAGGCTCTGAAGACCACAGTTCTCACTGAAATCAGTGGCGTTCAAAACCTGGGGTGTGGAGGGAAATCAGGCCCCCAATTCTGTCAGCAACTTTTTTTGTAATTGTATAATTTTTATAGATCACAAGTTTCATTGAGTTTCAATGGGACATGAGCCCATGCGCCATTTAAGCACTTTTGAAAAGACCACCAACTCAAATTAAGACTTCAGTTGTACTGTTGAACATAACATTTGACTATTTCACTACAAAATTCTTCTTTCAGTTTACTTACTAGAAATAGGTTCCTAGATGCCTATTTCCCCTTTTAAGCCAACTGGGGGAAGAAGATGGCTCTATGCAGCCATCTAATCCAGAGGTGAGACCTTTAGACCCCAGAAATCTTCAGGGTTGACTACAGAGAAGGAAGAAATCTCTGTGCTAGGAGTGCGTGCCATGTCATTTGATTTAAGTCTACATGATGGCATCTGCATTAGAACTTGCAGCCACAAATGCACATTTAACAAGCACTACCCTTTTGTATTCCAAGGCAAATTCCCAGGGTGGAATCAGGTCTGTCAGTTTGGGAAGGATCAGGTTTCTGCTTGACACCTGAACCATCTCCATGTACCATGATTAAAATAAACATTCCAGCTGCATATAGACATTCAGGGAGGTTAGACCAAGTTAAAAATGGCCACCTAATCTAAGGCAAGTCAGGATGGGAGGAGGAGTAGGGGGGTTTGGGGGGAGCAAGTAGGCTTGGGGGGGGCCCAAAGGGCAATATGGGAGGGGAGACAGGGTACCCAGGGAGCACTGGAGAATTGCGGGGGGCAATTGTGGGAGGGATCAGGAGGATAGGCAGCATCTATGGGGTGGATCAGGGAGCCAGCAGGGTCTGTAGAGGTGCTTGCAGGGCATGAGGGACTCTCTTCCCCAATCCCCCAGGTTCACAGACTATTTTTAGCTCCCCAACTCCCAAATGAATGACCCCCCATCCCTCCTGCCCTTCTCACCACCCCAACTTACTTACTTGGCTCCTGGCACTGGTGAACACTAGTAAAACTGGCACTGGGATCTGCTTGCAAGATGGGGGGTTTGGCGGGTTGGGGGAGGGGGTATTCTCTGGATAGGAGTGGGGAGGGGAAAGAGGCTGGGGGGCTAAAAATAGCCCTGTACCAGGCAGTGGGTAGGAAAAGTGCAGCCCAGAGCTGGGGCTGGTAGTGGGGCTGTGCTGGGAGCTGTATAGAAGAAGTTTAGGACAGTTAGATGAGTCTAAAAAAATGGTCAACCCAATCTAAATTTAGTGCACCTCAGGAGGTAGGGCTAATTAAGATTGGATTGGCTATTTTTAGACCTATTTAACTGTCTTGAACTTCTATACAGTTCACAGTTAGATCTACCTAACTTGTTCAAGGTCCACACCGGGGCAAACTAAGTTAGATTGGGTGGCCATTTTTAACCCTATCTAACCTCCTCCGAACCTCCCCCAAACGTCTATATACAGCCTCCATCATCAAATTCTTAGCAAAATTAAGCAGTACCGTCTTCTGAGTCTACCCGCGCTTTTATGTTACACTTCTGTTTCTAACCATACCTCACTGCAAAACTGCGGTCAGAATTCCTGTCAATATTGCTGAGCCCATCTCCTCCTGCAGTGGGATTGCTTACAAAATGTATTTGTTTCAGGAATGATGCACAAAGGGAAGCCATGGAGATAAAATTGAAATGCCAATAATGTACAGGCTTTTAAACCCTGCCTCATACACTAGATTGTTCTGATCATGACTGTTATGCCTTAACATGAGCCAGAATTATGTTATTTCTAGAAAGTTTCTGCAACACTACATGTGATTGGAAAGGCTAATTTCTTTTTCCTCAGTACAAGTCTCTCTCTCTCTCTGTTCCCAGCATCTTCTGTTCAGCTATTGGTCATATATTAAGTAAACAAAAAAATGTTGCTAAATAAGGTATTTAGTAGGATCTGAGACCAGCACTGTCTGTGATGTACCCACGAAGCCAGCACTGTCATTACAACTGTTATCCATGGGTGTTTCCCAGAGCAAACAATGTTCTGAAGGAAGGGCATGGGGGAGAAAGCTTTGAAAATTATGTTTATTTTAAATTATCAACACCCCCCCCCGAACTACAATCTTTTGCATTGGGTGGGATTTACTAGTATATCAATCATTTATCTACATTTTTCATAGAGAAAGAGGGCTAGAAGGGACTTCCAGAGGTCATCTAGTCCAACCCAGGACTAGATGCAGGACTTCATTTCCCTGAGCCAATTCATATCATTCATAATTAAGTCTAGTCTTCAAAATTTCTAATGCTGCTGCTAGTCACCACATGCAAGGTCTAACAAAGCACATTACTGTGCGTTAATAATGTCATGCTTAATCCAGGCCTCTCACCCTCTACCAACCTTTAATTGCATATTACATCTGATCCCTGAACTTGTAACTTAAACATTGTTCACCAGTTTTCTTTAGATCCCTAATTCAGCCACCAGCCAGACATCCTCCCCCACCCTCTTGCTAACTCATCCCTTCTGAGCGTGCTTGGTGAACACCCAGTGATCCCAAGAGACTACTACTTGTATACTGTAAAATACCACAGTTCATTTTAAGAAACATTGTAAGTAGAGCAACATCACTGTAATACGCATCATCCTCTATTTGTTTTGTTTTTTGTGCTTCAACACAGCAGATGTGTGCTTACACCACACTGGAAATAGCATACAAGATGTGGTGCAGACTGTCTAATTAAATCTAAGAGCTCCATTCCAGCTAGTGCCAGATGAGACCATCGTGCCTGTCCCTATAAAGAGGAATCAGATCTGATTACCCTTACTATATTATGCTTTACATCTACTGCCTTGTGTTTCTTTATATTTGATAGACATTAGGAAAGCAGTAGTGGTTGGTGTTTCTTTTTACACTTTTCAAACACAAACTAAACTGAGCAACCAGAGACCGAGACCACTCCCTTATTCCTAGTGGACATATTGATCAATCAAAAACTGACATGTGTCTGGTCTTTTCTTTCTTTCTAACAGCAAACAGCTGAAAGACTGAATCATCCAAACATTCAAAAGAAAAAGAATTAACATTGTTCTATTCCATCTGGTCAGATTAGCTTGAAAGTTAAGTAAAATGAACATGGTTGCCAGATGCAAGACCACACTATAACATAGAAACCATTAGACAGACATTCTGAAGAGTTGCTAAATTTTCTAGATATCATGTTACAATCAAATCATTTGGGATGCTAACATCTACATTCTCCCCCTTATTATAGAGGGGAAGCCAGAACCATTATTCATATTTTATTTTATTCGTGTGTGAAAGAACACAGCAACAACACTTGGAAAGCTTGGATCTTCGGCTACACCTTTTACTGCAATTGCAGCAGAAAACAGACTTGCTTTCCTTCCAGAAAAGAGTGGGTCTGAGATCTACTAAATACACATGCACAGGTTGACAATAAAAAGATGGAAGAAAAGGAATACAAAAAAAAGGCAAGGCAAGAAGCTGCTGGACTTTCAAAATACCTACTTCACCACTGGAGTGTTAAAATTTTAAACAAATTTGTCTCATAATTTTGTTTCTCTATTTTTAAATGCCAGAAAAACAGAGCAGTACAGAACCATGTTTAAAATTTTTAAAGTGCCAACTGCGTATTCAGCATGGTGTGTGTAGCATTTTGTGTACTCTCACATTTCCTAGCCCTACTGAAGGTAAATAATGATATTCATGCTGCAAAACTACTCAGGATTTTATAGGTTAAAAGGGGGGCTTGTTTACAGAAAATATTATCCCTTTCACATAAAAGGAAGAGAGGTTTATTCTGTCTTCATGGCACTAAAATAGCAAATAGCTTTTAGCTCCATATTACAAACAATTATTGCAACTCGGATGTAAATCTGAAATTCAAATATACTCTGTAAAGATACTCAGGATGTTGTACACAAACATAGCAAGAATAATTAGACAAAATTCCGGCTGAGTGTGCCTTCAGTAGGCCTTTGTCTTAGCCCATCTGCCTGAAAAATAATATTTAGGCATGCAGCATCTTTCTTCAAACCCCATTTTCACATAGCAAAACCCATATGTTCTAATATTAGGAGAGCCATGCACAAATCAAGAAAGCAGTGCTGTAATTGAAAACAAGCATAACATTTAGCACTTACCATCTCCTGTTCAAACCATCCTCTTTTGATGTTTACGGCACATCTGTAGGATGCAATACTAGGAGGTGCCTTGTGTGACCTGCTGCATGATGCTGTGACATCAGTTCAGATGATGCAGCTCATTATGGGAAAGACTGCTGTTGCCATGGCAACCAAGATGTGATAGGAATCCGTACTGCATTTCCAGGAGAGCCCAAGACAATACGGAAGCCCTTTAAAGAGACAGACAAAATGCTAACGGACTCCTAAAGTGCTGTGCCATAGCATTTTACTACCCATGTAACTGTACTCGTTTTCTCATTACATTTGCATTTAGATAAAAGAAATTAGTCTCTCACTTGATAACAAATATAGATGTGCGAGTTGAAATGATTTTGGTAAAAAAAAAAAAAACATTTAAAATTAATATAAGTTGAATTATTAGTAAAACAATTTTATAAAATGTTTAATGCAGAAAGAAGCTTGTTTAAAAATATTGCGTGTGGGCTTTTAACATGAAGGCTGTTTTAAACTGAGCTGTTAAGGAGTAAAAGAGATGGCACCCTGCCCCACCCTGATACTGGATAATAACAGCTGAGAGTCATAGAAATTCAAGATGCTGACAGTAAGGAAATTGCATCAAAGTTCCAAATGACCAAATCCTGTTGTGGAATTAGTAGCTGTATGTTTTTTCCTTTTTTTTAAAAAAGCAAAAATCATTTTTATTCGCAAGAGGGCTGAAGAAGTTTCTAGTCAGTCAAGGGAAAAACCTCCTTATCTTTTTTCAGCTGTAGGCCAACATACAGTACCATCTGCATGCTGAGTAGGTTGCCTTTCATCTGTCCATCAGGCAGACACACAAATAAAGATTTAGAAAGCATGTGGGCAATCTGTGTGCCTCCTGGGCCACTCAACCCTAAGCCCTCTCCCCACTGCTGCAGTGGGGAAAGATACTGAAAACAAGAGCCTCCTCCAGATTTGCCTAGGAGGCTCAGTTTGGTGGATCGGATGATTAGAAATTAACTCAGTTCCTGGAATCTGTTCCACCTTCCAATAGCATCAGCAGAGACAGAAGAGGCTGTGAGACAAGTATTAACTGAAATGCTGTGGAAATGAAAATTCACATCCAAGGCAAAAATCAGGGCATTTCTGGCTTTCTGCCAGTTCTATTTTGATGAGAAAGTTTCTGGCAAAACTGCATTTCCCAGCCATGCAAATCCCTTTCTACATGGTAGAAAAATTACACAAAAGGCCTGGACTCTATAAACTGCATAGGCCCCAGCCCAAAGGAAAACACAGGCCAGATCTGATTGAAGGAGCCCCCAGGCTCTAAAGATGTCCAGTAAATTCTGGTGCCAGCATCTAGAGTGGTAACACTTGCTAGACCTCAAGCTATCAAAATCTAGGGAAGTTTATTACAATTTCACCTGCTGTACCATAAGCAATAATTACTACTTACCATCAAAACTCAGAGGGGAAAAAATAAGGCCTTACACCCTTCCTTCAAAGGATCAAGTGCTTATAAATGACAACGCTTTCCCCTGCAATTTGGCAGGCTTATGGTCATTTAGCCCCTTGCGGTCCCAAGTGTTTTAGATTTTCCAACTCTGTTCTCATTCTAGCTTTAACCCCATGCCATTGCAAACAGACTGAAATCCCACAAGGTGTTCAACCATCACAGTGAGACTGGTAATCAGAATAAACATTTTCTCACAAAGCATTCACTGCATTCAAAAGGTTGTCTAAGTCTATCCCAACCATGAAGTTAGTCCAATAAAAGCTATCACTTGCAAAAAGCCTTGCTTCACACATTTGCTCGTGAAATATTTCCAGCTGAAATAATTCCTCATTTTTATATTTTGTGGGTTTAAATTTTTTGTTTCTATCTATTATGGATATATGTATAAAACAGTGACCCTTAAAAGTATGGAATATGATTCATACAAGTCACACATTTTAAGTTCAGGAATTTCACTGGGTCTTCATATACACTGTGTATAATGGTCGTAATGGTTTCTGAGTAACTTAAAACTTCTAAAAGTATATATTTAAAAGAGCTCTATTCTTTCCTCCAAGTGCTAAGTGATAGAGTTTACTACCATTGTAGGAAAACTATTTGGAAGAAGTGAATCTTGTGTGTGTGTGAATGTGTAAGAGTGAGTCGTTAGCTGATCATGGGAGATGCTGCGGAAACAGCAGTGTTGCAATCTGAACTAATAGGAATGATGTGGTAAATACTGCAATGGTAAAGAGAATATCCTTCTCTTTTTCTTTTCTTTTTTTTTTTTTTTGCTTACATGTGGTGCATCATATCTACCTAGCACTGTCTGCAAGTATTCTTAGATCTGTGTATCATTATATCTATCCTACAATATCCAGTGGTACAATGGTTTCCAGCGACACGTAAAGTTTTTCATTAGGTGCTCTTGCATCTGCTTAACATTTTGGTTCCCCACCCCCCCCAACAGCTGTTCTGAACAGTTCCATCCTGAGTGAGTCGGAAGATTTTTAGGACAGATGTGTGCTTGAGGCTAATTTCTTGGACAGTTTCAGTTTAAATATTTTGTCTATTTTAGAGAACAATATTAAGGAAAAATGATTTTCCTAGAAAAAGGTCTAGCACTTTCATGCTTTGAAGCATGGGTTTAAAATATGGCAGGATGGTACCAGGAATAGGCCTCTCTTGTGGTGGTGAAAATTTTGTCCAAATTTTCACTCAGTTTAAAAAAAAAAGTGTTCACCTACATGCAATAGAGATTTATCAAAGCTGGGCAGCTAAATTCTCCGACAAGTGTATCTGAACTGAGCATGCTCCAACCCCTCACTGCCTACTGCTGACAGGACTATACATATGCCATCCCCACACAGAGCAGTCACCGTGGCATGCTGCATACATGGGCATGTTTCATCCCAGAATCATAAGGCTGAGCATGACTTTCCCTGTACTTGCTCCTCCCAAGTTGTAGGGGACCACAATAGATCTAAAATAGTGCTTTCACTGCTCCCTTTGCTGATTTCCAACACCATGGAGAAGAAGGGGAGCTCCCCAGGGTGAGGAATGACAGTGGAGAAGGAGAACAGAAGTCGAAGGACACAAGGGACTATGAATAGGATGGAGGATCTCTACTGAAAGAAACAAATTCCATTCAAAATATATTCCATTTAAAAAAATAGTAGGGTTGAAGTGTTGTTGTGTTGATTTCTCTCCAGACCTAAGGAAGGGTAATACTGGTACTGAAAGGATATTTGGATACAGCCTGATCATGGCTTGTGTATAATGCATGTCCCATTGGCTCTACAGCTAAGAATAATTTCAGTACAGGCACACATTCTGATTTACATTATAACACACCCCTTGCCCTTTAATACAAGCTTGCAAAATTTATATTTCTCAAGTTTTTGCCCCACCTACCTTGAGTAGTTTAAATAAAAAGTTATATTTACATTCATCTTAAATAATAAAAAAGAATACTCAAAATAATTCAGTCTATTGTTTGGTAGCAATACTTTCCTTTGCTTTCATATTGTGGGTTAGCTGGACTTATAGACCAATCAATGCAAGTGAAACACTATCATAAAATCCAAGGATATTCACCTTCAGAGTCCAGGGGGTGCATGCAACATGGATTGCAGGCCCCAAGCTATACACTACAGGGCCACATGGTTAGAAAATGATGTTTAAAAGTTTCCTTTTGGGAATTGGCTTGTAGGTGAAGTAGATTGAATTTTATTAGTAGATGTTTAGAGTTATGAATCCAAAAAGATGACAAAGCCAGTAGGAAAATACAAACTGCCCGAGCAAGGGCCTAATGTAAGAGGGATGGGGGTGAGGAGGGGGAACACAACTAGGTTATAGAAAATACAATGTTAATTGTATTAGAATAATGATCTAGTGGGAACAGCAAGGGTTTCTAAAAACCTGGTTGTGACAAAGTTTCCTTCAAGGTCCACTGTGTCTGGAACCAGCAGACATCATGTCTGAGGCCAACGGACAAGCAGACATACACAGGCTTGGAAATTGAAGACATGTACCACACTGTTCCATAACATGAGATAAGGGACTCTGCCATGTTGGCCAGGTTACAGTGACCAGCTGCAGAGCCCTTAGGATTTCTGGTTTTGGTGGATGGCCCAAATTAGGACACCAGTAAATGACCAGATTAAGATGTGTGCATGTGATGGGTTTGTTTGAATGAAGGAATATGCTTACAAGACAGAATACGGACAATATGATGACCACAGAGAGACCAATCAATGATGCCCAGGAATGAAGACTTAATCAGGAGGGGAAAAGAATATAAAATGGAGGAATTTCAGAGCAGCAAAGGGTTCCTGATTGGGGAACCTAAGGCCCCATGGGCAGAGGGCATACCACCAACCTGTCTCACCCACCCCACTTGGGGTGGGCCGCAGCCCTCAATCTCCGCACTGCTGGCATCTGACATTAAAAAAAAGAACCACAGGGTGAAGCTCACGTACTGGCCAGACTTACCTTCCCTCTGTGACAGCATTCAGACTGGTAGATATAGAATCTGGGGGGCATTATTTTGTTTGCCTTGCCTGCATTATTCTTATCTGCTATTACTGTGTATCAATAAAATGTACCTATTATTGAATGGAGAAGTCCTGGTCAGTCTGAGGGTTTGGGTTCGCCCAGAACAAAGTATCTGGGTCATAAATCCAGTGCCAACAGCCACACCCTGTGCTGACTCCTAGGATCTCTACCATGTATGGCACCCCTGCTATGCTAGTCCCCAGCCCCCTGACTGGCACCACATGGGCAATGCCAGCCCCCACAATGGAGCAGCACAAGCTTCCCCACCACTCACTGTGCAATTCCCACCCTCTGCTGCTACGGGCAAGAGAGTCTCCCCCCACACTGCTGCTGCACAGGAGAGCTCTTTCCCCACACCACTGCTGCCATGCAAGGAGCACAAGCTTCCCACCCAAGTGCCTAGAAAAGTGCTGCTGTGCAGGCAGCCCAAGTCTCCCCATCACCATTTAGGCAGCAGGCTTACCAGACTGCTTCTAGCTGTGACCCAAAGACCTCCACAGCTGTAGCACCAGGAGCAATGGGACTGGTGGCAGCTGAGCTGGAGCCCTCAAGCCACATGTAAACTCCTTGTGGGCCAAATGGAGCACATAGGCTACCAGTTGGACATCCCCATATAGTCAGTCTCCTTGCAATAATACCTTTCCTAACAGTCCAAAAGACAAACTTCTTAATTGGAGCAAGAAGTAAGAAGAAACTGCAGTAAGATTCTAACTCAATATACTTAGTGAGATCAGTTAGTGAAGGTCAGTTAAATATACTTAGTGAGGGTCAGTTAAAGGCAATTTTAATGTTTAATTAAAGAAAATTCCCAAATCACAATGTGCTTAAACAAGTATAAGTCCATGCATCAACCTTCTTAAGGGGAAATCCTTGTTGTAGTCGTTCAGAAAAGAAGTATGAAAACAAAGTCATTAACTTGAGCTTATCAGCTACTGGCTTAAGCTTTCCATACACAGATAGCTTATAGAGAAGTGGACAGACCATGTGTATCTTCCATTCTCGAAATTCTACCATCTCAAGCTGCCTCATAAACATGCAGAAAGAATGCTTTATTTAAAGATAAACATACTACTTCACCAATAATGCACACTCCATACTACTATACAGACTCATAGGACCTCTCTACATGTGCAAGTAAAGCCACAGTAGGATCTAAAGGACAATTCATACAATTGCTACAGGTGCATGGCAGGAGGTGTGACAGTGGGATCACATATGAGATCCTATTTCACATTATTGCTAGAGCAGGGATACCCCTCCCCCTGCACCAGCAAGAAGCAAGCTCCTGAAGCTGGGATCTGCACGCACCTCAGGTGAGGGGCTTCCAGCCCCAAGGGTGGGGGAGGGGGGAAGGAATCCAAAAAACAGAATGAAAAATTGCTGCTGGGGTGATCCTCTTGCCCAAAGGGTTTCATGCATCCCTGGGGTGAGGGTATCACCAGGAGACAACTAGCTGTGGAAAACTAGCACCTGCAGCTTTGGAATACTAGGTCCTGTCAGCTGTGGGGTGCTGCTGAGTCTAAGAGTCCCTAGCAATTGTAGGACTCACAGCCCAGCTGGGTGGAGGCAACACTGTACCTAAACTCCTAGTGGCCCCGAGTGAACTTTTAGTATCGGGCCCCACTTCACCAGAGGTGATGATGATGATAATAATAATAATACCATTTTGGGGGCCCCTTTCTATCTAGGCCTCAGGCAGCCACCTGGTTCACCCATGCCTGTGTCTGGTCCTGGGCAGGGGGCAGCCTTATAGCTGGGAGCCCACAACTGATTGTGCTCCTAACTGCAGGAGATACCCTGCTATACATGCAAGTTAAAGCTGGATAGTAACCAACTATAAGTTCGTATGCATTTTTGAAGTCTCAACTTTATAGCTGGCTGGAGCTTTTTATGACTTGATAGGTACAGACAACCCCGCTTAACACTGTTTTGCTTAGCACTATTTCACTATTGATATATGGGTATAATGTAAATTAGCACTAATTCCACTTAGAACTCAGCAAATTTCATTATAACACTCATAGGCATTGTAAAACTGGTACTGAAACTGGCACTAATCCTGACAGCCCTGATTCTGGTGATTTTGGTGGCTTTAGAAAATTAGAAGTGCAAGTGAAGGTTGGTTTCGCTTAACGCTTGGTTTCACTTAATGCTCAGTTTTTCAGCAATGAATTGAGAGCACCAAGTAAGGGTTGCCTGTTCTTTACATGTGTAGCTGGTCTCAAGGTAATTGCATAATTAACTGGTTAACTGCATGACACCTGTAATGTGTAGAGGGGGCCATAGAATCAGAGAGAAGTAGCCCCAGAAGGAACCTCCTCAGGCCAGGCAATCTGACCCCATACCTCAGGACCATCCCCATCAAAACCATCTGCACCTGTTGGGCTTTGAACATCCGGTCCCGTGCCGCCTGGCTTTGGTTGTGTAGGACTGCTCATCGCTCCGTCCCTGTGGTTGTACCACATGGATGTCCTGCCCCGGGGTAGCCTCCACCCCAATCCCACTTGCCACGACTTTGTTTGTTCCTTCAGTGGTGGGGTTCGACTACTGGGGCTTATCCAGAGTCTGGGATCTCTGGACAGCAGTCTTCCGTGAGGCTCCAACCTCCCCTACACCTCGCCCTGATACCCAGCCTGGATGAGTTGCTGAAGTCTCTCGGCCCGACCCTCGCCTCTTGATGTAATGGGCACTATGGTACAGATGTATAAGGTCTAACCCGACCTCAGATTGAGCCGACTCTAAGGCCCACTGTGGCCTTTCCTCCTACCCCTCCAAGTGGGAAACAGAAAGAAACCAAAGGAAAACACTGCCAGTAAAATTCCTGACCTGACACAAAATGGGCTACCCTAGCTCTGAGAATTCCCCAACTAACCCTGTCCCGGGTACATATATGTTGGGCAGTTATCCCCCGCTGAGTGCCAAACTGGACTACTGCTGGTCCCTCAAGTTCAGCCCACTCTGTCCCTCACTGGGCAGCTCTAGCCAGTAGGAGCTTGTTTCCTGCAGCCCCTCCCACTGCTTAGGCTCTCCATTCCCTGTCTGGGTTTACTCCTGGAGCCTTCCCATTCCCGTGCCGATCCCACCTGGGTTGCTGACTCGACTTCCGTCACCCTCTCTTCGGGGCCATCCCTGCTGTCATCTTCTTCATTCTGAACCCTTGAATCCTCTTCCTCAACTCCTTCACTGGGAAGAGGGGCATCTGCCGTACTGCTGCTGGCTTCCTTCTTCTGGCAGTCTCTGATGCAGCATCCTGCCTCGTGGAAGGTCATCCGGACCCTTCTCACCCCTAATCAGGGTTCCAAAGACACCTCTTCTGGTGACTCTGCTCCTGATCTTCCTCCCTCTTCTTCGCCTGAACCATCTTTTATCTTCCCGTGCCAGCTCCATTCACTCCTCTCCGCAGCTGGCCACAGTTTCAAAAAGATGCAGCTAATCAGCCCCATGGGTCCCGCTGCTATTTCCCGTCTCACCACGGCATCAGCTGCAGGTAAGGGAGTCTCCATTTCTTTTCCTCTTTCCTCGCCTTCCCTGTTATGTTCTGGGTCCCGGGGTTCGCCCTTGGCCCCTCGGGGTCTGTCCCCTGTATCTTCCCTGCGACACCATCCTACACAAATCAATTGTCTAACCTCTTAGACAAACTACACTGTAAACCCAGAGAGAACACAACACCTTAACCTGCCACAGATGAAACAGAGGGAACACAGCAACCAAAGTCCACCTTCAGTAAAGGTAGTTAATATATGCTCAAGAGATCCCAGATAGAAGACTGTGATGGCCAGAACCAGAGGGATTAATAAGCAATAAATATGTGCTTCCTAGAGTCATTTGGTATTTTGCCTAAACAGGTATTATTAGTTAATATAAAGCTTGTAAGTTTGTAAACTGCAAATGTAACTTTCTGTCATAAGTTTAACCAAAGTGATCAAATTAATTGTTCGTGGAACTGACTGGGCCCCGTAGGCAAAGCTGTAGCTGCAAGATTAGCTGACCTAATGGTTTCTGCTCAGGGTTCAGGTTTAACGATAAAAAACTGGATCCAACTGCCTGGCACACCCAACACATTCCAGGAAAGCACGTCCCAAGAAAGCATATTCAAAACAAAACAACCTAAAAGGGGTTGGGGCTTAGGCAGACCAATGTCAATTTGAAACCTAAAGGTGCTGCATTGTAATTTGCTTATTGGATAAACGCGAGTCTAGGTAGTAACCTTTTATGATAGTTTTTAACACCTTTCAATCCCATAGAGTAACAGCTATAGAGCAAGATTATGAGTGGCTCTAAAGCCAACAGATTAGCATAAGACTAGGTATAAAAAGCATGTGCATCAGGTGACCAGCAGGAAGGAGGGAACAGAATGGTCATTTCTGTTCCACGCCCGGACTCCGGACTCCTGGTGTGAGTGAGGATCGGATCCTGATCAAGGGACCTTCCCCAGTAATCCCTCTGACAATGTCAACTGGGGACGCCTAACTTTGCTGGAATCACTTGACGCATACCTAGGCATCAAGGGACTATCAATAAGTTGCCAACCCATGTCTGTCTATCCATTGTTTTGAACAGCCTAGTGGCTTATACCCTCGCAGTGCCCAGTTGGCCTGAGACAGAATTGATCTATCTGTTGTTATTATCTGTTATTTACTATTAGCTGTTTAATACTGCATTATCTGCTTATCACATTTATCTTTCTGTTAACTGTTGTGTGTGTGTAAGCTATAATAAAATTTGTCTTTACTTCACTCCCAACTTTGCCTCCTTGATCTGAAACTGAACCTAACAGCTGAGTTGGCCTGTGATAGAATTGATACACTCACAGTGCCCAGAGGACCACAACCCCCACTGCAGAAGAAGTGAAAAAACCCACAGTCCATAGCAATCTTCCCATGGGGTAAAATTTCTTCCTGACCCCAAATATGGTGACTGATCTGACCCAGAGCAGATGTCAGAGGCAAGACTCTCTAGCCAGAAACCTCCAGGTTTAAGTCCCAGCAAAAGCATTGGACAATCCTTACTTTTAAAGATTTTGTAGTCCAGTTCAGAGAAATACTTTCCCTAGTTCTTCACTCTCAGATTTTATGCACATTGTTTAAAACCACATTCTAGAAATGAGAACTTTTACTTTGGCCTCTGATTGAAAAAGAAGACAACTACTCTACACTCACCAGTAGTAATTCTGCTCCAAGAAAGAAAAAACTAGGCCTGTGCAAAGCATCTGTGCAAAACAATCCCTTTGGATTCCGCTGATTCAGGGGACAGCAATTCAAGTCAGTCATTCGAATCACTGTCCCAAACTGATTCAGCCAAATCACACAGGCTGATCTTCCACCTGGTCTCCCAGCCCCAGCACTGGGTGCCCTTCCCACCCCAGCTCCCAGCACTTTGGAAAAAAGCTCCGACTCACTGGGTGCTGCCGGGTGGGGGCTGATCTCCGCTGCCCTGCACTGGCCCACACCATGTGGGGGGCTTTGCATGAGCCCCCCTGACAGCCCCCTTCTCCCCCTGGCAACCCCCATGGCTGCCTCATCCATCCCAGCTCTTTAAGAAAAAACAAACAAACAAAAAAAACCCAGACTCACTGTTCCTGCCCAGTGGGGAGTGCACGCACAAGACAGAGCCCCATCGGGCATAAGCCAGTGAATCGGGGCTTTTTTTTTTTTTTTTAAAAGGGCTGGATTGAACAGCCATGGGGGGCGGGTGCTGGGGGAGTGGGCAGAGGATGGGGCTTGGCAGGGGTCCCCCCATGGTCTCCTCCTCCAGCCCTCCCCTCCCACCCGCTACTTACGAGCTCCGAGTCTGGCTCCAGCGGGCAGGGACCACCCCAATCATTGAAGTTCTTCGAATTG